>NC_138730.1:1798719-2181219 GCF_965113295.1 Leuciscus leuciscus
TTCAGGATTAGCTCACCTCACTGAAGCTTCTTTAATACAGACTTCACCAGATCACAAAATCCAACAAGATGCTTAAGGCGAGACACGGCAGGCAAAAACATTGTTTGTTTTTTTTACTGGTCAATTTTGAGATTTTGGGATATTTGTCTTCAATAACATGTCTTCTTTCAGACTTGTGGTGAAAAAAAGTCAGAAATACACATTTAGGTCTTTATTTTACTACACTTTGTCTGTTTGCGTTTGTAGATTTCTCATAAATTCAACAAAAGTTGGCGTTCTTAATCAACATGCTGCTCCGTGATCTCTGTCGGCTGCCTGTCATCACACACACAGTTAGAAAGCTCTCTCTCTCTGCTGTACAATGCTGTCGGATCCAAATATGGTCATTTCCTTTTTATCAGCAACCAATCGTGAAAGAAAAAGGGCTGAATGCGCAATCTCATTGGCTCATATATGCAAATTAGTGCATATTTAATTAGATATAGTTTTATAGACTAATTTGCATATTTAAACATTGAATTACAGAAAACTTGTAATACATTTTTTTCTCATCTTAATGTAGGTAATCAACTGGGAAAGTTCCATGGTGATATCTGCTAGTTACAATTTTTACCCTGTACAATTCACCTGTAGTGTCTCGCCTTCAGCCGGTGAGCCGTTTATACAGCACAAGAGCTTCAACACTGACTGAACAGCTCAGATATGTGCACAAATACACTCATTTTTAATTAACAAGCATGTTGATATTTCTGTTCAGACAGACCTCATCACGGCCCAGTCAGTCAGGAGCAGTGCGCCCTCCGCTGGCACAGATGAGCGATGCCATCCTACAATCTGGTTATTCTGACACCTTCAGTTTAAACCTACAAATCTGTAGTTTTGTAACAGCAAATCTTCAGGTTATAAATATTGTGTCATGCAGATGTAGTTAAAAAACATGTTTATGTTTAACGACTTCCAATTGCTATTTGTTTTCCATTCTAATCTATCATTCGTATCAGCTGCTTTCATACATTAGGCTTGTTAAATTACCGTCAAACTGGCCAGCACCATGGCAATCTAAAAGAGAAGGGGGAGAAACACATAGGCTATTCATAAATGTACAAATAAATCGTGGGAAATTTAGGGCAGAAAGAGAAGAGTGGTTTTTCAAAACTGGAAGGAAATGGGATTTTAAAGACTAGATACTAGAAACAAGAAATCAGTTGGAAGTTATAAGAGCATTAGTTGAATGTTTACGTGAAACTGGAGAATAAAGCTAGGGATTAATAAAGCCATGCTTTTACACACATGAATACAGTGGGCGGCGGTGTGAACCATGCGATGTCTGTAACGCGCCAAGACACGAACAGCAGAAGAAGAAGAACGCGTCATCGCAGCTTCCGGTGTAACGATGGCGGCTCATGCGAGTGAACTAGAGATCGCCAAGAAGAATTTAACCGATGCTATCGGAGATAATGTCAAACAGTGAGTGTTTATGAGCGGTACATAATGTCAGACAGTGAGTGTTTATGAGCGGTACATAATGTCAGACAGTGAGTGTTTATGAGCGGTACATAATGTCAGACAGTGAGTGTTTATGAGCGGTACATAATGTCAAACAGTGAGTGTTTATGAGCGGTCAAACAGTGTTTATCACGTGTGCTGTTCAGAATGAGCGGTGACTGTAAACACTGATCGAGTAACTGTTAAGTTTTATTAATAACACTTTTCTTTTGTGTCTTCAGATGCTTCACAGTTATTTTAATGACAGCATTTGAGTATTCGGTGAATATGAGCTTTTCTGCTATATGTTTAGCAGAATATTGAGCTGCAAACTTTGTTTTGAAGATAATTTTAGCACTTTTATGACATTTCAAATAAAAAATCTGTAATTCTCACTTTGGCTGTATATTGTTTGGGTTTTAATATAACTCAAATGGAAATGTAGTTTCACTGCTTCACTTGATGGTAATCTAGTTTTTTTTAAAACATGTTCATCATCATCAGTTCTGAGTCCTTCACACTGACTGTGATTGCAGAGCTGGTTTAGAGTCACAGCACACTGAATAATACAATCAAAACATCAATATTTCACCTAAATTCTTTTATTAATGTGTTCAAATAAATAAAGAGAATTAAATCATGCTTTGGCAAATCATAACTAATTAAAAATGAAAATAACACATTGAAATTGCGACTTAGCTCAATTATGACTAGTTGAATTTCTAATATACTAGTCAAAATTATGAGATAAAAAGAGAAAATCATGATATTCTAAGTCATAATTATAAGCTAAAAAAAGTTTTGACAGTCATAATTGACAAAAAGCTGAATTTATGATATACTTTTAGGTCATAATTATGAGAGAAACAGACAAAATAATTCTTAGTAATGATTATGAGATAAAGAGTTGAAATTGACACACTAGGTCATAATTGACAAAAAGTCAAAATTATGATATTCCAAGTCATAATTATGAGATAGTGTGGAAATATGATACATCCAAATTGACATACAAAGTTATGAGATTGAAATATTGAAATGACTGTCCACAATGTCATATTTTTGACGCGTGTCACAGTTATGATTTATTGAAGCCTGATTATTTTCTCATGTGGTGATCATGTGCGTTCAGCTGCTGATGATTTATCTGTGTGTGTGTGTGTGTGTGTGTGTGTGTGTGTGTGTGTGTGTGTGTGTGTGTGTGCGCGTGCGTGCGTGCTGGTCCATTCACACTGATGTTTCTCTGTGTGTGTGTTCATGAGCTGCTCTCGTTCACAGTTACTGGGCCAATCTGAAGCTGTGGTTCAAGCAGAAGATCAGCAAGGAGGAGTTTGACACGGAGGCCCGGCGTCTGCTGGCCCAGGACCACGGTAAGGTCACGCAGGACCACGGTAAGGTCACGCAGGACCACGGTAAGGTCACGCAGGACCACGGTAAGGTCACGCAGGACCACAGTAAGGTCACGCGTGTCACACGCCTGCAGGGCTCGTGCTGACCTCATCGACTGCAGCTCACGCTCGTGTGTTTCCCTCCACAGTCCATGTGCACAATGACTTCCTCCTGGCCATTCTCACCCGCTGCCAGATCATCGTCTCCACCTCAGGTACTCCAGCACTCGCACGTCTGCTGCCTCAGCAGGGGTTTACTGTGTGTGTGTGTGTGTGTGTGTGGCTGACGTGTGTGTGTGTGTGTGTGTGCAGAGGGCGCGGGGGCGCTGCAGTGGACTGGCGGATCCGCATCTAAACCAGGCAAACCCAACCGAGGCAAGAAGAAGTTTCCCTCCGTTCGGCAGAAATTCGATGTTAGTTCTGTTTTCTACCATATTTACCATATTCACAAATATAGGTCTCACTTAGTTAAAAAGAAATGATATTGTGCATAAAGGAGTTGAACCCTCATGATTTGGGGCAATGTGAGTTTATTCTCATGACAGTTAAGCTCATATTTACTCTAATATCTGCCTGAACGTAATTTGGCTTTTTATTTCCTCTTATTTTCGATGATTCTAGTTTTTATAAAATTAAGGCAATAAAAGACACTCTTACGGATAATTTTAATTAAGTTAATAATAGTAACGTCAGCTTTATTCCTTTAGCGCTTTATACAATTCAGATTGTTTCAAAGCAGCTTCACAGTGATGAAAATAACAGTGTTAATGATGCAAACTTCATCAAATATAGCCGCGTTTCCACCGAAATTACCCAGAACAATCTGTCCCAGGATCTTTTTCCTCCAGACCTGTTGCTGTCTGTGTTTCCACCGCGGTCTAAAGTACCGTGAAGATTAGGCAAATAGTCCGGTGACGTAGGACTGTGTGCAACTTTCCAGTTCCCGCTGGATTTCATCCTCTGAATTTAAGCTTAATAAAGCCTGAACCTCAATGCCGGTCCATCGGTCGTATTTTTTAAACTCCATTGTTGATTCGGATAGCAAACAACTGTTACTGCACGCACCGCAACAGATGAAATGTATGGAAGTAAAATAATGTCAAATGTTTTTGAAAAAAAAAGCCTGTTGAATTGCACTTCTTGAAAAAAAAATAGGCAATGCATTAACCATGCTTGCATTTTAATGCATTGTATTTTTAGGGCTTGCATTTTTATGGGCTGAAATTCAACATGGTTGAATATTTAAGCTGTGAATATTTCAATTCAAAACATTTCAAACACATTTTCATTATTAAAAATTCAATAATCCATATTCACCTTTCATATTTCACTTCCAAAATATTCAAACTGTTTAAAAATACAACCAATAATATTCAACAGGCATTTTTCGGTCCATTTTATTTCGCTTTGCAAATTCGCTTCCACAAATTCAGTGGTTCAAATTCGACAGTAAATTCAACATTGACGTCCAGGAACTGCAGGAAAAGCAGTAGATTGCCGAGCATACTTTCCCTCTGCTGTTAGTCGACCTCACCAGCAGATGGTGCAAAAGCGCGTGTTGTTGACGAAGACCAGCAACAGTTAGAGCAAGTCATTCATTCATAAATGTGCGAATGTCCAATGTCAAGCCAATTTTACATTTAGTCATTTAGCAGACGCTTTTATCCAAAGCGATTTACAGTTAAACTAACAATAGGAGGACAATATGCAAGTGCTATGACAGTTTAAGCTAATGCAATACACGTAGGCATACTATATATATATATATATATTAGGGGTGGCACGGTTCACAAAACCCACGGTTCGGTTCGTATCACGGTTTTAGGGTCACGGTTTTCGGTTCTGTACGGTTCTTGTTGTTGTTTTTTCTTTTAATCTTTAACACTCCAAAAATGTACTTCAGCATTTGATATATAGCTGAATTATCTAATTATTAATTAATTTATTTCATAAATGGGGTGTGTTTGCAAAACGCAGCTTCTCATTTCCCGTGGGCTGTGTCGGACAGTTATTTGTCACCACTTTTTGCCAGGGTTGATATTATGTCCCAGCACGGATGTACCAATACAAATAAATAAAACATTTCCAGTTAACTAGCAAAGTATTCGTTTCGTTCGTTTGTTAAATAAGAAGCAATCTAGCGCTGAAATGTGTTTTTTTTAATCAAGTGATCAAAGTGCTCGTTGCCGTTGCGATCAGTGGCGCTGATACAGTGTTCTCGTGGCTCGCGCACACACCGCAGCGGCCGCACATTCTTCACTCAGACGCGCGCTTCAGTCCGTTGAGGAGACTCTAGGCTACTCTATTCGTTCCGATGAAATCACAAAACAAAATTCATACAAATCTGTCCCTGCTTGATATACAACCGCTGATAAACATAATCGCTTTTGATGAAAAAGAAAAATATATACGAGTGCAGATTAGAACTCAGAACCTTTGACACGCTTGGCAAGTTCTGCCACTGGACCATTAAAGTACATACCGGTACGTGGAACAGTCGATCTATGTAGCCTATTTATTCACGTGAAAAAAACAACATATAGCTTGGTGGAGTTGATCTCATTAAATGTCTAAGTAAACCCAGTGTACTATTTAAATCGATTGCTGGACATTGTAATGTTATTCTACATTTGTCTGATTTATGATTTAGCATTGTATTAGCAGTAGCACGGGCACAAGGCTACATTGCGCATGCGTCGAACCGTGCGAACCGCGCGACGCACACACGCACCGAACCGAGACAAGCGAACCGAACGGTTCGGATGTTTTTTCATGTACCGTGCCACCCCTAATATATATATATATACTGTATATAGGCCTATATATAGAGAGAGAGAGAGAGAAAATAGAATAGAATAGAAGAGAAAGTGTTAGTATTAATTGATCAAGTGTTTTATGCCAGTATATCACGAAACGCTCTGCATGAAACTTTGCGCGTTAAGTTCATATTCTGAGTCCATCTTCTTGCCTGTAGCCTATATAGTAGCCTACTTCCCCAATAAGGTGCAAGATTGGTCTTTCATATCACTGTATTAGTCCATTAAGCTGCGTTAAGCGTTTTGTCCCAACGGAAGGGGAATCCTTGAGTATGAGGTATTGAGGGAAACCGATTATAATCCCGTTCATGGTAGAGAAAGCTGTGACATGTAGGCTACACAGGGAAAGTAACAATGAAGTTATTGAATGAAACATAAACACAGCTTTTGTGTGTTTATCATCTTTTCCGCATATACTGACACAGATAATCATTTTCATTTTATGAATGAATGTCTTCGTCAACAACACGCGCTTTTGCACCCCCTGCTGGAGAGGTCGACTAACAGCAGATGGAGAGTATGCTCTGCAATCTACTGCTTTTCCTGCAGTTCCTGGACGTCAATGTTGAATTTACTGTCGAATTTGAACCACTGAATTTGTGGAAGCGAATTTGCAAAGCGAAATAAAATCGACCGAAAATTGCCTGTTGAATATTATAGGTTGTATTTTTAAACAGTTTGAATATTTTGGAAGTGAAATATGAAAGGTGAATATGGATTGTTGAATTTTTAATAATGAAAAGGTGTTTGAAATGTTTTTAATTGAAATATTCACAGCTTAAATATTGAACCATGTTGAATTTCAGCCCATAAAAATGCAAGCCCTAAAAATACAATGCATTAAAATGCAAGCATGGTTAATGCAATGCCTATTTTTTTTTCAAGTAGTGCAATTCAACAGGCTTTTTATTTCAAAAACATTTGACATTATTTTACTTCCATAGAAATGCTGCGTGGAGTTAACCAATCAAAATACGGCATGAAGAACGCAACCAGTTAGCATGTTCAGCCCACCCAAGTCCCACCCCTGAAAGTTCCTGAACTTTTAAAAAGATCTACCTTACAAGCAGGGACTTTGAGAGGGGGAAACACTGAGTCCCACCCCAAAGTTCCTAGTTCCTGGGGAAGTTCCTGCGGTGGAAACCCGGCTTTTGAGACAAATTCTATTTCAGCTGTAAAGCAGCTCTACAGAAGATGATTGTGTTGTTATTCAGATCAAGTTTTGTTCTCATCTGAGAGCAATGGAAGCTTGTTTCTGCCATATTTGCGAGGTGTAAAAGCAGAATTGCAAGATATAAACTCGCAATCGAGAGAAAAGTCGGATTTGTGATGTATAATTTGGCCTTTGTGAGAAAGTCGCAATTGCGAGATTTAAATTTGCAATCGTGAGAAAGTCGGAATTGTGAGAGAAACTTGGAATCATGAGGAAAAAAGTCGGAATAATGAGAAAGTCGGAATCATGAGAAAAAAGTCGGAATAACGAGATATAAACTCAGAATCGTGAGAAAAAAGAATTATGAGAGTTGCAATTGCCTTTATTTTTTTGTTCTGTGTCAGAAACAAGCTTCAAGAGTGTCAGTGCAGTCAAACTGATATTACTGAAGTGTGTCTTAAAGCAGCAGATGTTATTACAGTGGTGTATTACTGTACTGTATATACGTATCATGATGAGCTTTGGCGTTATAGTCATGAGGATGAGAATTGTTGCTGGTCTAGAGTAGTCATGTCGCTGTAAGCGTGGTCTGTGTGTGTGTGTCACAGCACCGCTTCCAGCCCCAGAACCCCCTGCAGGCGGCGCAGGCGTTCAGCCCTCGGGAGGCGGAGGACGATGAGCTTCGGCTCAGCGCACAGACACTGCTGCTGCCTACTAGAGGACAGATGGAGGCGCGCATGATGGTCAGCGCCTTCGAGATGGGCCTGGACAACGTGAGCGAGGACGCCGTTAGCAGCCTGCTGTGTGCTCTGGAGGTCAGCAGTCATAACAGCTAAATCGTACTTTCATAACTCATTCATTAATAACAACTACATTCATAACAACTCGTAGATTCATAACAGCTCAAACAATCATAACAGCTCGTGCATTCATAACAACTACATTCATCGCAACTAAATTCATCACAACTACATTCATAACAGCTTGTGCATTCATAACTACATTCAATAACAGCTCATGCATTCATAACTTATACATTCATAACAGCTCATGCATTCATAACAACTCAAGCATTCATAACTACTACATTCATAACAGCTCATGCATTCATAACTACATTCATCATAACTACATTCATAACAGCATGCTTGTGCATTCATAACTCGTAGATTCATAACAGCTCATGCATTCATAACAACTACAATCATAACAGCTCATGCATTCATAACTTATACATTCATAACAGTTCATGCATTCATAATAACTCAAGCATTCATAACTCATACATTTATAACAGCTCGTGCATTCATAACTTCTACATTCATAACAGCTCATGCATTCAGAACTTGTGCATTCAGAACAGCTCATACATTCATAACATAAGTATATTTATAACAGCTTGTAGATTCATAACAACTCAGTGATTCATAAAGGCTCGTAGATTCATAACTCATGCATTCGTAACTCGTAGATTCATAACTCATGCATTCATAACTCGTACATTCATAACAACTTGTATATTTATAACAGCTCAAACATTCATAACTCATGCATTCATAACAGCTCGTGCATTCATAACAACTACATTCATTGCAACTAAATTCATAACAGCTTGTGCATTCATAACTCGTAGATTCATAACAGCTCATGCATTCATAGTAGCTCATTTATTTAGTAACTGCATAACGGCTTGTGCATTCATAACTACATTCATCACAACTACATTCATAACAGCTTGTGCATTCATAACTCATAGATTTGTAACAGCTCATGCATTCATAGCAGCTCGTGCATTCAATAACAACTACATTCATAACAGCTCATGCATTCATAACAACTACATTCATCACAACTACATTCATAACAGCTTGTGCATTCATAACCCGTAGATTCATAACAGCTCATGCATTCATAACAACTACATTCATCACAACTTTCATCACAACTACATTCATAATAGCTTGTGCATTCATAACCCGTAGATTCATAACAGCTCATGCATTCATAACAACTACATTCATCACAACTACATTCATAACAGCTTGTGCATTCATAACCCGTAGATTCATAACAGCTCATGCATTCATAACAACTACATTCATCACAACTACATTCATTACAGCTTGTGCATTCATAACCCGTAGATTCATAACAGCTCATGCATTCATAACAACTCATGCATTCATAACTCGTACATTCATAACAGCTCGTAGATTCATAACTCAGTGATTCATTAGGACTCGTACATTCGTAACTCATGCATTCATAACTCGTAGATTCATAACAACTACATTCATAAGAACTACATTCATAACAGCTCGTACATTCATATCTCATATATTCATAACAGCTCGTGAGTCATAACTCATCTATTCATAACTTGTGCATTCATAACAGCTCATGCATTCATAACTCATACATTCACAACTACATTCATAACAGCTCGTACATTCATAACAGTTCCTGCATTCATTACAGCTCATAGATTCGTAGCTCATGCATTCATAACAACTCGTACATTCATAACTCAAACGTTCATAACAGCTCGTACATTTATAACAGCTTGTGCACTCATAACTACATTCATATCAGCTTGTGCATTCATAACTACATTCATAACAGCTCATTCATTCATCACAATTACATTCATAACAGATCGTATATTCATAACAGCTCGTGCATTCATAACTAATGCATTCATAACAGCTCATTCATTCAAAACAACTCATGCATTCATAACTCTGCATGTATTCCTAACAGCTTGTGCATAACTACATTCATAACAGCTCATGCATTCATTACTCATGCTCTTCATGGGTCGATCTTGCTAAAACGTCTCATGGACTTAAAAAATATATATATACTTTGCATACAGAAAATAAAGCCTCTTTTAGGCCCATTGTGATTTGCATGTTTTGTTTAGGGAGGAATTGTGGTGACTTGTCATGAAAATAGTAAAACAACCTGAGCATTTTCAAGCACATTCATCATCTCAACTTTATCTAGTTTAACACAATTACCCATTAACTTTAGAAACACCATGCATTAATTGAACTATATATAAACAAGCCTTCAAGTCAAATTTGCTTGTATAACACAAACTATGATGTTAATAATATCTTAATATTAGATCTTGGCGATAATATTGTTAATGAAAATCAGGCATTTGTGGAAGAGCTGAACACACACAGCTGTAAGAGAAAGACTACGCTGATCAAACACAAGACAGAACAGGAGCGCCACTACGAGACCTATAATATCTCTATCCTGTAAGTGAGAGTGAAGCGTGATGAATGTGCTCATGAGTTCTGGTTGTCTTGTGCAGGTCCATTTGAAGGATATCCTGACAGCGCTGGTCTCGCGGAGGAAAGCCTATCGTCTGCGCGACGGACACTTCCAGTACGCGTTCGGCAGTGACGTCACGCCGCGGCCGTACCTGAAGAACAGTCTGCCGGCGTACCTCAGCGTCACAGAGCGGTACGTCCTCTTCCTCCTCTTAGCTTTCACTCAGCACCAGTGTTCACGACACTTACTTGAACAGTCATGCATTACAATAGTGCCTTACTCCCAAAAAAAGTTCTAATTTTGGCAAATGTTAAGGCCTTCACACCAAAAGTGGAATTAATAATCCTCAGGCTGAAGGAAAGCATATTTACTCCAGTACAGTAGTGTACAGGAGAGTGAGTATACAGTAGAGGTAGTGTACAGTAGAGGGCAGTATAGGTAGGGTACAGTAGTGTACAGTAGAGGCAGGGTACAGTAGTGTACAGTAGAGGGCAGTAGAGGTAGAGTACAGTAGTGTACAGTAGAGGCAGGGTACAGTAGAGGGCAGTAGAGGTAGGGTACAGTGGAGGGCAGTATAGGTAGGGTACAGTAGTGTACAGTAGAGGCAGGGTACAGTAGTGTACAGTAGAGGGCAGTAGAGGTAGCGTACAGTAGTGTACAGGAGAGTGAGTATACAGTAGAGGTAGGGTACAGTAGTGTACAGTAGAGGGCAGTAGAGGTAGGGTACAGTAGTGTACAGTAGAGGGCAGTAGAGGTAGGGTACAGTAGTGTACAGTAGAGGGCAGTAGAGGTAGGGTACAGTAGAGGGCAGTAGAGGTAGGGTACAGTAGTGTACAGTAGAGGGCAGTAGAGGTAGGGTACAGTAGTGTACAGTAGAGGGCAGTAGAGGTAGGGTACAGTAGTGTACAGTAGAGGGCAGTAGAGGTAGGGTACAGTAGAGGGCAGTAGAGGTAGGGTACAGTAGTGTACAGTAGAGGGCAGTAGAGGTAGTGTACAGTAGAGGGCAGTAGAGGTAGGGTACAGTAGTGGTAGGGTACAGTAGTGTACAGTAGAGGGCAGTAGAGGTAGGGTACAGTAGAGGGCAGTAGAGGTAGGGTACAGTAGTGTACAGTAGAGGGCAGTAGAGGTAGTGTACAGTAGTGTACAGTAGAGAGCAGTAGAGGTAGGGTACAGTAGTGGTAGGGTACAGTAGTGTACAGTAGAGGGCAGTAGAGGTAGGGTACAGTAGTGTACAGTAGAGGGCAGTAGAGGTAGGGTACAGTAGAGGGCAGTAGAGGTAGGGTACAGTAGAGGGCAGTATAGGTAGGTTACAGTAGTGTACAGTAGAGGGCAGTATAGGTAGGGTACAGTAGTGTACAGTAGAGGGCAGTAGAGGTAGGGTACAGTAGAGGGCAGTAGAGGTAGGTTACAGTAGTGTACAGTAGAGGGCAGTAGGGTACAGTAGAGGGCAGTAGAGGTAGGGTACAGTAGTGTACAGTAGAGGGCAGTAGAGGTAGGGTACAGTAGAGGGCAGTAGAGGTAGGTTACAGTAGTGTACAGTAGAGGACAGTAGAGGTAGGGTACAGTAGTGTACAGTAGAGGGCAGTAGAGGTAGGGTACAGTAGTGTACAGTAGAGGGCAGTAGAGGTAGGGTACAGTAGAGGGCAGTATAGGTAGGGTACAGTAGTGTACAGTAGAGGGCAGTAGAGGTAGGGTACAGTAGTGTACAGTAGAGGGCAGTAGAGGTAGGGTACAGTAGAGGGCAGTATAGGTAGGGTACAGTAGTGTACAGTAGAGGGCAGTAGAGGTAGATTACAGTAGTGTACAGTAGAGGGCAGTAGAGGTAGGGTACAGTAGTGTACAGTAGAGGGCAGTAGAGGTAGGGTACAGTAGAGGGCAGTAGAGGTAGGGTACAGTAGAGGGCAGTATAGGTAGGGTACAGTAGAGGGCAGTAGAGGTAGGGTACAGTAGAGGGCAGTAGAGGTAGGGTACAGTAGTGTACAGTAGAGGGCAGTAGAGGTAGGGTACAGTAGAGGGCAGTATAGGTAGGGTACAGTAGTGTACAGTAGAGGGCAGTAGAGGTAGATTACAGTAGTGTACAGTAGAGGGCAGTAGAGGTAGGGTACAGTAGTGTACAGTAGAGGGCAGTAGAGGTAGGGTACAGTAGAGGGCAGTAGAGGTAGGTTACAGTAGAGGGCAGTATAGGTAGGGTACAGTAGAGGGCAGTAGAGGTAGGGTACAGTAGAGGTAGTGTACAGTAGAGGGCAGTAGAGGTAGGGTACAGTAGTGTACAGTAGAGGGCAGTAGAGGTAGGGTACAGTAGAGGGCAGTAGAGGGCAGTAGAGGTAGGGTACAGTAGAGGGCAGTAGAGGTAGGTTACAGTAGAGGGCAGTATAGGTAGGTTACAGTAGTGTACAGTAGAGGGCAGTATAGGTAGGGTACAGCAGTGTACAGTAGAGGGCAGTAGAGGTAGGGTACAGTAGAGGGCAGTAGAGGTAGGTTACAGTAGTGTACAGTAGAGGGCAGTAGGGTACAGTAGTGTACAGTAGAGGGCAGTAGAGGTAGGGTACAGTAGTGTACAGTAGAGGGCAGCAGAGGTAGGGTACAGTAGAGGGCAGTAGAGGTAGGTTACAGTAGTGTACAGTAGAGGACAGTAGAGGTAGGGTACAGTAGTGTACAGTAGAGGGCAGTAGAGGTAGGGTACAGTAGTGTACAGTAGAGGGCAGTAGAGGTAGGGTACAGTAGAGGGCAGTATAGGTAGGGTACAGTAGTGTACAGTAGAGGGCAGTAGAGGTAGGGTACAGTAGTGTACAGTAGAGGGCAGTAGAGGTAGGGTACAGTAGTGTACAGTAGAGGGCAGTAGAGGTAGGGTACAGTAGAGGGCAGTAGAGGTAGGTTACAGTAGTGTACAGTAGAGGGCAGTATAGGTAGGGTACAGTAGAGGGCAGTAGAGGGCAGTAGAGGTAGGGTACAGTAGTGTACAGTAGAGGGCAGTAGAGGTAGGGTACAGTAGTGTACAGTAGAGGGCAGTAGAGGTAGGGTACAGTAGAGGGCAGTAGAGGTAGGTTACAGTAGTGTACAGTAGAGGGCAGTATAGGTAGGGTACAGTAGTGTACAGTAGAGGGCAGTAGAGGTAGGGTACAGTAGTGTACAGTAGAGGGCAGTAGAGGTAGGGTACAGTAGAGGGCAGTAGAGGTAGGTTACAGTAGAGGGCAGTATAGGTAGGGTACAGTAGTGTACAGTAGAGGGCAGTAGAGGTAGATTACAGTAGTGTACAGTAGAGGGCAGTAGAGGCAGGGTACAGTAGTGTACAGTAGAGGACAGTAGAGGTAGGGTACAGTAGAGGGCAGTAGAGGGCAGTAGAGGTAGGGTACAGTAGTGTACAGTAGAGGGCAGTAGAGGTAGGGTACAGTAGAGGGCAGTAGAGGTAGGTTACAGTAGAGGGCAGTATAGGTAGGGTACAGTAGTGTACAGTAGAGGGCAGTAGAGGTAGGTTACAGTAGAGGGCAGTATAGGTAGGGTACAGTAGTGTACAGTAGAGGGCAGTAGAGGTAGGGTACAGTAGAGGGCAGTATAGGTAGGGTACAGTAGTGTACAGTAGAGGGCAGTAGAGGTAGGGTACAGTAGAGGGCAGTAGAGGTAGGGTACAGTAGGGTACAGTAGAGGGCGCCACTCAAACAAACCTTTCAGCTTCTGTTCTGGATTAAAGAACAATAGGATACAGGAGAAGGAAGTTCAACAATCTTATTTCTAAATCTAATCTAAAGTCATTTTTGCTTATTAGTATGGTTGAATTAGATCATTGAAGGTCAGCAACAAAGACACTGGTTAATAAAGTGAGATTAAATACTTTAAGTATATTTGAGTAATTTAATATAGTTCATTATAAAAGTTTTGAGAAATTCTGAGATTGCATTTTACTGTTTTTATTCATTTTGAGGAATACTGAATGTTTCTGTGCAAGTGAGACGAGTGAATGCATGTTCACATTTAGTCTAGAGCTACAATAACCATCATATTTACACACAACACCTCTTCACTTGGTTTCTCTCAGCAAGAGAGCTGTCAGTCAGTAAATGAGTGGGAAAGTAACTTGGATATTTTGTTGTAAATTGAAAAAATTATGCGTTACTTTACTAGTTACTAGAAAAAGTAATCTGATTACATAACTCGAGTTACTTGTAATGAGCTACCCCCGACACTGCTCAGCACTGTTGACCTACAGCTCGTGATGTAAACGTGTGTGTGTGTGTGTGTGTGGCAGGCCTCCCCCGAGTGCATCACTTCCTGCCGGCCCTCCTCCTCAGGTGTCTCCGGATGATGCGGAGCAACAGGCCGCTCTCCTACTGGCGTGTTCAGGAGACCGTGTTCCGCCTCCACTGCCGCCCATCAGCGGATACGACCTGCTGGAAGCCCTGCAGGTGCGGCTGAACACACAACAATAATTCATAACTCTAATTCATAATGTGGTCAGTGTGTGCTTTATTCATACTGTGCCTCTGTGTCACAGTAAACCAGGGACTGAACACGTCACTAGCTGTGTTTCCAGACAACTGCTTTTATGTGCATTATGGGATATCGCATTAAAAAAAACCCAGCCAAGATGTGCATCAGTTCTGAAAATGCACATACAAAAGTCTGCAATTAAAGCAGATACTTGTTTTATCCGATAACACACATAAACTAAGATGGAAACACATTTGCTGAATAAATTCCTCAAACTCACATGACTTTGGCTCAGCGTCAGCTGTGATTGGATAACTGATCTAACTAGTGGACCAATGGCATCGCTGCATCTCTAATGTTGGTTTGGTGTTTCTGAAATGCCGGAGTGGAAGTGTGTGATCAGAATGATTGGGTGTAATTCCCTTCAGAAGCGTCTCACACACACGAGTGTGTTCCCGAACGCTAGAGAACATGACAGTGTTTACTGTGTTTCGTCTGACGCTCTGAGACACACTCGTTTATGATGGAGAGGAAAAAAGCCAGATTGCAGAAACGTACACTTTTTATTACTGATATTTTGAGCCAGTTTCCCAGGAAGTGATGATCTTGTTCTCTTGAACACATGGGATGGAAACACTGCTTTATTCGCAAAAGTTTTATGCCATATTCCAGACCCTTCTGAACTGAGTTTTAGCTGAGAAATGTAGGCTTATAGGCTTTTAATATAGGCTTTCATCTATAGACTATGTGTAATATGCATGAGCACGCCATCATCGTTTTCACAGATTCACATTTTTGTACGTTTACACGGAGATGATAACGTTTTATCCGTTTTTCTAAACTTGCACCTTGGAACCTGTTTCAAGGTTTGTGTTCTCGATCACCAAACACTGGTGTTGTGCGAATGAACGGCCAGAACACTTTAAAAGTTTCTGTTTTCTGTGAGAACGGTGTCGTGTTAGTGGCCTCTAAGTTAATAACTAATGATCTTTACAACGGAAGTGAATCTATCAAAGCTAACTTTAGCTGGACAATAACTTTATTAAAGCCAGAACAATCTCTGTTACTGTAATCTCCTATTATCACTGTATAAATGAAGGCGACAATGTATTTCTGCATCCGTTCAGCAGACCTTCAGTGACTCTGACTTTGCTCAGGTTTTCCGCTGTTGTTCTTCTCACAGACGCCTGGTTTCTGTGGTGAGTCGAGCTTTCAGACTGGGTGTGTGTAGTTAGAGTGATATTGTGTGTGTGTGTGTGCAGGTCCAGCGCAGGGTGATGCCATCTCACAGTATGTACGCGCTCAACATGGAGCGGATCCTGACCCGACTCTGGCATCCCAGTCACGAGGAGCTGGAGCAGGACCACATCCACCGCCAGCACCTCACCATGCTCAGCTGAGACACGAGTGTGTGTGTGTGTGTGTGTGTGTGTGTGTGTGTGAGAGAGTGAGAGAGTGAGTGAGTGAGTGAGGACGTCTGTCACGACTCCATGTACAGCAGTGATCAGAAGAGAGAGAGAGAGTTGGATCTGTCCTTCACACGAGCACAGACTGACACGAGACGCTGGATTTTCAATATTTCTGGGCATTAATATGTTGAAAGGCAGTAAATATGATTTTGTAAATATTTGTTCTCAAGTCTAGTTTTTGTATGTAAGTACAGGACATCTCAGTGTTTTATATCTCTGAATAAACCTCATGAGTTCCTTGTTAACTGGTGCAGCACAGCTTAAGAGTCTGAATGTATTGAATGAATATTTAACTCAAGTTAGAAAGAAATTGAAGAGAATCTCTTACAGTCTCTTTCAGTAATTTAAAAGAAGACTGATACGACTTTCATACTGGAGTCTGGGGGAAGGTTGAGAGAAAAAAATAAATAAAAATGAGATTAAATACTGTACATTTTATTATAATAAAAAAGTATTAAATTAGCATTGTTTAAATGCAACATTAAAATGAATTAAATTGGTATAAATGAACACATTTCAAAAAATAAAATTTGATTTAAATAAAAATAACTACATTTAACATTTGATTAAAAAATAATTCAAATATTAAATTTGATAAAGCTAAAATAAAACTTGATTTAAATCAAAACAAAAGCAGTAAGTGATTTCTGAGAAACACTGTTGATATTTGAAATCACCCCAAAATGTCTATGAAGCTGAAGTGAAGTAAAACTGTCCTGTTACTGGAGGGAACATTATAACAACAGCAGATCTCGGTTCTGTGAAACAGCGTAACTCTCGTGTGGAGCAGAAACTGTCCTGTTACTGGAGGGAACATTACAACAACAGCAGATCTCGGTTCTGTGAAACAGCGTAACTCTCGTGTGGAGCAGAAACTGTCCTGTTACTGGAGGGAACATTACAACAACAGCAGATCTCGGTTCTGTGAAACAGTGTAACTCTCGTGTGGAGCAGAAACTGTCCTGTTACTGGAGGGAACATTACAACAACAGCAGATCTCGGTTCTGTGAAACAGCGTAACTCTCGTGTGGAGCAGAAACTGTCCTGTTACTGGAGGGAACATTACAACAACAGCAGATCTCGGTTCTGTGAAACAGCGTAACTCTCGTGTGGAGCAGAAACTGTCCTGTTACTGGATGGAACATTATAATAACAGCAGATCTCGGTTCTGTGAAACAGCGTAACTCTCGTGTGGAGCAGAAACTGTCCTGTTACTGGAGGGAACATTATAACAACAGCAGATCTCGGTTCTGTGAAACAGTGTAACTCTCGTGTGGAGCAGAAACTGTCCTGTTACTGGAGGGAACATTATAACAACAGCAGATCTCGGTTCTGTGAAACAGCGTAACTCTCGTGTGGAGCAGAAACTGTCCTGTTACTGGAGGGAACATTACAACAACAGCAGATCTCGGTTCTGTGAAACAGTGTAACTCTCGTGTGGAGCAGAAACTGTCCTGTTACTGGAGGGAACATTATAACAACAGCAGATCTCGGTTCTGTGAAACAGTGTAACTCTCGTGTGGAGCAGAAACTGTCCTGTTACTGGAGGGAACATTACAACAACAGCAGATCTCGGTTCTGTGAAACAGCGTAACTCTCGTGTGGAGCAGAAACTGTCCTGTTACTGGAGGGAACATTATAACAACAGCAGATCTCGGTTCTGTGAAACAGTGTAACTCTCGTGTGGAGCAGAAACTGTCCTGTTACTGGAGGGAACATTATAACAACAGCAGATCTCGGTTCTGTGAAACAGCGTAACTCTCGTGTGGAGCAGAAACTGTCCTGTTACTGGAGGGAACATTACAACAACAGCAGATCTCGGTTCTGTGAAACAGCGTAACTCTCGTGTGGAGCAGAAACTGTCCTGTTACTGGAGGGAACATTACAACAACAGCAGATCTCGGTTCTGTGAAACAGCGTAACTCTCGTGTGGAGCAGACACTGTCCTGTTACTGGAGGGAACATTACAACAACAGCAGATCTCGGTTCTGTGAAACAGCGTAACTCTCGTGTGGAGCAGAAACATCTGCTTTCTATCGCTGAAGCTCTTGCCTGATCATAACAAAGAACATTCCCTAGCGTTAGCATTTGTTTATTTTATAAATAAATAACATTGTAAATAACCTCAAAAGAACATGTACAGAACGTTCGCTATTGACCATGTAAACTAACCTTCTAGTTAAAACCTTGCAGATGTTTTTGTGTAATGACCTAAAAAGAGCTCTATTGCACATCTGATCTCCTGTCTTCCACAGAAAGCTGCAAACGATCGCAATTTACAATTAGCAGTCATTTTGTCACTATAATGTGTGAGAAACGTTAGATAACATTAATATTAGATAACAAATATTAATGTTCCATTTCTGTTAAGAAAACTTTCCTGGCTTACCAGAAACAAACCTAAAAACCCCTTTTGTAAACGTTCTACAAATAAAACCATGGTAACCAATTGTATTTTTGAAATTCAATTTAAAAATTCAAAATAAAGTGCCGCACTGTTTGCTCTTCAAAGCTTTTTGTAACCAACTCTTTCCCAAAGTTACCCTACGACAAAATCAACTTGAATTCAAGTCTTGATGTTTTGATAAAAACACAGGTTATGAGCCATATGAGTCTTGAGATCTATTACAGTTTTTTCAAATTGCTTACAATTTCTGAAACTATACCTCCATTTCTTAAAACTACACACAAAACTTGTTAAAGGGTTAGTTCACCCAAAAATGAAAATTATGTCATTAATGACTCACCCACGTCACTCCAAACCCGTAAGACCTCCGTTTCTCTTCTGAAGACATCTTAAGATATTTTAGATTTATTCCGAGAGCTTTCTGTCCCTCTATTGAAAGTCAATGGACGGTATACTGTTCACGTCCATAAAGGTAATAAAGATTACGTTCACATTAGATCACATTATGAAATAAATGTTTTTCTCCAAAACACGTTGGCCACAATTATTGATACCCTTTTATTAAATACCTTGCAATCTCCTTTTGCCAAGATAACTGCTCTGAGTCTTCTCCTATAATGCCTGATGAGTTTGGAGAACACCTGACCAGAGATCAGAGATCATTCCTCCATACAGAATCTCTCCAGATCCTTCAGATTCCCAGATCCATGTTGGCTCTTCTTCTCTTCAGTTCACTCCACTCATCAGGTCAGGGAACTGGGACGGTCATGGCAGAAGCTTCATTTTGTGCTCCCTAACACATTTTTGCGTGGGACTGTGATCGGTTGCCACCTGTGCAATAAGTCCATTCGTGAAATTTCCTCTCTTTGTGATTATGGTGTGGGGTTGTTTTTCAGGGGTTGGGCTTGAGCCCTTAGTTCCAGTGAAAGAAATAGCATACCAAGATATTTGGGACAATTTCATGCTCCCAACCTCGTGGGAAGAGTTTGGGGATGCTCCTGATCCAACATGACTGCGCACCAGTGCACAAAGCAGGACCATATAGACATGGATGAGGAGTTTGGTGTGGAGGAACTGGACTGGCCTGCACAGAGTCCTGACTTCAGCCCGATAGAACAGCTTTGGGTCATCGTGAAGAGGCAAAAACAACGCAAGAAGTGCTCAAAATACAAAGTTCAGGCATTGCTCAGAGTCGCATAAGCCAGACAAGGGAGGATTACATTTATTGTTTTTTACTTATTTTTTATATGAGGTTAAATGCTCACGGAAGAGATGAGTTTTCAGTTGTCTTTTGAATGTTGTCAGGGATTCTGCATTCCGGATGAGGGTGGGGAGAGCATTCCACCAGCATAGACCCGTGAATGAGAATGTTCTGGAGAGTGATTTTGTGGCTCTCTGTGATGGAACCACGAGACGTCGCTCGTTGACCGATCGTAGGCTTCTGGTAGGGATGTAGACTCGTAGGAGTGAGTGAAAGTAGGAGGGAGCTAAGCCTCTGGTAGATCTGTAAGCAAGTGTCAATGCCTTGTACTTGATGCGAGCAGTGAGTGGTAGCCATTGCAAAGAGATGAACAGAGGAGTAACGTGGGCCCTTTAGGCTCGTTGAAGACAAGACGGGCTGCAGCGTTCTGAATCATTTGTAGAGGTTTAGTTGCACATGATGGAAGTCCAGCCAGAAGAGCATTGCAGTAATCAAGCCTAGAAATGACCAGGGCCTGGGCGAGAAGTTGTGTTGCATGCTCAGCTAGGAAAGGCTTGATCTTCCTGATGTCGTGCAGTGCAAATCTGCATGATCGAGCTGTCTTTGAAATTTGGTCTGTGAAGGTCAGCTGGTCATCAATATTACTGTATTGTATACAATATCACAATATGAGCTGCAGGTGATGTTACTTCAAAAACCCTTTATGATGGCACTAAAATCAAGGTCTGTGACGTCGCCCGGTAAGGCGCAGCCGGGGCCCCACCCTGGAGCCAGGCCCGGGGATGGGGCTCGTATGCTCAGCCCGAAAAAAAGCGACGTGGGGCCGGCCCTCCCGTGGGCCCACCACCCACACGACGTCTCGTAAGGGGCCGGTGCAAAGTGGATCGGGCGGCAGTCGAAGGCGGGGGCCTCGACAGCCCGATCTCTGGACGCGGAAACTAGCTCTAGGGACGTGGAACGTCACCTCTCTGGCGGGGAAGGAGCCTGAGATTGTGCGGGAGGTTGAGAGGTACCGACTAGAGATAGTCGGGATCACCTCCACGCACAGCTTGGTCTCTGGAACCACACTCCTTGAGAGAGGATGGACTCTTTACCACTCTGGAGTTGCCCATGGTGAGAGGCGGCGGGCTGGTGTGGGTTTGCTTATAGCCCCCCCATGTCATCGGACGGTAGAAGGAATACTTGGAGGATCTCCTCAATCCCACCGTCACGTCTTCCATTGAGGAAGCAGAGGCTGGGGGCTCAGAGGTGGACTCGTCCATCACCCAAGCTGAAGTCACAGAGGTAGTCAAGAAACTCCTCGGTGGCAAGGCACCGGGGGTGGATGAGATCTGCCCCGAGTACCTCAAGTCTCTGGATGTTGTGGGGCTGTCTTGGCTGAGACGCCTCTGCAACATCGCGTGGCGATCGGGGACAGTGCCTTTGGACTGGCAGACCAGGGTGGTGGTCCCTCTTTTTAAGAAGGGGGACCGGAGGGTGTGCTCCAACTATATGGGGATCACACTTCTCAGCCTCCCCGGGAAAGTCTATGCCAGGGTACTGGAGAGGAGAACACGGCCGATAGTCGAACCTCGGATCCAGGAGGAACAGTGCGGTTTTCATCCCGGTCGTGGAACACTGGACCAGCTCTATACCCTCTCCAGGGTGCTGGAGGGTTCATGGGAGTTTGCCCAACCAATCCACATGTGCTTTGTGGACTTGGAGAAGGCATTCGACTGTGTCCCTCGCGGCATCCTGTGGGGGGTGCTCTGTGACTATGGGGTCCGGGGCTAAGGGCTATCCGGTCCCTGTACGACCAGAGCAGGAGCTTGGTTCGCATTGCCGGCAGTAAGTCAGACTTGTTCCCGGTGCATGTTGGACTCCGGCAGGTCTGCCCTTTGTCGCCGGTTCTGTTCATATTTTTTATGGACAGAATTTCTAGGCGTAGCCAGGGGCCGGAGGGTGTCAGGTTTGGGGACCACATGATCTCATCTCTGCTTTTTGTGGATGATGTTGTCATGCTGGCCCCATCAGACCAGGACCTTCATCATGCATTGGGACGGTTTGCAGCCGAGTGTGAAGCTCCGGAATGAGAATCAGCCCCTCCAAATCCGAGGCCATGGTTCTCAGTCGGAAAAAGGTGGCTTGCCCACTTCAGGTTGGTGGAGAGTTCCTGCCTCAAGTGGAGGAGTTCAAGTATCTTGGGGTCTTGTTCACGGGTGAGGGAAGGATGGATCGGAAGATTGACAGACGGATCGGTGCAGCTTCTGCAGTGATGCAGTCGATGTACCGGTCTGTCGTGGTGAAGAAAGAGCTGAGCCGCAAGGCGAAGCTCTCGATTTACCGGTCAATCTACGTTCCTACTCTCACCTATGGTCATGAGCTGTGGGTCATGACCGAAAGGACAAGATCCCGGATACAGGCGGCCGAAATGAGCTTTCTCCGCAGGGTGGCTGGGCGATCCCTCAGAGATAGGGTGAGAAGCTCGGTCACTCGGGAGGAGCTCAGAGTAGAGCCGATGCTCCTCCACATCGAGAGGGGCCAGCTGAGGTGGCTCGGTCATCTTTTCCGGATGCCTCCTGGTCGCCTTCTCGGGAAGGTGTTCCCGTCATGTTCCACCGGGCGGTGGCCCCGGGAAGACCTAGGACACGCTGGAGGGACTATGTCTCCCGGCTGGCTTGGGAACGCCTCGGTGTCCCCCCGGAAAGAGCTGGAGGAAGTGTCCAGGGAGAGGGAGGTCTGGGCATCCCTGCTTAGACTGCTGCCCCCGCGACCCAGCCCCGGATAAGCGGACGAAAATGGATGGATGGATGGGTGATGTTACTTCATCCATGCCGAGCTGTCCGCCAGACAGCTTGAGATCCGTGCAGCTACTGTGGGATCATCTGGTTGAAATGAGAGGAAGAGCTGTGTCTCATCAGCATGGCAATGGTAAGAGAAACCATGTGCCTGTATGATGTGTCCCAGTGATGTGGTGTAGATGGAGAAGAGCAAGGGTCCAAGAACTGAACCCTGAGGAACCCCTGTGGTCAGCTGCTGTGCTTTGGATACCTTGCCTCTCCATGCAACCCTGAATGACCTACCTGTGAGATAGGACTCAAACCAGTGGAGAGGAGTACCTGTGATGCCCAGAGATGAGAGGGTGGACAGAAGGATCTGACGATTCAGTGTCGAAGGCAGCAGACAGATCCAGGAGAATGAGAACTGAAGATTTGGAAGCAGCTTTTGCGATCCGTAGGGCTTCTGTGACCGACAGTGATGCAGTCTCGGTTGAATGCCCTTTCTTGAAGCCGGATTGGTTGACGTCCAGCTGGTTGTTCAGAGACAGGAAAGATGTTACTTGGTTGAAAGCTACTCGTTCAAGTGTTTTCGCAATGAATGGTAGGAGAGGGACAGGTCTATAATTCTCTACAAGTGATGTGTTTAGTGTTGGTTTTTTAAGCAGTGGAGTTACCCGAGCCTGCTTGAATGCTGTAGGGAACATGCCAGTATGGAGGGATGAGTTGATGATGTGTGTGAGTGCTGGTAGAAGTGTGGGAGAGATGGCTTGTAGAAGGTGTGAGGGGATGGGGTCTAGAGGACAGGTGGTAGGAGGACAGGCGGCCAGCAGCCATGTCACCCTGTAGCCCAAGACTGGTTGCCCACTGAAGCTAAGCAGGGCTGAGCCTGGTTAGTACCTGGATGGGAGACCTCCTGGGAAAAACCAGGTTGCTGCTGGAAGAGGTGTTAGTGAGGCCAGCAGGGGGCGCTCACCCTGTGGTCTGTGTGGGTCCTAACACCCCAGTGTAGTGACAGGGACACTATACTGCCAAAAGAGCACCGTCCTTCGGATGAGACGTTAAACCGAGGTCCTGACTCTCTGTGGTCATTAAAAATCACAGGATGTCCTTCGAAAAAGAGTAGGGGTGTAACCCCGGTGGACAGAGGAGAGAGTTGAATGTCTTAAAGTGATCGTGTGTTAGAGGCGCTATTGATCTTGTTGTGGAAATATGAAGATTTTGCAGCATGAACATCAACAGAAAAGGAAGAGAGCAGAGACTTATGACAATTTTTTATGTAAAAATCATACGAACATATAAGGGCACCCCAGGAAACATCATAAAACAATAAAATAATCCAGTTCATGACCCCTTTAAAGTATAAAAAATTGATAAACAAGTCTTCGAATAGAATTAAATAAGTACTTTGGGTGTATTGTTTATCATCAATACAGCATATGAGTTTGAATCCAGTGATATCCATATACAGGAGAACTGAGAGCTCTTTAATTATATTAATGATAGAAAAGAGAGAATACAGGACAGTCTCTGACTCGATATGAAACACTTCTATAAAGACACAACAATATTACAAATAACTCTCTTCTGATTTCCATGCAAGCTCTGGTTAATATTTGTATTTAAACTTAGTATTCTTTACACTTTAAATCAAGTCTTTTTAGGGATAGTTCACCCGAAACTGTCCACTGACTTCTAATGTATGGACAAAGAAATCTCTAAATATTGTCTTTTATGTTCCACAGAAGAAAGAAAGTTATCCAGCTTTTGGTCGACATGAGGGCATATGTACATTGTCAATTATCTTTTTTGAGTGAACCATCTTTTTAATACATTTACATTGGATAATTTAGCAGACGCTTTAATCCAAAGCGATTTACAAATGAGGAGAACAATAGAAGTTAAACTAACAATATTCAAGTGCTATGATGAATAATAGTGTGAATAGTAGTTATTTGGTAAAAGAGTATAATGTACATGCATTAGGAACACAAGCAAGACTATGACATTAAACTACTTGATGTTGTTGATCTGTCAGTCTATCGGGGGAATTAATGAGAATAAACCGTGCTTTATACAACCCTCCTCTCCATCATATGATAAAGTCCTGCTGATACAGAACGTCAGCAGAAGCATCAACGGCACATCAATACATCTTTAATAAAACTCTGTTTACCGTATGTGTTTAATGGAGCGCAAACAGAGCAATTGAGTTTTGAGTTTTATGAATCAAGAGTTATCTCTAATAAACCTAAATGTCACAGAAAGGAAGGGTGTGTGCAGTGAAAAGAATGACATTGACTTCATTTATTGAGTGCAGATGTTTAAACTGAACTGCAGGCGGTCTGTGAATGAGACGCAGGCTTTTGCATTGAAACACAGCAGGCAAACGCTGCACTACTGTCTCGAGAGTGTTCGTCCCGGCTGTGTGTCGAACTCTGATGTGTGTCAGTTCTACAACAGCTGTGAACAGACTTCATTAACCCTCCAACATCAGTTCTACAACAGCAGTGAACAGACTTCATTAACCCTCCAACATCAGTTCTACAACAGCAGTGAACAGACTTCATTAACCCTCCAACATCAGTTCTACAACAGCAGTGAACAGACTTCATTAACCCTCCAACATCAGGCCTCAAGAACATGTACAATACACAGTCAGCCAGTGGGTTCAGAAACAGGAGATAACTAGACAAATATCTAAATATACCAAACAATGTAAAACTGTTGTGACTGGAAAAAAAAACCTACAGTAAAAATGATTATGAAGGGGAGAGTGAGAAAAGTGTAAGTCAGAAGCACCAGGAACAAACTGCCCAAAATTTTCTTGCGCTTTAGAGAAGTAAGTGATATTGCGCGTGAAAGACCGCGACAAGTGCCAACAAAACACAGAATGATTATCGGGTAGGGGATTAAACAGGCGATCGGTAGGAACAGAGGGCTTAGTATGACTGCAATGATCAGAGGAACAAACCAGATGATCACAGAAACGACACAGCAGACTTTTAGTGAATGATGAGATCTGTACCAGATAGGATGAGAAACCAGAAGATATCGTTCAAAAGCAACACATGCCATAAAATACAGATCCACAATCAAACTATACATATATGTAATTTTGGCATCCTCTGACTCTGTGATTGTGTGTGTTAATCTACAAATGATCTGAATGAGATCTGAAAGAATCAAATGAATAACAAACACTGGAGTGGAGCGATTAGATTTGATAAGAGCACACAACGCAAACAGAGTTAAGATCATGATTGGAATCTCAATGGATGAAATTATCATGATAATTAATGGGTCTGCAGAATAAAGTTTCCAGAGAAATTCCCTCATCTGATCGTCATCATAATCTACTCCACTTGATCCGGTGATGCTGGCGTTTTGTTCTGCCATTGTTTCATGAAATCTTGACAGGCAACACTAAATAACAAACCAGTCATTAGTTTAAAAAACATGCATTCAATTACTATTTACTACTTTATTAAAAACATTAGGGAAAATATATGACATAACTTGTTTTCTGTGTGATTGTTGAAATAAAGTTTCCTCAGTTTGCTTTACATGTTCTTTAGAGGAGATGTGTGTAATGTTAGAAAGCTTGAAATACGTGAAATGTAAGATTAAAGTTTGGAAATCCTCCATTTGAACAATATCACAGAAGCAAGAATGCTGTTGTTCTGAATATTCAGTCCAGCACAGTGTACAATGGTTTATTAAACTAGGAATAAATCTTGAAGAACTTACGTTACTGACAGGATTGTGTGTTTCGTCTGCAGGTCAAAGCAGAAGTTTGTGGAGCAACACACAGACTGACAGATGTTTCACAAGTTTCCACTGCCGTGTTTAAAGAGCTCTTCATTCACTGCACACACTGTAAAAACACACATCTTAAAGCTACAGTTACAACAAGCTGAACAACATGTGCTAACGTTTGAATAAAGGCTGAAACACAATGACACAATAATTCCCACATGAGACGACATGATCTTACCGGGAATCAGACTGAAGACTGAAGACGCTGCTCATCAGGAGATGATGGTGTTTATGAGCTGCTCAGCGTTCTTTTATAGCCTGAATTAACTCCAGAAACACCAAACAAAGATGCATTAAACATCATTAACAGTTAATGCACATGCAACCGCATCAGCAATCAGCAAACCAAACCAAACTCCACAATATAAAACCATTTAAAAAAAGACACAAGTGTTATAGAAAGGAGAATGTGAACAGCCAGAAATACAGTGATATAATACTAAGATTTTTTCATACTTTAAATATTTCAAAATATGTTTATAAATGCAGAAAGAGCAAAATAAAACCTTATAGCTTTTACTACTGAAAACGTACTTGCAGGGCCGGCCCGATGCATAAGCGAACTAAGCGGCTGCGGGGGCCCCCCAATGTTTTTTTCGTTTTTTTTTTTACAATTAAATAACTTTAAAAAGTGATATAAATGAATGAATGAATGAATGAATAATTCAAGACAATAAAATTCTGATTTGTCGACAACTGCTGCTGTGTCTGCCAGCGTTTGAATCATGTGCATACACTAGACACCTCGCGACGGCTGTCACGGCTCGCGTGCGTGCAATGACAATCCGCGCGGGCGCGCACGTCACGATAATAAATAAGCCTAAGCCATGTCACAAAAAAGGACGTATCCCTCTGGTGCCGAAAAAAGAAAAAGGTTAGAAAAAAGAGGAGAAAAAAGAGCGAGATAAAGGTATGTTTGCATGATTATTTACAGTATGTTTTGTGCAGCAGCAGCACAAATTGTGCTCACGTCACTTGAGGTAGCAGCTAACGTTAGCTAGTCATGACTCATGATATTTATAAGCCATCACCAGAGCTAAATTCCCGCCATCAACAGTGAAATGTCTCCCATTATTAATATACATTTATCTAGGTAGGTGTGTATTTCACGTATTGATAGATATCGGTTTAAGTTGGAGAAAACAGCGATGCCAGCTTAGCTAGCATTGCTGTTTGTGTTGAAGTGAATGTTTCCAGCTTCATAGGCAAAGCACATGCGCTCTCTGCTCTAAGATCTTTGGTGAGAGATGGTATTGATCTTTATGAGAAAATATACCAAAACCATGTTGGGTGGGGAGACTTCTGTGATGAAAATAGACTTCAATTTTATTAATATGGTGGTGAGTGATGTAGCAGTGCTATCCTCATATTTATAGGCTGCAGTAGATCACCATGTTAAGTTTTCACCATACTGCAATTATGCCTCATTTGCCAATAGAATATGAATTGTGTTAGGTGTGGTGTGGAATTGCTTGTTGTGTAAGTAATGATGGCAAAATAAACTCATTCTGCTCGATCAACTATGCACTTATGCAATGCTTTTTTTTTTTTTTTTTTTTTGTTAGGAGCAGTTACATGCGACTGAAAGCGAGGAGCAGTTACATGCGACTGAAAGCGAGGAGCAGTTACATGCGACTGAAAGCGAGGAGCAGTTACATGCGACTGAAAGCGAGGAGCAGTTACAAGCGACTGAAAGCGAGGAGCAGTTACATGCGACTGAAAGCGAGGAGCAGTTACATGCGACTGAAAGCGAGGAGCAGTTACATGCGACTGAAAGCGAGGAGCAGTTACAAGCGACTGAAAGCGAGGAGCAGTTACAAGCGACTGAAAGCGAGGAGCAGTTACATGCGACTGAAAGCGAGGAGCAGTTACATGCGACTGAAAGCGAGGAGCAGTTACATGCGACTGAAAGCGAGGAGCAGTTACATGCGACTGAAAGCGAGGAGCAGTTACAAGCAACTGAAAGCGAGGAGCAGTTACATGCGACTGAAAGCGAGGAGCAGTTACATGCGACTGAAAGCGAGGAGCAGTTACAAGCGACTGAAAGCGAGGAGCAGTTACAAGCACTTACATTCACTGATACATCGGTTTCAACCTCAGCCGGCATGACAGGTCAGTTAATCTAAAGGTTTTTGTTTTGTGTTGGCTTTACTATAAAATATTCTGTGTTATGTTATTTTATAATTCTATTTTTTTTTATCTAATGTCCCTACAGGTCCTTCTACATCTGCACCCACTGCTATAGATTTCCCATCCACTCCCTCAACAAGCTCCAGCTATCAAGATAGATCAACAGCTCCTCCAATTGACCCAGTTGAATGGTCAGCATTCCTGTCAGACTCAGAAAGGACTGATATGGTAAGAAGAGGGCCAGTGCCAATAAGTGACACCTTTACCTTCCCCAAGAAATCAGATGGACGAAGCTTTCACTACCACTATACATACAGACAATTCATTAATGGGGAAAAAAATCAAGCGAAGCTGGCTAATTTATTCAAAGAAAAATGATGCGGTTTACTGCTTCTGTTGCAAATTATTCTTGAGAAAGTCCACAAAACTGTCAACAGAGGGACAGCGTGATTGGGTAAATGTAGGTGCTTTGCTGAAACAGCATGAGAATAGTCAAGATCATTGTAATACTATGGTGAAGTGGAAAGACTTTGCCTTCCGTCTTTCTAAGCAGAAGACTATTGATGCAACAGAAATGGCCCTTTTGGAGGCAGAAAGAAATCGTTGGAGAGATGTTCTCATCCGTTTGATTAGTATCATTCAGTCTTTGGCAGAGAGGAATCTTGCACTCAGGGGGTCTGTCGATACTTTGCATCAGGCCAACAATGGGAACTTCCTTAAAGAGGTGGAACTGATGGCAAAATTGGACCCGGTGTTAAAAGACCACATCAGACGAATTGATAGTGGAATGCAGCACAACACGTACCTGGGTAAGACTATCCAGAATGAGCTGATAGAGTGTGTCAGTGACAAAATAATTAAGGTAATGGTGGCAGAAATCAAGGACTGCAAATATTATTCAATAATTTTAGACTGTACACCTGATGTTAGTCACCATGAACAAATGTCTGTTGTGGTGCGCACAGTCACTCTGGGCAAAACACCAGAAATAAAAGAGCACTTTTTAGGATTTCTGATAGTTCCAGAATCCACTGGCCTGGGTTTGTCCAATCTAATCCTTAACAGGCTTGAGGAATTGAACATCCCTTTTCAGGATTGTCGGGGGCAGTCCTATGACAATGGGGCTAATATGAAGGGAAAAAACAAAGGTGTGCAGGCTAGGCTATTGGTTAAGAATCCAAGAGCTTTTTATGTGCCTTGCAGTTCTCATACACTAAATCTGACAGTCTCAGATACGGCTAAAGCATCAACGGATGCCTCTTGTTTTTTTGGAAATGTGGAGAAGGTGTACAATTTGTTCGCTGGGTCCACTCAAAGGTGGGCCATCTTACGGAAGTTTGTTGACATCACCCTCAAGTCCTGGAGTGAGACACACTGGGAAAGCCGGATAAAAAGTATTGAAGCTTTGCGCTACCAGTCAGAGAAGGTGAGGGAAGCCCTGCTAGAAGTGAGAAGTAAAGCGACTGACCCTGTAGTGGCTGTTGAAGCCAACTCCCTTGCGGAAGAGATAGGTTCATTTAGGTTTCAGATTTGTTGTGTTGTCTGGTGTGACATTTTGTCTAAAATTAACATCATGAGCAAGCTTCTACAGTCAACCAACATGCAGCTTGATGTAACCTTGTAAAAACCTTGTAAAAAAGAACAAAGGCGAACTCATCGGTTATCGAAAAACAGGCTTCTGTGATGCACAGACATCTGCTAAAGAAATTTGTGAGCGGATGAACACGGAAGCAGTGCTGAAAGAGAAGCGATTGCGTTCTACAAAAAGGCACTTTGCCTATGAGGCTGCAGCCGATAGTGGATGCTATGAAGAGGCTAGAAGTGTCCTTTTTTAATGCTGTAGTGGACTGTAGCATTCAGTCATTGGAGGATAGATTTCAGTCTCTAAGTGAGGTTAAAGAGAACTTTGGAGTGCTGCTCAATTTTAGGGAGCTAGATCAAAAGGTCCGGAGGGAACAATGAGCTTCTTGGGGAAATACTCTCTTGTGGAGAGGCTGATATTGATGGTAGCGCACTGGCATTAGAGATAGAGAGTCTTCCTGAACTTCCCCAAACTATGATGACTACCTTTGAGCTTCTCACATACCTCTCACAAAATGAGATGTGTGAGCTTTACCCAAATCTTTGGGTAGCTCTCAGGATAGCCTGCACTCTGCCTGTGACAGTTGCCTCAGCAGAGAGGAGCTTTTCCAAGCTCAAATTGATAAAAACATACTTGAGATCATCAATGGCCCAGGAAAGACTAAGTGGACTTGCAGTCATTAGTATTAATAACAAAGTTGGCCAAGCAATACCATACAATGATGTCATCAGTGACTTTGCCTCCAGAAAAGCTAGGAAGGAACGATTTTGAGGTCATTGTTGTACAATTGTCATTGTTGAACCCTTGCTGTTCTTATGTTTGCTTTCATTATTTAAGTATCTTTTTTGTAACATTCTATTTTTTATTATATTAATGTTTGTCTATTTTGGTTTTATTTAAAAGATTGCACATTTAATGCACATTTGCAAATAATTTATTTAATATGTTTTGTGACAGTTTGTATTCAGAAGTTTTAATAAAAGAGTGAAGTATTTTAAGTATCGTTTTTTATTTATTTTGTATTAATACATAACCTCACTGTATTAGTTTATAATATTCGCTATAACATTATAGCGTGACATTTGTGTCAATAATCTTCTAGCACATGTGACTCTGCGTGGTGGGAGCGGGGCCCCCAAATCAAATTCTGCTTAGGGCCCCCAAGAGGCTCGGGCCGGCACTGCGTACTTGGTTACTTACTTAACCTCGGTTCCCTTAGAGATACACTTGGATGTGAAAGTAAGCGTCTTTTAGATCCACTGAAAAGAAACCAGTCTCCTGGGCGAATTTGCGCTAGGATGTGTCTGGTTGTAAGCATTCTGAATGGCCGTGTCATGAGGGCCTTGTTCAGATGTCTGTGCCGAACTGGAGTGCTTCGGAAGGAAGTGCTTCATAGCACTGGAAGCCTTCTGAGCTTCGGTGAAGCGCTCTGCGAAGCCGCTGACGGATGGGCCGAAGAGACCAGTTGTGGAGACTGGCGAGTCGAGGAAGGCGGTCTTATCCACGTCCCTGATCTCAGTCAGGTTAAGCCATAAGTGGCGCTCCAATACTACTAGGCTGGCCATGTTGCGGCCGATGGCCTGAGCAGTGGTCTTAGTGGCTCGTAGCGCTAAATCCGTTGCACTGCGGAGGTCCTTGAAGGCGTCCGGGTCAGGTCCTGACTCATCCATAGCGCGGAGGAGCTTAGCCTGGAACACCTGAAGGGTCGCCATGGCGTGTAGTGCAGAGGCGGCTTGACCGGCGGCGGAATATGTGCGGCTGGCCATAGCGGAAGTAGTCCTGCACGGCTTGGACAGGGGCATCGCTTTTGTCCTCCAACTTCCTGCAGTGGGAGGGCACAAATGAGCAGCGACCGCTTCTTCAAGTGGCGGGAGCGTCACATAGCCCTTTTCCTCAGCGCCGTCAACAGTGGAGAGCGTAGTAGAGGAAGAAGAGCGCGTTCGCCCTGAAAAGGGCACGCGCCAGCTTTTTGTGAGCTCTTCGTGGACCTCGGGGAGAAATGGAGCGGCGCGCTGGTGAGGGGCCTGTTGGCGCCCCGGCAGGTACCACTTGTCGAGGCGGCTTCTAGCGGGTTCAGCTGGGGAAAGCCAGTCAAGACCCAGCTCGTCGACAGCGCGAGACAAGACACGGAGAAGGACATGACGCGGACATCACCGCGTTCAGGGATCCTCTGATCGCGCCACTTCTTCCTACGGGGCTCGTGGGGCGCCGAAGACGGAAGATGGGCAGGTTCACTCTCTGAAGTAGCGAGAGCGAGTCTGGATCGGAGGACTGCAACAGGCATGCTATCACAATGATGACAGCCGCCTTTAGTGAGCGCTGCCTCGGCGTGCTCAGGGCCGAGACAGACAGCGCACTGGGTGTGTCGGTCTGACACATGCAGGGGAATCCCGCAGGATTCGCAGATGGGGAGCGGCATTTGCAACAACGCGCTCTGCTCTTTTAGAAAAGCGTATGTAAAGGATACTCGCCGGATTCCACAGGGAAACGCTTAGCTGGGCGAAGTCTGCCAAGGCGCTGAAGCTGTTCCGCTGAGGGGCTGTTCTACGGCGAGCGGCTTCCTAATCCGGAGAAATCAGCGACGAGGTGAGTCTCAGAGCTGAAGGAGAATAGATCTGTCATATGGCGAGTTTTCTCTCAATTTATATTCTCCTGCCTGTTGCAGTCCTCCGCGTCCATTTTGTCCATAGTCTGGCAGGGTGCCAAGCGCTCCCATTGGATCGCGCGCTCCTGCTCACTCGCCATAGGTTTGTGCAGTTGCCGCAGCACAGCCAATCAGCTCACTCTCGCTGTGCAGCTGCAATGCGTTTTATAATAAAGGCTTCAATATTCTCGAGAAAAGGAGTTTTCCAACAGTGTTTGCAACGCAGTACGAGAGAACGTTCTCGTAAGGGAACAAAATCACTACATGTTGTGATGTGTGTGAATCTCCACATCAATCTGTCAGTAAACGTTGAGTTAGTTTGATTCTGCACTACGCTTTAATAATGTTCCACTAATCTGTGTCTGATTCTTATTATTGACACTTGATGTAGTGATAAATGTAAAGCATATTAACTGTATCCACACGAGAAATGGGCATTTCTGATAAATATTTATAAATAATTACAAAATGTGCGTTCCACCTGTTAAATTATGTTGTGTTAATATTGGTGAAAAGCTAATTCATGTTCAGATATTGTGAACATTAGACTTTTTCACAGTATGGTACACTTGAGGAACAATCAAACAGCATCTTAGCTTAATGTAAATAATGACAGTAATGAACACTTTCATCCACATGTTGATAGTGAACACAAAATTGATGTGATGCATATATTTCACATATAATGATTTAGAAGATTGTAATAGCTAAAATGATAAACAATACAGTTTTCATGCATTCTTTAAAGTTTCAGTCATGAAGGATTTAATTTGAAGCACTTCTACTGAGTATCATAATTGATTTGGTTTCTGCCATTAGAAAACACTTTGATTGAGTGGATGAGGGTGATTTCCTCAATTTTCAAAAGCCTGATGCCGGAAAGCTTTTTAGTAAGAGATTCAGTAGCAGTGTTAATTTCGTTAACGAAAACTATGACAAAAAAAATGTTCGGTGACAACCTTTTTTTCCCCGACTAAAGCCCTGTTCGGTCGGGATTAGCTTTACAAGAGTAGATGGAGTAATGTAATTTTACCACAGTTCACCCATTTTAGCGACTTTACATTGGCTTCCTGTAAAATTCAGAATTGATTTTAAAATGGCTGTTTTTGTGTATAAGGCTTTAGCCTATACACAACCCTAACCCTAACCCTTTCCCTTATATTCTCTGCTATGTCTGTCCCTCGTTGTCAGTAGATCATATTGTGTGCTGCTGGACGTTTGCTGTGTCTCACCCTTGTCTGCTGCTTTGCCCAGGACGCCTAGGCGAGGAATTACAGTTTGCCGTGCGCTTGTTGTCATCTATCTCCTCTCGCTTCCCGTCCTGTTGGGTGTGCACCTGAGGTGGTCTCCAAGATGAAACTGGATACAGTAATGATCATAAAGGTGCTGTTGAGGTTGCTGATAGGTTGCTGATAGGGATGATGAAATGGAGGAGATGGGTGATGATGATAGTCTTTCAGATTTGTCTGACATAATTTCTTAGTTATATACAGTGAAATAAATAAATGACCTCTTGGATGTAACTTTTGGAAAGACTTTGATGTTGAGTTTTTTTTTTTTTTTTTTTTGATGTTGAAAGATTCTTGAGATCAGAAGATAAAATACAGAAGAGTGTAGGATTTGAAGAATTGAGCTGAAGGAAAATATTTAGTCTGAAAAGATGGTTACAAAATTACGATAAAGAAAATAATGGGTTAAAAAGTAATACAAGTAATAGTTGTCACAATGGGTGCTTTTTTCTTTCTGTTCTCTTCTGCTTGTTTGTCTTTCTATTTTTTTTCTTTTTATGGAGAGCATGAAAATAGGACAATTAACATTAATGGAGGAAGGAATTATAGAAAAAGCCACTTTGTATGCATTGATTCAAAACAAACAAATGGATGTAATTTTGTTTGCAAGAAACACAACAATGTAAGTAATGAAGTAGAATGGAAAATGTGGTGGGAGGGTAAGAACTTTCTAAGTCATGGCTCTAATCTAAGTGGAGGTTTTGCAATTCTGTTTTCAATGAAGCTTAATATGACTAATATATCTTCTTATGAGAAAGATAAGGGCAGAATTTTGATTGTACATGTAGAGTTAAAGGGGTTTTCTTTTCATTCATTTTAACTCGCCAAATAATGGAGCAGAAAGGGTAGAATTTCTTACAAACATATGTGATAATGCATGTGTGGTTCTTGGGGGTGACTGGAATTGTACCTTAGATTTTACACTAGACCGAAATGGCGATGAACCTTATCCCCAGTCTGCTAATTCATTAAGCAGTATTATAGCAAAAGGGGCTTTGATAAGAGTCTGTTTTTCTTCAATACGAGAAATAGATGCTTGTTTTTTTTTTGTTTTGTTTTTTTTACTTGGAGCGGAAAGAAGGAGAAAGAAAACTTATGTTACATTTGAAACTACCAAATGGGACTTTAACAACTAATCCAAAAGAAATGAGAAACCATGCAAAGGACTTCTATACTGATTTATTCAAAGCAAGAGACTGACATTAATTGCAAGGATGACCTACTAAGAGATTTGCCAAAGCTCACTGATGATCCGAGACAATGGCTTGATGCCGATATTCAATTAGATGAAAAATCAGAGGCGGTAAAGGAAACTCTCTAATGGTCTGTCTCCTGGCATTGATGGACTTCCTTCTGAATTCTATAAGCAATTCTGGACTCTTTTAAAAGAGGATATACTCAACGTTTTAAGAATTTCTGAAAGGAAAAATGAATTACTGACCAGTTGTAGAAGAGCAGTTCTATCTTTATTTCCAAAAAAAGGTGAACTTGGACTGTTTAAGAACTGGAGACCAGTAACTTTACTGTGCACTGATTACAAAATTCTTGCTAAGTGTCTTTCAAATAGATTACATTTTTAGAGTGTTTTCTTAAAAAAGTTTTTTTTTCTGAACAATCTTTCTCTTGTGCGTGATATAATGAACATAGCAAATGCTACTAATGAGGATGTAGGTTTTCTTTCAATTGATCAAGAGAAAGCTTTTGATAAAGTTGATCATATTTATTTATTTGAAAATCTTAAAACATTTGGTTTGATGAGAACTTTATCTCTTGGATCAAACTGTTATACACTGGAGCTTCTGCATTGTTAAAGGTTGGAGATGGGCTAAGTTATCCAGTGTTAGTTCATAGAGGTATGAGGCAAGGCTGTCCTTTATCAGGACAGTTGTACTCTTTGGCAATTGAACCTTTACTTTACAAACTTAGGAAGAAATTGCAGGGGTTTCTAGTGAAGAGTTGTGAAAATAGGCCAATCAGTCTTTCAGCCTATGCTGATAAATAACTGTTTTTATAAGAAGTGATACAGATGTTATGAATTTAAGAAATGCTTTAAAAATTTATGAAAAGGCTTTGTCAGCTAAAGTAAATTGGGAAAAGGATATTTATAAGGAGATTGGCAGGGAAGGGCCCTCCTGTGCTTCCAGGGGGAGTTAAATGGGGAAGCTGGGAGTGTTTTTAGGAACAGAGCAATATAGGCAGAAGAACTGGGAGGGTATGGTGGAGAAAATGTGACCGGTTGTCTTGATGGTTGTGGGTTCTACCTCAGCTAGCATATAGGGGCAGGGTATTGGTCACGAATAATCTGGCTGCATCTGCATTATGGCATAAAATGTTCTGGATCCCCCAGAAAGTGTTGTTGAAGAGCTGCAAAGAGAGTTAATTGACTTTTTCTGTGATGGGCAGCATTGGAAAAAAAATCTGCTGTACTCTTCCTACCTATTCAAGAGGGAGGACAAGGCCTGATGGACATTAAAAACAGAATAAAGACTTTCAGACTTCAAGCAGCACAGAGATTGCTGAATGCGGAAGCGCGCTGTGTTGAGAAAGATAAATGTCTTCAAGTATAATGTGCTGTAACTGTTTTTGATTAACCTGGCTAACATGGACTTGAGGGATGTTTGCCCATTCTTCAAAGCAGTTTTGAGAGCATGGTTTTTAAAACCAAACCATGTAAAAACCAAGTTTTTAAGGTTAAGAGGGTTCTCTCAAATATTGGACTTTGGACAGAGAAGGAACCTCTCTTTAATGACCCGCTGATACCTCTTGTCTCATCTGAGGCTGGGACTGTCAATAGTGTTCAGTGCTCGTCTGTGCTCAACGACAGAACAGTTTGCTGCTTTGCTCAAACTTTTGCCATTGCGTAAGAACTGGTCTCTGTTGTCGCTTGCGAAACCAAATGTCGGCTGGTGGGTGTAAACGTGCAGATTAAGGACCGGTAATATTATAATAAGATCCTCTTCCTACGTCAGAAGGGAATCGAAATCTGATCGACTTATTTTTTGACATGCTTGCAGAGAAAGGCTCAGCAAAACAAAGTTACTGGGTTTCACTTTTCACGTTTTCTGGGTTGGTAGATGCACCCGATTATAGCACTTAAACACGGGAAAAGTCAGATTTTCATGATATGTCACTTTAACAAATGAATGAGATTTATTGAATGGAGGCACAAGACAAACTTGAGCATTAAACCATAGACAGACTTTCAGAATACTGCGAATGCGCCTCATTTAGTTCTGTAATGAACAACTTCCAGCAGACAGACACAGAGGAAGAGGTAGGAGCTATAAATATGCTTTTATTATAATATTTTATTATGACGAATGGATGCACTTTTTTGAGCTTGAATCTGTTGGTTGCAATCCACTGCCATTATAAAGCTTGGAAGAACCAGGACATTTATTAATATAACTATGATTGCATTTGTCAGAAAGAAGAAAGTCATATACACCTAGGATGACTTGAGGGTGAGTAAATCATGGGGTAATTTTCATTTTTAAAGTGAACTACTCCTTTAAGACATAAACCTTCTTGGTTTTGGATTCATCAAGGGTCTTAATTTTGTCCATTGTCTTCAATGTTCAAAACTACATTCAATCCTTTTGGCTATAAGAAAATAAACCCCTTGGTTTTAGCTTGAACAATTGTCTTTAACTATATTGTGAAATAGGCTATCTGATATTTCTATCCTCAAATATGTGTTAGTGATTTTGTCCTTTATAACTGTGATAACGGGTGATCCACGGCGCCACCATGTAATAGTTTGCTCTTCAGAGAATCAGAGTTGTTGACTTTACAACACACAAATTCATCCACTTCTCCCGAAAGACATTAAAAAGTAACTGGCCGGTGAACTGGGAGAAAGAATAGAGTAAACTAGAAAATGTGAGTGGTGCTAGTGGTTTAGTGGTTTGCAATGATTAACATGTTGCTAGCATGATGCTAACACAATCGCCATGTTGCTTGCGTGTTTAACAAGATGCTAACATGATAACTGCATGATTATGAATGAACAAAATCTAACAAAAAAATATTAATCTGGCTTTATCTAGTGTTCAGGTTTCTGTGAAGGAAATGTATGCAAATGAGTGCATATTTAATTAGATAATGACTCATTTTCATATTGCAATACAAAAACAATAGTGTTACTGTACCGTGATTAATCATCTGGGGAAGTATGGTGAGATCTGAGAGTTTACATTAGTGTAGTTGTGTCATATAAGCTGTGTCCCAATGTGAAGGCTGCATCCTTCAAAGGACGCACCATGTAGCCTTCGTAGGATTTCCTAATTGTGCAACCAGGTGTTCCCGATCACCGCTCCTGGCGGCAAGCAACAGTGCGAGAGGACAGCTGCCATCCTGATAATTCATTTGATATAATTTAGTAAACAGCTATGGAGCCAGAATTAGCTATTGTCATTTTTGTTTTATATTTTACTGGAGGACATGGTGAGGATGTTTCAGCCCCGGCGCTGCCAGCCTGTTTGAATATAAAACCCAATGAATATAAAAAAGTCCAGTATTTCTCGCGCTCGTCATCAGCAGCTGTCAGTCACGGTTGCCAGGCGACAAGAACAATCCTCCGTAGGCTAGACCGGTCCGAGCGCTTCAGATGAGCCCTTTGATATGGGACACAGCTGTAGTTAGCAACAATTTGTCAATATAGTGACAACAGACCTACATTTTGTTACTTTAATTTTCGGAACTGCATATTTCATTAAGTATTCACGTACAAATGTGAAGTAACCTACTGAACCTGTTTTCCCTCACATCACAATATGATTTTACATTAAACTACACAAAAGTATACAATGTAACAACCGTGAAAATATACAGAAGTAAAATGCAACATTGCCTACGCAGTAATAGCCTAACATAAATGCAAAACTATCATAAAAACCCTGACAAGGAGTTTTTTCCCCCTGCAGAATACATACCTCTAGTTTTACTCTTGATACTTCAGGTACATTAGAGTATGCAAGATAATTTTGCTTAACTAAGGTTTTAGTAGTTTTTCCCCAATGCAGTAGTTATTAAAAGTATTTTTTTCAGAAAGCCGTCGATTGAATCAGCCCTGCAAACCTGTTGGTAGACAACTTAGTGGACTCTGGAGACCATCCCAGATGATGTCCTACCAGCAGGAGGCTTTACCAGGGGCAGCCCATCCCGGTCCAGCAGCACCAGTGTCTCCCTGCTCAGCTCAATAAGAGTCTATAAATAATAATAATAATTCATTACATTTATATAGCGCTTTTCTCGGCACTCAAAGCGCTTTACATAGAAGGGGGGAATCTCCTCAACCACCACCAATGTGCAGCATCCACTTGGATGATGCGACGGCAGCCATATTGCGCCAGAACGCCCACCACACACCAGCTTACTGGTGGAGAGGAGACAGTGATGAAGCCAATCAGTGTATGGGGATGATTAGGAGGCCATGATGGACAGAGGCCACTGGGCAAATTTGGCCAGGATGCCGGGGTTACACCCCTACTCTTTTTCGAAGGACATCCTGTGATTTTTAATGACCACAGAGAGTCAGGACCTCGGTTTAACGTCTCATCCGAAGGACGGTGCTCTTTGACAGTATAGTGTCCCCGTCACTACACTGGGGCGTTAGGACCCACACAGACCACAGGGTGAGCGCCCCCTGCTGGCCTCACTAACACCTCTTCCAGCAGCAACCTGGTTTTTCCCAGGAGGTCTCCCATCCAGGTACAAACCAGGCTCAGCCCTGCTTAGCTTCAGTGGGCAACCGGTCTTGGGCTACAGGGTGACATGGCTGCTCTAAATAAGAGTCATCATTTTTTTTCTTATTTTATGTATTGTAAATTTAAATGTTTATGTTGATTTTGATATGTTTAACGTATGTTGGAAAAAGTACTTTAATGTAGCCTATAGAACAAATGTTCCCTTTCGTGGTCACTCCGAGTTACGTCGGATGACGACGATTGGGGTTTCGCTTAGAAGCCTATCACCTTCGAGTATATAAAACGAGCCAATGGCAATGAAATGCCATGGGTCTGCGGAATTTGCATAGCGTAACTCCGCCCGCCGCAGGGGGTATATAAGGAAGTACGCTGGCACAATGCAGATATGTTTTCGCTTCGGAGCCGAGAACTTCTCCACTCCTGCAAGCCAAATATTCTGAGTTAGTCTTCTCTTACCTTCGAGACGAGCGAACTCTCCGGTGTTGGTGTGACGGCGATTTCAGCGAGTGCTCACTACCCTGCTGATCTTGTCAGTGATCTGACAGATAGTGTGTTTCTCCCTGTTCGCTTCAGCATCCGCGGAGTTTTTCCTCTCACAAAAAGAGCATTGCACGTGGCACGTCTTTTCAAAGATGCCTCGCCCGTGCACTTCTGGTTGCGGTGGCGAGATATTTTTCTCTGATGGGCACGATCGCTGCTTAGCGTGTTTGGGCGTTGATCACGCTAAAGCAGCGTTCGTGGATGACTCATGTTCCCACTGCGGGAACATGACCATCTCTATGCTGCGGTCGAGACTCAATGAGCTCACTAGAGCGAGAGTCCCCCTACCCACACCCCGATCTACTGGTCCCGAGAGGGCTAGTACTTCGGCTGGTGGCCGGGGTGACCTGAGGGTGACTGTGTGGGACATACCGCCGACACGTCCACGGTCCACACACCCCTCTCCAGCATCAGCACCCGCGAGTGTTCAAACTGAGACCGCTGGTCCCTCTTCGGAGCCCCAGCGCGTCTCGTTTGGAGCTCCAGAGGAAGATTCTATGTCTATCGCTGCATCACAAGGTGGGCGCGAGTCCTCGGGAAGTGAGGATTCGGCTGTGTTGCCGCCCTCGGGCGTGCCAGCATTGCCCGAGTCTGATCCCGAGCTGACCGCCATGCTTTCCCGGGCAGCCGCGGCCATTGGTATTGAGTGGTCCCCGCCACCTGATCCAGTGCGCTCGCGGCTGGATGATTGGTTTTTGGGAGCGGCCGCTGACACCCGTCGCCGCCCAACCCCAATACCATTCTTCCCGGAAGTGCATGAGGAAGTCACGCGGTCCTGGAAGGCTCCCATGTCTTCCCGTGATCGTTCGTCGGCTTTCTCCGCCTTTCCTCCCCTCGATAGAGCTGATGCTTGTGGGTACACTGGGATTCCCACGGTTGAACGTTCTGTCGCGATGCAGCTGTGTCCGACAAGCGCTTCATCACGTGGTGATCCTAAGCACCCGTCCAAAGCCTGTAGATTCTCGTCTACCATGGTGGCGAAATCTTACAGAGCGGCGGGACAGGCAGCTGCCTCTTTGCATGCCATGGCCATCTTACAGGTCTACCAGGCCAAGATGCTTCGTGACATGCACGAGGGTAGGACAGATCCAGGGCTCTCTGATGAGCTGCGCGCCGCCACCGACCTCGCTCTCCGGGCGACGAAGGTGACCGCGCGCTCCCTGGGTTTGGTGATGTCCACAGCTGTGGTCCAGGAGAGACATCTCTGGCTGAACCTGGCTGATATGCGTGAGCCCGAGCGGACTCGTCTGCTTGACGCTCCCATATCCCAGGCCGGCCTTTTCGGCGGTGCAGTCGAGGACTTTGCCCAACAGTTCTCGACTGCTCAGAAGCAGACTGAGGCGATTAAGCACATTCTGCCCCGACGCTCTGCTGCTCAGCCGTCGGTACAGAATCCTCAGCCTGCTCGCCGCCGAGGGCGCCCTCCCGCGGCTCCCGCCCCTCCCGCACGGCCCCAGCAGCAGCCTTCATCTGGGCCGCGTCGTGGAGGAAGCCGTAGGAAGGCGCCACAGCCCTCTCCAGCCCCGCAGCCCGCTAAACGCCAGGCTAAGCGGCGCTCCTGAGACGGGCAGCTCAGGATTGGCTTTCTTTTCTCTACAGGAGGTGGTAGCAGGGCCACTCCTTCCCCCGGTGGAGGGCCGGGGGAGAATCTTTTGTTCTCCACTCCCCGCTGCTCGTCTCACGACGGGCAGCACCCTAATGTGGTTAAAGAAAGAATCGAAATCCCCAATCCTGAGCCTACAGAGCCAGAGGGCCGCAGTGCGCGCCACCCTCGGGTCCCGCCACTGCCGCCCTCCTCGATGTATGCGTAACGCAAGTATGCGTTTCCCCCAGTGAGCCTTCTTGTGCAGACCTTGCGCAAGATCAGGGAGGACGAGGAGCAGGTCATTTTGGTTGCCCCGTATTGGCCCAACCGGACCTGGTTCTCCGAACTAGTACTCCTCGCGACAGCACCTCCCTGGCCAATTCCTCTGAGGAAGGACCTCCTTTCTCAGGGACGGGGCACCTTATGGCACCCTCGTCCCGATCTTTGGAACCTCCATGTGTGGCTCCTGGACGGGACGAGGCAGGCTTGAGTACCCTACCACCTGCGGTGGTGGCTACCATCACTTCCGCTAGAGCATCGTCCACGAGACATGCCTATGCGTTGAAGTGGAACCTCTTCGTCAACTGGTGTTCTTCTAAACATCAAGAACCCACGAAATGCCCGATCAGTGTCGTGCTTTCCTTCCTGCAAGAAGGGTTGGAGCGAAGGCTGTCTCCCTCCACCCTGAAAGTGTATGTTGCCGCCATTGCCGCACATCACGACGCAGTCGAAGGTAAGTCTGTTGGAAAGCACGACCTGATCATCAGGTTCCTGAGAGGAGCAAGGAGACTGAATCCTCCTCGCCCTCCTCTCGTTCCCTCTTGGGACCTCTCAGTGGTTTTAACTGCCCTGCAGAGTGCTCCCTTTGAGCCTCTGCAATCAGTGGAGCTTAAGTTCCTGTCTATGAAGACAGCGCTCCTGGTTGCATTGGCCTCCATCAAGAGGGTAGGGGACCTGCAGGCATTTTCGGTTGACGAAGCGTGCCTGGAATTCGGGCCGGCTAACTCTCACGTGATCCTGAGACCCCGGCTTGGATACGTGCCCAAGGTTCCTACCACACCCTTTCGAGACCAGGTAGTGAACCTGCAAGCGCTGCCCTTGGAGGAGGCAGACCCAGCCTTGGCACTGCTCTGTCCAGTACGCGCCCTCCGTGCTTACATAGACAGAACGCGGTGTTTCAGGACCTCAGACCAGCTCTTTGTCTGTCATGGTGGGAAGCTGAAGGGAAAGGCTCTCTCAAAGCAAAGGTTATCCCACTGGATAGTGGATACCATTGCTTTGGCATACCAGCAGCAAGGTCGTCCGTGCCCCCTTGGTGTGAAAGCCCACTCCACACGTAGTGTGGCTTCCTCTTGGGCTCTAGCGCATGGCGCCTCGCTAACAGACATTTGTAGAGCTGCAGGCTGGGCGACACCCAACACATTCGCGAGATTCTATAATCTCCGAGTAGAGCCAGTTTCTTCTCATGTACTCGCTTCAACCAGCCGGTGCTAGATTCTGCTCAGGTGTCTTCGCTTGCTCGCCATTCCTCTCCACGGACGGGATACGTGCGATATTTCTCTCAGGTGAGTCTGATAAGCTCTGAGTTTCCTCCAGCACTGGTTACGTCAACGCCTGAGTTATGCCAATCTGCCATAACGCAGCTTTTGCGCTTGACTAAGTGCCTCCATGTGCATGGTTCCCCCTCTGGGCGACCCCCACATGTGTATTCCACTGTAAGTCTCCTTGTGAGCGTGTGTCTTTCCCTTGGCAAGCCACCTTGCCACCCCTGGGGTTTAAAATTCCACCTGCGGCTGGACACCCCAGTGATTTTCCATATGCAGCCCTCTGGGTCATATGTGTATTCTAAGTCCCCCCCATCAATGGCTGGGCATAATTGCATATTTCTCTCTGGAGATATGCTTCCCAGTGTACCTTGGTATCCCTGTGTTAAGTAGGACTCCTTCGTTCGTGCTAGTCTCACAACAGGGAGCTCAGACTTACGCAGGGCACTGGAAGACAGCCGAGGTGGCGTGATTAGACTGGAACCCCAATCGTCGTCATCCGACGTAACTCGGAGTGACCACGAAAGGGAACGTCTCGGTTACGGATGTAACCCTCGTTCCCTGAGTGGGAACGGAGACGTTACGTCTTCCTGCCACTTCCGCTGTACCGCTGAAAAACGCCTGGGGCTAGTCTCGGCTCCTCAGCGAAGACATATCTGCATTGTGCCAGCGTACTTCCTTATATACCCCCTGCGGCGGGCGGAGTTACGCTATGCAAATTCCGCAGACCCATGGCATTTCATTGCCATTGGCTCGTTTTATATACTCGAAGGTGATAGGCTTCTAAGCGAAACCCCAATCGTCGTCATCCGACGTAACGTCTCCGTTCCCACTCAGGGAACGAGGGTTACATCCGTAACCGAGACGATTTTCATTTACCAAATTTATTTAAAAAAAAAAAGGTGTAGAAGAATTTGTTTCATGTAGAAATTATGACTGTCATTCCAAAAATAAACAATGTCCTGAACAATTCATTCTCTTTTATTTACACATTTAAAGTTGCATAAAAATAATGTACATAATTTTTCTTAAAAAAAAAAAAAAAGTTTAAAAAAGTTAAACAAGAATATGTAGAAAATATATTTTTCAATCATTATCTCAAGAAGAGAAAACAGCCTGTCCATCCTCTCCCTCCTCTCCTGTGCTCTCCTCACCTCTGCCTTCGTGCTGGTGGTGCGCTCCTCCTCACCGTGGGCTCCCACTACTGAACTCTGCCCTGGTGTGTGTAGCCCTGTACAAAATTCCTATAAGTTACAGAGTATAAAAGATCATAAACAGTGTAACACACACACACAAAAGAAGAAAAGTTCATAAATAGAGTTCATGTTAGTTAAAATTGGTTAAAAGGTGTACTGGTTAAAAGTATAAATATAATATTTAGAGTTTAATAAATAAGACTATTTACAGTCAAAGTTAAATTCATATAAAAGTCTTTAAGTTTCATCTGAGAGAAAAGTAGAGAAGAAGAGCTGTGTTTATCTGTGTAACCTAACCTGTTACCTGTCACATGTCAATCATTTAATTCCTGTTTTGCTTTTGGTTGTGTTAGTACTTGAGCCAATCAGAGTAACATCACTGTGTAAGGGGCGGGACTAGTGGGACAGGTTTGTGTGAGGAATAGCGAGCACGCAGAGGAAAAAGGACAGACGCTATAATGAGAGAGCTAATGAAGGAGGCATCGTGGTGTGGGAAGCATTAATGTTTTGTTATGAAGGTCGACTACTCGTGGTCCTGACAAAAAAACGTTGGTGTGACCTGCAAGAGGTGAATATGATTGTGTATGCCTGTAATTTTGTGCTATATCGAACTGTTATAGTTAAGAGACTGGATGTATAACGTGGTTAGCGACATGCTAGCTAGAGGTAGCATTTGTGCCAATGTGTTCATATGTTGTAGTTTTAGCATTGTGATATCTCTAAAGCTAAAGCAAAGCTAACGCTAATTCAATAAGAGATAGTGTTTGATAATGTGGTTAAATTCAGATAATATGCTCTAAGGAGACGGACGTTGGTGAAAGAGAGAAAGAGAGAGACGGGTTTCCAACCGAATGCCCTGTTGTTTCTACCCTGCTGTTCTGCGTGCCCTGCTGCTGTGCCGTGACTTTCTGTGCTGTGCTTCTACCTTTGCCATTACCATCGCCATTACCTTTGCCATTACCATCGCCATTACCATTGCCTTTGCTGTACTGACTTAACCTGGATTCGTGAGTACTAACATTCACATGCACGTGCTTTTTTTGTTTATGCTCAGTTCTGAGTGAAGCGGCCATTCCAGTTTTTAGGCCCCACCGCACACAAAGTGTCGTCAAACAGGCCTGCAACGAGTTTGGACATTTCTCAGAGGGAATAAATAATTGTTTAACTTCAATATAACCACAGAAAAGGTTTTCCTTTTGGGAAAGTGAAGTTTTTCCTTTTAAGTTTTATTTTTTTCTTCCATCTCTTTTCATGCCTATGTGATTTGTTTTTTTATTTTATTCTAAGATACATTTATCTTCTATTTCATGTTGTAAATAAATACTTGTGAATATTTTTGCAACTAAAATACAGTTGTGGTGGTCTTTATAAGAATAGCCAAGAGTATTACAAATATACATTTATTAAGTAACAAACAAAACAAGTTGTATTTCCCTACAACGAGCCCAGTCCCAGTCTCATTGTATTAACCACTCCAGCTTTATTTTCTAACTACATGGGACCTGGGTTACATAAAATGGAGGCACCGCTGGGATTATTTAACATAAACGGGAATTTATAAACATAGAGTACAAGCCACTAGACCCCACAACTTTAGAGCAGTAGTATAGAGCATTTGTATAAAAATAACGTGCTACCAGTAACTAAAAGTAAATTAAGTAAAGTACAGCATGGCAAGCCAAACAAGTAGTTCATTACAACGAGAGCTAATTAACTGGTGCAAAGGAGAATCATTAGATTTAAAGCATGCCCTCCTTTTACACGGAGTGCCAGAAGGTGTTTCAAGAGAAGATATTGAAGAAACAGCAGGGACCATCAAAGCATTGGGAAAAGTTAGAGTGAGAGGCAAAATGTTTCAACCTCAACAACAATCAGTAATGGTGCTATGTGAGTGTCGTGAAGAGATTGACCCCTCTAAAATCCCACCTGAGATAATGCCTATAAGTGAAGGAAGTGGTTGGAAAACTGTCTATTACATAGAGCCTCAGCTTGATAACTTTGAAGAGAAGCTACTTACCTTTTTGCAGAGCGAAGGGAGAACCTTAGAGGACATACAAGGTCTATGTTCCCCCACCAAAGAGGGTAACAGCAACCCTGAAGACATCATCCGTGCGGTCGGTGATGTTATGAGCAGAACAAACAAACAACCTGACAGTCACCCATACAGACGTCTGCGGACATTCTCCGGGGTCAGTCCCACCCCAACTGGAGAAGAGACCTTAGATAACTGGCTGGAACAAGCAACACTCTTAGTAGAGGAAGGCGAGTGCTCCGACAAAGAAAAACGGCGTCGGATACTGGAAAGTCTCAAAGGGCCCGCCTTTGAAATCATTCAAGCTGTGCGCCTGACTCAACCTGATGCTAGCCCACGTGAGTACATAAAGGCTATAGAGAGCATTTTTGGTACAGTAGAGTCCCCAGAAGAACTATACTTGTCGTTTAGAGCCCTCCACCAACAGCCTGGTGAGCGTCTGTCTGAGTTCCTACGAAGAGTAGAAAAATCCCTTGTCAAAGTAGTACAGGGAGGTGGTTTAACTGTTAGCGCTGCCAATAGCGCTCGTTTAGAGCAGCTTCTTAGAGGGTCTACCTCTGAACTCATGTTGCTTCAGTTGAAAATTAGGGAGCGGAGTAGTAATCCCCCTACATTCTTGAACCTGTTAAGAGAAGTGATGGAAGAGGAGGTTCGCCAGTCAGCCAGACAAAGCCATGTGTCACACATGCGTCCTCAGCGTGTACGCACTGTCCAAGCTGAAAAGGAGAAAGAACCTGAATCAGTCTCTAGGAGTGAACTGCAAGCTCAGATTCGAGAATTGAGAGCGCAGCTAGAGCAGAGAAGCAACCTACAACCTCAGCCAACCTCTGATGAATCCTTTACAGGTCTGAAAGAGAAACAAAAACAGAAAAATGAGTCACAGAGTGAATTGCAATCGCTAAGGAAACAAGTGAAAGCCCTAGAAAATAAAATGAGTGTAATGGCAGTGAAATACACATCAGACCCCCCACGAGAACACACACCCCAGCCTCACCGATACAAAGCAGCTCCAGTTCACAAGCCCGCTCATTCCAAAGTTTTTCCTCCCCGACAAGACAAGGATGAGTTTTTCTGTTATCGGTGTGGGGAAAATGGCCACATAGCTACCAGATGTACTGCTCCTGAGAATCTCCAGAAAGTTATTAGAAAGCTCATACGCTTGGTGCGAGTTTCCCCTTTACCAAACCAAGAGAACCCAAATCCTGCAGCTGAAGAGCAGCATGTAGCTAGAACCAATAAGGTTGAAGTCCCAGAACCTAACACTGACTTACCTGAAGGGCTCGTAGGTCCATCATTTATTCACACCATCAAAGTTAATGATGTGGTCTGCGATGCTCTCATCGACAGTGGGTCTAACGTGACTATTATTTTTGAAAGCTGGTATAACAAACACTTACCTGATGTCCAGATAAAACCCCTCTCTGGTCTTGGACTCTGGGGCCTTTCAGACACTGAGTTTCCTTACAAAGGATATGTTGTGGTTGAGATGGAGTTCACTGAAGAGATCACTGGTGTATTGGGACGAGTAGAAGTGCTTGCTTTAATCTGCCCTGAGCCAAGAAACCAGCAACAAACCCCTGTATTGGTTGGCACCAATACATCTCTGTTTCGCCGCTTATGGGAGCTGGTGAAGACAAAAGGTGACGAGAACATTGTGCACTCAATGAGGATTCAGTCTGTTTACGCCCCTGTCAAAGCACAAGAGCAGTTTGCAAAAGATGAAGTCTTGGGACAGATAAAGTGGAAAGGACCCGGTTTACTCTCCATTGCTCCAGGTGTGAAGTACTATGCAACATGCAAAGTGGAAAGACAGAGTGCCCCGTCCAAAGACCTTGTACTGATTGACGCACCCACTGAACAGTTGCTCCCCGCCGGTCTGCTGGTACAGCCTGGTGTGCTCTCAGACGCCAACATAGACAATAACAGTTTCACTGTCCTCATTCAGAATGAGTCCAAAAGGACAACTTCCATCCCAGTTGGGACCATCGTTGCTGAGATGTATGCTGTGGACACCGTTACCCCAGTTCGGTTTTCCGACCTCCCAGCTGAAACCTTAGACCCAAGTCTCTTCAATTTCGGGGACTCTCCCATTCCCGAAGAGTGGAAAAGTCGGTTTCAGCAGAAGTTGGCTGAGAGGCGGAATGTTTTCTCATTGCATGAGTGGGATGTTGGTCGCGCCAAGGGTGTTGAACACCACATACGCCTGCATGACCCCAGACCCTTCAGGGAGAGGTCAAGGAAACTAGCCCCTGCAGACATAGACGACGTGAGGCGACACATACAACAACTACTGGCCACTGGCATTATCACTGAGTCCCGTAGCCCGTACGCCTCACCAATCGTTGTAGTCCGCAAAAAGAATGGGAAGATAAGAATCTGTATTGATTACAGAACACTGAACAACCGCACCACACCAGACCAGTACACAATGCCACGCATTGACGACGCCTTGGATTCTCTATCAGGCAGCCAATGGTTTTCAGTTCTGGATTTGCGCAGCGGTTACTACCAGATAGAGATGGCTCCGGAGGACAAAGAGAAGACAGCGTTAATTTGCCCTCTCGGTTTTTATCAATTTGAGCGCATGCCACAAGGAATCACAGGAGCGCCAGCAACATTTCAGCGCTTAATGGAAAAGGCTGTAGGCGATATGCATCTTCTGGAAGCTCTCGTGTACTTGGATGATATCATCATTTTCGGCAAGACACTTGAGGAGCACGAGCAACGTCTTCTCAAAGTGTTGGACAGACTAGAGGAGGTCGGATTGAAGGTTTCTATTGACAAATGCCAATTCTGTCAGGCCGAGGTCAAGTATGTGGGTCACATTGTTTCTGCTAACGGAATAGCTACGGATCCAGACAAAGTGGAGGTAGTAAAGCATTGGAAAGAGCCCACTCACCTGAAACCGCTGAAGTCCTTCCTCGGATTTTGTAGTTATTATCGGAGGTTCATTGCAAACTACTCTGCCATTGTCCGTCCCCTCTCCGAGCTCACCAAGGGTTACGCCCCCACTTGGCAAGACCCCAAGACTAAAAAAAGTGTTGACCCAAGCAAAGTCTATTTCAAGCCATCAGAGCCATTCGGAGAACGATGGACTAAGACCTGCCAGGACGCTTTCGACCGTATTCGTGACTGTTTGATCAATGCCCCAGTGCTAGCTTTCGCTGACCCCACAAAACCGTACATCTTACATGTGGACGCCAGTATGAATGGTTTAGGCGCTGTCCTGAACCAGGAATATCCTGAGGGCCTCAGGCCAGTAGCTTTTGCCAGTCGTAAGCTTAAAGACTCAGAACACAACTATCCAGTCCATCAATTGGAATTTCTGGCATTAAAATGGGCTGTCGTGGACAAGTTTCACGATTACTTGTATGGAGCAAAGTTTATAGTAAGAACTGACAATAACCCATTGACATATGTGTTGACCTCCGCCAAACTCAGTGCAGTCGGACATCGTTGGCTCGCCGCCCTCGCCACCTACGATTTCACCATCCAGTATCGACCTGGGAGACACAATATTGATGCTGACTTGTTGTCCAGACAGTACTCTTCAGAGGAGACAAAAGAGTGGACTAGTGTCCCACCTGCTGGCATCAAAGCCCTCTGCAAAAGAGCCTGTGTCAGTGAAGAGGCTGATGTGCCAGACAGATTAGTTGATCAGTTGGGAGCTCCTGCCACCGCAGTCCCTGAAGCTTATGTGTTTCCAGTGAACCTTAGCATGAATACACTTGACCAATTGAGCTCAAAAGACATTCAAGCATCACAAGATATGGACCCAACAATTGGACCATTTAAGAAAACACTGGAGAAGAATAAAGGCCTGAAACGCTCAGAGCACGACTCACCTGAAACTGTGCTGCTCCTCCGTGAAAGCCGTAAGTTGGAGTTAAGAGATGGATTACTCTACAGAGTAAAAGAAAAGATGTGCGGAAAACAGATCAAACAACTTGTCTTGCCCACCAGATACCGCCCAATGGTGTTAAGGTCTCTACATGATGAGTGTGGACACTTGGGAGTCGAACGCACCACCGAACTGATCAAGGACAGATTTTATTGGCCGCGAATGACAGCTGAGGTCGAGCAGTACATTCGAACCTGTGGTAGATGTATCTCCAGAAAGACACTCCCTCAGCATGCCTCGCCCTTAAACCAAATAACAAGTAATGGCCCCCTGGATTTAGTTTGTATTGACTTTTTGCAAATAGAGCCTGACTCTAAAGGTGTTGCTAATGTGTTGGTAGTGACAGACCATTATACACGTTACGCACAAGCATTTGCTACAAAAGATCAAAAGGCTATCACAGTTGCAAGAGTATTGTGGGACAAGTATTTTGTGCACTATGGCCTACCTGCAAGGATACACTCGGATCAGGGCCGAGATTTTGAAAGTCGCCTGATAAAAGAACTCTTGTCCATGCTTGGGGTTCGGAAGTCAAGAACATCTCCCTACCACCCTCAAGGGGATGCCCAACCAGAACGTTTCAACCGAACACTTTTAGCCATGCTTGGTACCCTGGATACTGTACAGAAACAACATTGGAGTCAACATATCACCTACCTGGTACATGCATACAACTGCACAAAAAATGATTCCACGGGATACTCCCCTTATCATCTCATGTTCGGAAGGGAAGCAAGGTTACCCATTGACATCTGTTTTGGGATCTCACCAAACGGTGAAAGTGAAACCTCCTACCAACAGTACGTTGCCAGGATGAGGAAAGAGTTGCAAAAAGCTTATCAGTTGGCATCTGACGCTGCTACAAAGAATCACCTGAAAAATAAAGCCCGATATGACCAACGTGTGAGAGACCTACCTTTGGAGAAAGGAGACAGAATTCTCATACAGAATGTGGGTCTAAAAGGCAAACATAAACTCCAAGATCGATGGAAATCAATACCATATGTTGTTGTGGAGAAATTGCCTAACCTGCCTGTTTATAAGGTCAAACCAGAGCATGGTTCAGGTGTGCTGAAAACTCTCCATCGAGATCATCTGTTGCCCATCGGTTACATGGTCAGGATGTTTAACCCATCAGATAATGCAAGCTCTGTTCGGAGGCCTGTAACAAGAACTCAACGTACTCAGAAACGTCAACCAACCAAGTCTGAAGAAAGTGACACAGAGTCATCAGGTTCAGAGTTTGAAACTGTCCACAAACCTCCAGATTTTGATATGGATGAGGTCCGGAGACGGATAAGCATAAATCACTCTGTGGAGAATGATGAGAGTGAAAACTCTGAGGAGGATGGAAAAGCTGAGGAGGAAAGCTGTGAAGTTACAGAAACTCAACAACTTACAGAAACAGAGAATGAGGAACCGCTTGAAGGTGTTGCACCTCCTCTGTCACACTCCGATATCCAAGAGACAAATACTGAATCTGTGGAAGAAGATTCTCAAGATTCAGAAGAGGGAGCAAGCTCACCTCCCTTACAAAAAAACAGACGTAATATAGCTGCTGAAAGTGCAAAAAGTGAAAGGTCTTCTACAGTCCGGACATCCCTGAGAAAACCAAAGCCACCTATGAGATTTACTTATGAGAAACCTGGTCATCCATCTTTTGAACCAGTTACCATCATGCACCATGGCATGGTCATCCAACTCAAGTTAAACCCTCCAGACCAAGACAACAAACCAAGGAAAAAGTCCAAAACATCCCAAAGGTATATGGAGGAGGATAAAAGGAATCACCCTTTCAAGTTGAAGAGGGACAAAAGGTGTGATGAGGACATCTACACATTCAGAAGAGGGAGGGTGTAGCCCTGTACAAAATTCCTATAAGTTACAGAGTATAAAAGATCATAAACAGTGTAACACACACACACAAAAGAAGAAAAGTTCATAAATAGAGTTCATGTTAGTTAAAATTGGTTAAAAGGTGTACTGGTTAAAAGTATAAATATAATATTTAGAGTTTAATAAATAAGACTATTTACAGTCAAAGTTAAATTCATATAAAAGTCTTTAAGTTTCATCTGAGAGAAAAGTAGAGAAGAAGAGCTGTGTTTATCTGTGTAACCTAACCTGTTACCTGTCACATGTCAATCATTTAATTCCTGTTTTGCTTTTGGTTGTGTTAGTACTTGAGCCAATCAGAGTAACATCACTGTGTAAGGGGCGGGACTAGTGGGACAGGTTTGTGTGAGGAATAGCGAGCACGCAGAGGAAAAAGGACAGACGCTATAATGAGAGAGCTAATGAAGGAGGCATCGTGGTGTGGGAAGCATTAATGTTTTGTTATGAAGGTCGACTACTCGTGGTCCTGACAAAAAAACGTTGGTGTGACCTGCAAGAGGTGAATATGATTGTGTATGCCTGTAATTTTGTGCTATATCGAACTGTTATAGTTAAGAGACTGGATGTATAACGTGGTTAGCGACATGCTAGCTAGAGGTAGCATTTGTGCCAATGTGTTCATATGTTGTAGTTTTAGCATTGTGATATCTCTAAAGCTAAAGCAAAGCTAACGCTAATTCAATAAGAGATAGTGTTTGATAATGTGGTTAAATTCAGATAATATGCTCTAAGGAGACGGACGTTGGTGAAAGAGAGAAAGAGAGAGACGGGTTTCCAACCGAATGCCCTGTTGTTTCTACCCTGCTGTTCTGCGTGCCCTGCTGCTGTGCCGTGACTTTCTGTGCTGTGCTTCTACCTTTGCCATTACCATCGCCATTACCTTTGCCATTACCATCGCCATTACCATTGCCTTTGCTGTACTGACTTAACCTGGATTCGTGAGTACTAACATTCACATGCACGTGCTTTTTTTGTTTATGCTCAGTTCTGAGTGAAGCGGCCATTCCAGTTTTTAGGCCCCACCGCACACAAAGTGTCGTCAAACAGGCCTGCAACGAGTTTGGACATTTCTCAGAGGGAATAAATAATTGTTTAACTTCAATATAACCACAGAAAAGGTTTTCCTTTTGGGAAAGTGAAGTTTTTCCTTTTAAGTTTTATTTTTTTCTTCCATCTCTTTTCATGCCTATGTGATTTGTTTTTTTATTTTATTCTAAGATACATTTATCTTCTATTTCATGTTGTAAATAAATACTTGTGAATATTTTTGCAACTAAAATACAGTTGTGGTGGTCTTTATAAGAATAGCCAAGAGTATTACAAATATACATTTATTAAGTAACAAACAAAACAAGTTGTATTTCCCTACAACGAGCCCAGTCCCAGTCTCATTGTATTAACCACTCCAGCTTTATTTTCTAACTACATGGGACCTGGGTTACATGTGTCCTCAGGGATTGAGGCAATGACGACAGGGGGGCTGGTGCAATGCCTCTGTCCCAACACCTCATCCATGAGGATAAACCAGGGCCAAGTTTCAGCAGTGGGTTTCCCACTCACACCCTCACCTGTCCCAGGACACTTGCAATCCTAAGGGCAGAGCAAATGAACCATGGCTTGTTAACAACAACAGCACAATACATTTCAGCAAAGATGTGTGTATTAATTGTATAAATAATTATAATAATAATAATACATTTTTTGTGCCTGTATAGGAGTTACGTTCCCCAGACCCATTTTTTCCTGAATTGTTCTAAAAAAGCAGAAAAGGGTAACACAGGGGTGCAATCTTAAGTGCATTGTTAACACTGCAAAATATGACACATCAAGACATGCAAAATATACTTAATATTTCTGTATACTCAAATTTGGTTAAAACCACATAGCTTGCATGACTGCACTTCAAAAACACATAAAAGTGAAACCCCACTGCCTTATCTACTGCTTTTCTTATTGTTTTAGGCTTTATGGGGTGAGGGATATTTCTTATAATACACAAGTGAGATAGACTAGTGCAAATATTACAAATAGGTCGTTAAACTAATAACGTTATTGCCACAAGTTTTGCCTCAAACTACCTGACAAATGAAGCCACGCAATGGTGACGAAGGAGTTAAGATGAAGTTTATAAGAAACTTTAACCCTGGTTTGGCTAGATATTTGAGTAAATGAAAACATAATACTTACATTTAAATGTGAATTTGCTGTCCACCACCGATCTCCAGTCTCGGCCGCCTTTAAAAATAAATAAATAAATGCTGTCGTCAACGGCGCGCAATGATTTATGGGGTAGAATAGGGTAGGATAGGCCGCTAAGTGTTCATTTATGTATCCTTCTTTCACGGGGAAACGAAGGGCGCATTTGGCGTCGCTTTTGAATCAGGGTAGCCTTCGTCGCGCCGCGATGACGCAACCGGCCTTCAAATACGACCTTCCAAGGATGCAGAATTGAATTGGGACGTCCTTCGTCGCGCCGCTGTGATGCAATCAGCCTTCAAATACGGCCTTCGGAGGATGCAGCCTTCACATTGGGACACAGCTATAGTGTCTAGTCTCAGCCACGGACTGTTGGCTGAACGTCTGATGCATACGGCACACTTTTCTGGAAACACTTCAGGAGTTTCGAAGTCGCGATCTGATTGGTTGAATACAGGATGTCCGGGAGACTTGTGTGTTGCGTTTTTATCGGTCCGCCGGAAAACAAATGCCGTGACGCCAAAACCCCTCGTGGAAGAAGAAAGCCTTGTGTTTACAACTGTGACAATGAGCGCTTACCAGGATCAACTAAACGCTGGATTTTCAAAAGTGTGTGAAGTTCGCGGCTCCACTGTTGCAGTAAACTTGCATAACGTTCTTGAATTAATCATTTATTAGATGCACACCGGTCTGTTATTGTAGGGACATTGCCATTATATTGTCACACCCCTAAACATGACGCGGAACAAAGCAAACTTTGGCTAAGGCTAAGCGAGACTATATAGTGTCAGTAGTGTTTAGTGTGACACAGACGGCCAGATTAAACACTAGAAGAGTCTTGACATGAACACTGCTTCAAATGACCAAAAACACTAGATTAATCTGTCCTTTAACTGAACATTACAAGTGTTCAGCCTTTTACTCCTGCACAGGTATTTTACACAAATGAACACGAGTGAGGAAAATATCACCAGATAAAACCAGTTCAAAAACAAGTGTTCAACCATAACTGTTGAAATATGACTTTCAGAGCAATAAAGGGCTTTTAAAAAATCATTTTTGCAAGATTTATTCGTGTTTGTGTGTGTGTGTGTGAGAGTGTCATGATCCGGGTTTCTTTCTCTCTGTTTTCCTCCTCATCTTTCACACACGCACACACACGCTCAGCTGGTCCTCATCATATCAGCGCTCGCGCTGCGCACACACTCACTCCCATTCATGTTTTCTCTCGCTCACTCTACACCTGTTCCCTCTTTTCCCCTAATTCACTCTGCTTCTTCTAGTCACTGTTTTCTCTGCTTCCTTGCCAGATTATTGTTGAACGTTGAGCCTTCGCTCAGTCTCTTCGTTGGCTATCTCACCTGTACCATCTCTCACGAGAAGTTACTTCGACCTGTCCTGTCCTGTCCTGTCCTGTCCTGTCTTGTCGTGAGTTATTTGTTGGAGCATTAACATTGTTCTCTGCCCAGTTTACCCGCTGTTTGTGGTCCTCCACCTTACCAGCCACCTGAGAGTTTCTTCCACCTGGTTCAGGGACTGTGCTCTGTTGCTGCTCGCTACTTCACTTGCACTGGATTCTCCGTTCCTGCTGTTCTTCAGTCAAGCATTATTATTTTGTGTTGAATACAGATCTGCGTCTGCTGACGGCAGTCTCCTTTGTTACTAGTTACGGAGAATAAACTCTATTATTGCTTTCACCTCTGCTTTTGGGTCCTCTGTACTAAATCCTGACTGTGTGTGTGTGTGTGTGTGTGTGTGTGTGTGTGTGTGTGTGTGTTGTTTTATGGTGCATTATAAACACCTTTTACCTTATTTTAATTATTATAAACCAAATCGTGTACAAGCTTTAACTGCAGGAGGCGCAATGGCAAGGCATCTAACACCGGAGAGGCCGTCCTTGGTGAATCAGTGTCTGACTGACATTATCTTTCCAGTCCATCTACTTTTTGACATCTTCAGAAAACCCCTCCTGGAAACTCCCAGGACATGTTCATATAAAGCCTTTCGCTTCTTCTTCCTCCTTCTTCGTTGTATTCTGTGTCTCGTCCGCAACATATATGACGGTAATGCTTGGATTTTTATTATTTCTTTGGCAAACCTCTTTCTAATACATGTTTTGTTCCTCACTATGCTTTTTAATAAATGCTTAAAACATTAAGTGTGGGATGTTTTTCTTTATAAACCACTTTCTTAACAAACCATTTTACAAAAACAATTGCAGTTTTTTTCTTTATAAACCACTTGCTTCATATATGATTATTACAAGTGTCTTTCTTTATATAACACTTCCTTAATAAATCGTTTAACAACAACTTCTGGTGTCTTGCTTTATAAAAACACTTTAATTATATAAGGTTACCATTATGGTTGACTACAATACATAAGTGCTTCATACACAAAAAGGCATATTTATAATAGAATAATTGCATATTCCATAACTTGTGTGTGTCACCTTTGGCTTGCTTAGTTGGGAACACTTAATAATATTTGGGGATGGAAACCTAACTGGGCTGGAGGATGACATCTCCCTGTTTTCTGCACAGCTGCTTTATAGATGAATTAAACTCATTAACTGATGAACTTTACACAGTTATTGAACAAAACTGAACTGACTTTCAATGATGTGTGTGTGTGTGTGTGTGTGTGTGTGTGTGTGTGTGTGTGTGTATTTATATATGTGTGTGTTTTAAAATCTATACTTGAGCTATATAGTTGAAATTTGCAGCTGTATTAGTTATAGGTGGGGTATGTAATTCTCTTTTTTGGCCATTTTTTCTAAATCACTTGAAATCCTATTCCTAACCCACTTACAGGAATTAGTTAGGAACTGAGTTAGAATTTGATGTTAGTTGATGAAATACATAGTTTGAATAAATAAAACATTACATTTGAAATGTAAAAATACAAATTAGAATTGTATTGTTTATTTATAAAAAAAATTTGTAAGTGTAAGTAATGTTCATTTAACCTGTAAATTGTGTGTGGAACATGTTTGGACTTTGCCTCTTCCTGTGAGAACAGCACTGGTGTTTGACGAACAGCTGCTCACACACAGCATCACTGAATCCACACATCAGCCGTCTGTACGTTCACTCCTGATGGGGGTTTGGTTGTGGTGTGTAGCGCAGGTACTTCTTCCCGGAGGGCAAGTCTTTGGTGTAAACTCCAGCTGGGAAGAGCTTCACGGCCTCCTGCTCAGGGATGCTGGGCGGCACCATAACACTGTCTCCAGGCTTCAAACAACAGCAGATGAGCGTCACTCATTACACACTGATGACAGGAACAGACATACACACTCCAAACAGACCAGGCTTGACATTTCTCACCCGCCAGTCCACAGGTGTGGCCACATGGTTGTGTGCCGTTAACTGCAAAGAGTCAACCACACGCAGAATCTCGTCAAAGTTACGTCCCGTTGTTGCAGGATAGAGAATGGACAGCTTCAACTTCTTATCTGGACCAATCACAAATACCTGAACGAAAAATGCACACATTTAGAAATCAATTAGTGCAGTGTGAAGGGTTGATGGCTCTGTCCAAACCAGTGACCCAACCTTTTCAGATATGTTAAACTCTTATCTTATTCAGTAAACCACCAAGCATGCAGAGCAGGTTGAAATGGCATCATCCCACTACTCCCTAACTCGTCCTTGGTTTGAAACTATATATTTAGGCAGACCAAAAATACAGAAGACATGGTTGAAAGTAGCTCTGCTGTTTCCATAGCCATGGGGAGACCCTTGAGGAGCATCATCTTGCATGATTTAGAGAATCTATTCAATATGACAAGAACACAAGTAATCAAGGGCCAATCGGTGATTAAATCCACTCCTAGATGTGACTATGGATGGTCTGGAATGGGCAACAGGAGAAGTTTACTAGATGGTAAGTGGCAGGGACTCTCGGAGATGGCACATTCCCAGAACAAGCCTTCTGATTAGGCCACGAGTACCAATCTTGGAGGAGCAAGAGGGTTTGATTGGTCCCAGGGTGGCCAGTGCCCAGTGAGGAGTAGGGATGGGTACCGAAACCCGGTATTAAACGGGCCTCGGTGCTGAATTTTGAAAGACCGCTGGATCGTTAAGCTCGGACGTTATCGGTTCTGCTGTCGGTACTGGAGAAATTATGAAAGTACACGTGCTATTTATTATTGCTATTAAGAAATTATTATCTTGCGAATTTAATCTCGCCAGCCACTTCTATATATAATAATATTGAACCATGCATCTGTGATGCATTTTTGCTAAAGAGAGAGAGTGTGTGTGTGTGTGTGTGTGTGTGTGTGTGTGTGTGTGTGTGTGTGTGTGTGAGAGAGAGAGAGCGATCTTTCACGCAAAGCCACGGCGCGCGCAACACAACAGCCCTGCTTAATGAGTGACGATGAGGACAGAACATTCAAAAGGTTACACTTTAGATCTTTGATATTAAACTAATTTTATTTTAGATTTAGATTTTGGCTTCCAATGATTATAAAAAAGAAGATATTTGAGGTGTACCATTAAAAACTTAAGCCACATTCTCTCCAGCGCAACTTCCTTCCCTTCACAGAGCGATGCGCTGTCATTTCTCCCTAAAACCCAAAAGTAACGTCAGAATCTGCACGATCGGTGATTGTTGTAAAATGTAGTCTATACTGATGCTAAACTGCGGGACGCGTTTGATAATAAAAGGCTATTAAAAGTACCAAATTTGACGCAATTGACGCTGTTCCAAAATGCGGCGCACGCTCCGAAACACACCGCAACGAGACAAGCAACGTATATTTTGGGCTTCGTGTGCGCATCTAAACGATCAAATACACAAATATGTCAAAATGGCCGTCTTGGAGATTCACTTAAACAGTTTATTCACTTAAATACAGTTTATGTCTTAAATCGGCGTAAATAGTTGGGAGAAAATATGAGGCTTAATAATGATTAGATCTGCATTTGGTCTTAAAGAGGCAGCAGTCTAATAAACCTGCTGACGATTGCTCCATTAATGTGAATCAAACAACAAAAGGCAAAGAGAAAATCAGTCACAGCTCTTGAATGTTATAAGCTTTAATCTATCTATGATAAACTATGCAGTGTTATTTTACATCTGACTTTATTAGATGTCTTTTTAACCCATATTACTCCTGAACAGTAATCTCAGTAGACATTACTGAAATTAAAGCACTGGGTATATAATTTGTATATTTGTTTTATTGTATACTTTTTTGTTTGACCATGTGTTTGTACTTTGTTTTTGTCGTCCTGTCTGTCTATATAAAACACAAAAGCGTGCACCCTTCTGCATAACATACATGTTTTATTTGTTTTGTTAAAGCATTGCTTTTTCTTTTGCTATAGATATTTATTTTACATTTCAAAATATAAAGCAATATTAATTATGTCCTAAATAATTTTTTCCCCTTTTTTTAATATAACAAAAAGAACCGATAAGAATACCGTTAAAGTACCGGATCGATAAGGAGTATCGGTAAGAGTAGTAATACCGTTAAAACCTTAACGATACCCATCCCTAGTGAGGAGTGAGCGGTGTCCATGGGATCCATACGGAGTGAGGATGGGATTTAGTCATGGTTGGCGGGGCAGCCTGGTCGAGGAGGCTCGGTTAGAGAGCCGTCTGCGATCTCAAGCTTTTATCCAAAGCGACTTAAAAATGAGGAGAACAATAGAAGCAATCAGGCCAACAAGAGAGCAACAGTATACAAGTGCTGTAACAAGTCTCAGTTAGTCATGTCTCTTGGGTATGACCACCGATGGAGACATTACAAGAGTCTGTATGCTTCTGGACACCAGACACTGACTGATTGGAAGTGCAGGTTTTATTGAGTCCTTGATTGTGGCTGTAATTGTGACCGGTGTCTGTGATCAGAATTTGGGTGTATTTGGAGGGATAGTCGGGCGTGGGCATGACCACCTGTTCCTAACTTTACCCGTATCCCATTTCAATAGCAGCGCAAGTGTTTTACAGTACAACATGAACAGAGTAAGTACAATGTACCTAACTATTTTTTTTATGCAGGCACATAGTAGTTAAAGACAGCAAATGTAAAGTGTGACCTACTTTTTGATTTAGTAAATATTGTTTTTTTCTTGCTGCAAAAATAACAGAATCAACAAACACACAACCAGGTTTACACTCTTTTCAGGCATGTTATATTAGTCCCAGTAATTGTGGCTACTATTGTTGGCCACAACATTCTCTTTTTAGTCGCCATTTTTATTTGAAATTTGGGTCACACTTTAGATTAAGGTCCAATTCTGACTATTAACTAACTATTATGAGGTTTGCTCCCAATTACTCCTAAAATAAAATCCTAATTACTGCTCATTAATAGTTAGTGCGGTAATGGTTAAGTTTAGGTATTGGGTAGGATTAAGGATGTATAATTGTTATGAGGGTGAAGGATAAACCCAATCGCAGACAGTTTGCAGGACACACAAGGTTTATTGGTGAAAGAAAACAGGGAAAACAAAACCCACGATGGGGCAAAACATAGGCGGGGCAAATAAAGAGTAACAAAAACTAGACTATGACTAGACAATTAACTAGACAATAAACAAACAGCAAATACAAGATCAGAACTTCACAAGACAATCCACTTGACAGGAATACTCACAGGTAGATCACACAATGTTTGACAATGAACCGACACAAGACAGCAGACATGAGGAGATTAAATAGGGAACAAATGATGAGGGCAACAGGTGATAATGGGGAAACAATAATGACTAAACAAGGATAACAAGGAGGGCGGGGCTAGATGACGGGACAACACAAGCACATGGCCCAGCAAAAGGCCATGTGTGTGCATATAAGTACTTATTTTTTTTTATAAGATTTTATAAGTACTAATAAACAGACAATATCCTAGTAATAAACATAATAAGCAACTAGTTAATAGTGAGTATTGGACCCTAAACTAAAGTGTTACTTTAGTGTTAAAATTTGCTCTGTTTTTGAAGCTTTATTCATGAGTGCAGTGCACTTACACATCGCGCGCTGAGCGGCATCCCGGTCTGATCCTTCTCCTCCGGGTCCAGCATGCCCAGCGTCTCCACCAGATGCCTCCCAGCATCCGCTATGATTGGGAAAGGGAACTCGCTTCCGGACTCCGCGTTATTGTAAGCCAAGATGTCCTGAAATCATCCATGGAGACTCATTAGCAGCACGCAGTGTTCGAATTGAGGGGGGGCTGGGGGGGTCCGGGACCCCCCATAAGCATCAAGGGACCCCCCATAAGGCCCAAAAAAATTACCTCGGGGGGTCCCCTGGTTTTTCATTAAAACTAAAATAATAGAAACATAATTTATTAGGTAATATATATATATTTTTTTTAATCAAAGTATTGCGCTGCCGCTCCCATTAGAAAGTAATTCAAATTAGATTTGCGTCTGAAAAGACGCTCAAGTGCGCCACACGCTGTTTTCTGAAGGAATTTACAGACTGTTAAATTTATAAACAGATACATTTTATTTATCGTGCCATTTATACGCCAAATATATATATATATTTTTTTTTAAACCCCTTGGGTAGGATTAGGGGTGTGGAGTATGTGCGTATTACATGCCATAAAGTGCGTATCATATGCACGCAAAAACTATTTTTGGCGAATAAATGGTACGAGAAATAAATATCGTGCTAAGCACTTTCACGAGAGTCTGGCAGAGTGGATCCTCATTTTCACCTCACGATGACGGTAAGATAATATTTCTTTCTTTTATGATTGTTTGGTAATTTACTGATCTGAATAGAATTTCAACATTAACGCTTGTCCGGGACACGTGCGTGTGTTTTTTAAGGGACAAGTGAAAGAGAATTGTACTTGCCCAACCGGACAAATGCCCTGATTAAAACAATTTTCAATATAAAAAAAAATTAAATAAGAAATAACGTACTCGGTACTAACGTATAACCTCAGTTCCCTGAGAGTAGGGAGAGAGTATAGAGAGTAAAAAATAGGGAAAGAAATGCCCTTTATAAAGCTAAAACATTATTATGATAAGAGTGTTTTCCAACAGTGATGTAATGAAACATTGACAATTTAAGTTTGAAGGGAGTAAAGCCTCTGTTTAGGCAGGAAATGTAATTTTGACAAAAGAAGAACTTTTATTTTAAATCAATCTTAATTTTAAATCAGCCTACTTCAGTGTAATATTTTATCATATTATCATGCTTAACACTGAGAATTTGAATAATTGTAATGTGATGATCAGATGCAGATATCTAAATCAGAGAATATCATAGTTTCGGGAGGTTGGCGGGTGGATTATTTATTTTTAACAGCAGATTCGGGGGACTCAAAGTGCACCAGATTAATGAATTTATCTTTAAAATGTACAAAATTTTCTTACGGGGGAGCATGCCCCCCGACCCCCCTAGAGGTACCAAGCACAACCCACAAAAATACTGTGGGAAACACAGTAGGCTATATACTGGTCTACAAAAAATAGACATTTAATTATCTTATTAAAATACATGATCGGGATTTTAGCACCTACGCTTCATTTTGAGCCAGGAAAAACCCGGATTATTACATAGATTTAGAAAAGTCTTTGTTCATCAATTATGCAGAGTTAATGCTCAGCTGCAAAAACATGTTCTGAAACACTAAAAGTTAAGTAAATGAAAGTAGAGTATTATATGAAATAAATAAATGAATATATGTATATTATTACGTTTTTTTTTTTTTTTTTTTTTTTGGGGGGGGGGGGGACGCCCGAAGAGCTTTGACACAATTCGAACACTGAGCAGCAGGTCATTCAGAGAGACACTACTGAAAGAAGCGAACCTTGCTCCAGCCGTGATGGTCTTCGAGGCTGTCGACGGAGAGCGCGATCAGCTTGACGTTGCGTCTGCTGAACTCTGGACTGAGTTGAGCTGCTCTGCCAAGTTCAGTGGTGCAGACAGGAGTGAAGTCTCGAGGATGAGAGAACAGGACGCCCCAGCTGACGAGGAGAAACTCAGGTCACTCAAGGAGAATGACAGAACTGAGGAAGCCCATTGCCGCCACAGAAGAATAAAAGAAATCATGCTTTGTAAATCATAGATATGAAATTATGACATCGAAAGTATGTATTTAGTATGCAAGTACGTAGTAAAAGTATTTAGTATGTCAAAATTACGAATTGGTATGTGATATTTTTGACTTTCTCATAATTCAAAATTTTAATGTCATGATAATTAGTATGTCATAATTTTGACTTTTAATGTAATAATTTAGATTCTAATCTCATAATTATGACTTAGTCAAAATTGTGGCATACTAAGTAATAATTATGAGATAAAAAGACAAACATACTTATTTTTACTCATGTCAATTATTAGTATTTCATAATTATGACGTTTTATGCCATAATCTCAATTTATGTCATAATTGACATAACTTTGACTTTTTAATTGCATAATTATGACTTGGCTATGTTCATCTTTTTATCTTTGACTTACTAATAATTGACAAAAGTCGAATTAATTAGAATTGAATAAATTACTCAATTTTGATCTCATAATTATGAAGTTTAATGTCTTAGCAAAGCATGATTTTCTTCTATAGCAGAAATGTGCATTCATACATATCTGAGTAAGAATCATAAACACATTTTAAGACGTACAGCATTTCTGTGCATTGCATGTTTTAGTCATAGACACACAGACACTGTTTGTTCACAAAGAACTGTAGATTATTACTGGAGTTTTCAGTCTGGCCCGTTGATGTATAAATGTACATTACAATTTTAAAAGATTATTTTTAAAAGTTGTATTGCTTTGGTATTAAATTACAGTGAACTAGTTAACGCTGCTGTGAGGGTGTTTCTAACACACCGGCTGAGGGAGTGACAGACAATTTGACATCTTTCTCTCTTCTGACCAACATAAGTCGCTCCACGTTTATCCTCTTTAATGTCATAGCAAATGGAAACTAAAAAATCTTATTTGTTGTAGTTTCCTTTCGCCACTATAGAAGTTTATCCAACTTTGAGCACTTCTGCTTCTGAGAACCTGGAAATGTGAAGCAGGTCCATTTCCATTTGCTGAAGACATTTCTTCAGTGACTTATGAGTGTTTTGATGTTCAGTAACTGAATAACCAACCCAAGATCATTGATTAAAATATTCTCTGAATGTCATAAAAACAGAAAGGACTGTGAAAACATGCAAAGAGAGATAAAAAAGCATTTGTGATTGAGTTTCTCTGATCTAGTAACTCTAGCAAAGAGCAGCTGTTAGTGCATCATTTACGCAAGTTTCTGCATTGTCCACAGTGAAGCTTCACCATCACTGCAAAACATTCAGCATAACAGGGTCTGATATCACTAAACCCACAACTTAGTCCCAAACCCTTACCCTAACCTTAGCCTAATTATAACCTCAGCCCTAAAAGCAAGTCTTGACCCTCAAACAGGGGTCTCAGAGAGTGAGGACAGACCAAAAGGTTCTTCACTTTGTCAGTCTGTGATGAGGACTCGGAGGACAGTATACAGGCAGGGGTTGATAAACAGAGAGATATACAAGCAGCAGCGTAGGCAAAGCAGCAGTCGAGGTCATAACAGGAGAAGTATCAGGGCAGGTAGCAAACAAACGGGTCAATATCCAGGTAAACAGAGCAGGGTCAAAAATACAGCCAGCAAGAGTCATAAACAGTCCAAGGGTCAGAACACAGGCAAAACAGTGCTTGGAAATGTTAGCCGTGATAAGACAAAACTGCACAGTGAGCCAAGCATGCTCAGTGCTAAACTAGTCCAGAGAATGAGAAACAGGTGTGTGTGTGTGTGTGTGTGTGTGTGTGTGTGTGTGTGTGTGTGTGTGTGTGTGTGTGTGTGTGTGTGTGTGTGTGTGTGTGTGTGTGTGTGTGTGTGATAAGTCCAGGCATGTGGTTCTGGGAAATATAGTCCAGTTGTACTAATACTCAGGAGATGGAGGCGTCCGGTGGCGAACGGGAGGATTCTCAGAGATAGTGTTCATAACAGAGAGTTCAGAGTGTTTTTGTTGACTCTGCTCTTTATGTGTGTCAAGCCGTGTCAGCGTTTGGATGAAGCTGAAGAGGTGGTAACACGAGTCACGACCGCATGACCTACAAACACAATCACCACACAGGAACACACAACGGCTTTGACCATGTACGGTTTTATCAAAGATACCTGACTAGCACATGCTGTCCATTGTGAGGACATTACGAGAGAAACGTGTCTTATATCCAAGCCACACAATTCACTAATAACCAATACTGAATAATAAGAAGAACACAGAGGAGGAGAGAAAAGAGGGAATATTGTTAGATGTGACCTCAGGAAGATGCTATTGAGAATAAAACTACTGGTATTGTAATCTATGATGAACAACACGTATCAAACAACACACTCTCATATCACAAGCACACATGATCGCATTACACTTACCAATCCCCGAGAAAATCATGAAGTTTCAATCTGCCAAAAGTGGAATCGGCTTCGAAATTGGGAACGATGTCTCCTAACAGCATCCCCGGCATCTTGAAGCATCTCTCTCTCTCTCTCTCTCTCTCTCTCTCTGTCCTCTCTCTCTCTCTCTCTCTCTCTCTCTCTCTCTCTCTCTCTCCTTCTCGGTCCCCTCTCTCTCTCTCTCTCTCTCTCTCTCTCTCTCTCTTCTCTCTCCTTCTCGGTCCTCTCTCTCTCTCTCTCTCTCTCTCTCTCTCTCCTCTCAATTCAAATGAGCTTTATTGTCATGACTTGTACTCTGTCCTCTCTCTCTCACTCTTTCTCTGTTTGTCCTCTCTCTCTCTCTCTCTCTCTCTCTCTGTCCTCTCTCTCTCTCTCTCTCTCTCTCTCTCTCTCTCTTGTCTGTATTGCATGTTAATGTGGTTTGGTGTGTGGGAGGATGTGAGAGAGCACTTGATTTGCAAGCATATTTTCTCTACAGGTATGGTGATTTACTTGTGTTTTTCTCACACATTACAGTTTTATACAGTCGCCAGGACCTGCTTCTAAATACCTATGTCACTCTTTCAAAACTCTTCACACAGTGATCACAGCATCAGTCTATGTGGGGGTCCAGTCCAGAGTCCACCATAACCCTTAGTTTACCCTCAGTTCACCCCGTGTATTAACTGAAGTGGCTCAGATCTGGGAATAGCAGATGGGACTCCTCCTCTTTCGAGATACTGGAGTCTCGATCTCAGCATCTCTATGGTCATCTTCCCACAGTGGGTTCATGACTCCTCCATGAACACTACCTCATCATGCTTATGGCCCAGACACACGAGGCAGTGATCGAGACTGTCAGACGGGCCAGTTTGATCTGTATGTCAGCATCGGGGAATAACATTATAATCTTGTTCACGGTAGAGAAAGCTGCTTACATGTACAAAAGTAACAGTGAAGACTTAAACGTAAACACAGCTTTTGCGTCTTTATCAGCTTTTTCGCACATATATACTGGCCCTGATAATCATCACAAATACTGACGCTTGCTCCATTTCTGTAAATCTGTTTTAATCAATAAATGACTGACTGACCCAGCAACATAGTGTCGGCCCAGATCCGGCCCACATCTGGACCGTTTGGACTCCACGTGTACCAGATTTGGGCCGGATCTGGGCCGAAACCATGTTGCTATCTGGGGCCTGATGCTCTGGTCTTCATCAACACGCGTTTGCACCACCTACTGGTCAGCCGACTAACAGCAGAGGAAGATTATGCATCGACACACTACTGCACTACTGCTTTTCCTGCAATTACTGGATGTGAAATGTTTCTGTCGAATATGAACCACTGAATTTCTACAAGTGAATTTTTAAAGCAGAATAAAATGGACCGAAAAATGCCTGTCGAATATTATAGGTTGTATTTTTAAACAGAAGGAATATTTTAGAAGTGAAATCTGAAAGGTGAATATGGATGATTGAATTTTTAATAATGAAAATGTGTGAAATGTTTTGAATTTAAATATTCACAGCTTAAATATACAACCATGTTAAATTTCAGCCCATAAATATGCAAGCCATAAAAATACAATATACAAGCAAGTTAATGCAATGCATATTTTTTCAATAAGTGCAATTCAACAAGCTTTTTTGTTTCAAAAACATTTGGCATGATTTTACTCCCATAGTTTTAGTGCATTTTATTATGATGGTATCATTTTAAATAAACTGAAATAAACTTTTTGTATCATTTTAAATAAACTGACATACCAAGATGAAAGTTGGTTAGGAGAACTGTGTGAAGAGTTTTGAAAACGTGAATGAATGATAAATATTGAAAAAACAAACTTTCAAGTTTGTTTTAGTGGTCTTTTACCCTGCTTTTTAAAAGAAAGTGGTAAGTCTGTCTGATGAGAGAGTGTCAGTTTGTCTTTTAAGATCAGATTCTCATTGATGATGTTGGTCTGGTCATGGAGATGTTGTGAGTAGTGATGTTACGTCTGACACCGACGCTCCGAAGCTTGCTTCAAACTCGAACGGTCCTTGCAATGAACCACTGCTTCGGAGCTTGTATCATTACGTCACTAGTCACGTGAAAATGACTTCTGAAGCAAACACACTGGTTCACTCCTGTAGTGAACCACCTTTGACAGCCCAATCCAGTGTTGACAGGTTTGAAACCTGGCGGCTGTATTTCTTATAAAAGTGAAGCCAAACCATGGCAACAGTAGTCGGTGTCTCTAAAGCTGGTGAAATTGTTTAAAAAAAAAAAGATATCACCTTTCACCAAAGACAAAGAAAATAATATTTCTGAATAAAAACCATACCATTTAATGAACACTTTGTCTAAGCCTTCTGCATGTACCCAAAGCACACCCTCTGCCACATTTTTTTTATTATTAATTAGAGAACATATGAACATTGTTGCATAAAAATATGCATCAAAGAAAGAAACTTCAAAAACCCTCTGCTACATTATACAAGTACAACCAGTTACACAAGCACATCCTTTTCAACATACAAAAATATCAGTCCCACCAGTTAACAAGTTAAGAGTTCTGCTTCCCACAGCTAAACAAGATAAAGCTTTCACACATGATACTGCCCTGCTAAAAAAACAAAACTATAGAAACCATTACCGAAATTCTATTGGATTTAATGGTTTTCATGAGAATTTTATTGGTTGTAATGGGAATTATAGTGGTCTCTGTGAGTCTCTACTGATATGTGTTGGGTTCTATTGGTGGGGGCATTAAATCCTAATGCAATATGTCCCAAACACACTACAAAAAAGAATTCTGTAGTGGTTTAAATGGTAAAAGCCAATGGTTCCTATTGGTATTTTAATAGAAACCATTAGTATTTCTGTGATGGTTTCCGACTTTTTTTAAGCTGGTCTGATCTTCTGTCATTGTCTAAAGAAACTAGATGTACCGCATCGCGGTACAAAATATGACCGCCGCTCAGGCCTGCACTGGCTTTCCACAAAAATAAATGACGTGGAGTAATTTGGCTGTATTGCGTGTTTATGTATATACCTAAAAAAAGTAATAGTATGTGCATGTCTGTCTGTGTGTGTGTGTGTGTGTGTGTGTGTGTGTATGTGTGTGTGTTTGTGTATGTGTGTGTCTGTGTGTGTGTGTGTGTGTGTGTGTCTGTGCGTGTATGTATGTGTGCGTACATGTGTGCGCGTGTGTGTTTGTGTGTGTGTGTCTGTGCATGTGGATTTGTATGTGTGTGTATGGGTGTGTGTCTGTGCGTGTGGATGTCAGTGTGTGTGCATGCTTGCGTTTGTTTGTATTCCTGCATGTGTGTGTGTGACAGTATCATCCTAAACCAGCAACCCTTCGCTCAACAGCACCATCTACAGGCCGATGAGTGTACAGTCACTAAATGTGCACATAAATGAATTTATTTTATACCCCCCCATGGATGAAATTCTACAAAACTTAGCAGAGGATACCCCCAGAGGTTGTCAAGTTAATCATACACATGAAATATGGTGCAGTTCTGAACATCTCCACTGAAGATAGGGGCGATTAAAGCAGAATAATATTGCATTTTCATTTTTTATGGGAGGGGCGTAAATCACAAATGAGTGATTATGGGCTAGGTTGATGTGGGCCCTTAAGAGCAACATACCATAACAATTTCTTCATCCTCGGTGCCACGGTTCAGGTAGTTATTTAGGAAAAACTGATTTTTTTTGGTTTTGGGGGGGCCCAGCGCGGGGGGGGAGTGGCCCCCGGGGACCAAACGAAATTTTTCCGTAGAAGTCTAGTGGGGCTACATGCCCACCAAATTTCATGTTCCCCGGTGTTTCGGTGTCCCTGGTATGGTTGACGAAAAATTTACGGGGGCCCCAGCGCGGGGGGGGGAAGTGGCCCCCGGGGACCAAATGAAATTTTTCCGTAAAAGTCTAGTAGACCAACATACCACAAAAATTTCTTCATCCTCGGTGCCACGGTTCAGGTAGTTATTTAGGAAAAACTGCATTTTTTTGGGTTTGGGGGGGCCCAGCGCGGGGGGGGAGTGGCCCCCGGGGACCAAACGAAATTTTTCCTTAGAAGTCTAGTGGGGCTACATGCCCACCAAATTTCATGTTCCCCGGTGTTTCGGTGTCCCTGGTATCGTTGACGAAAAATTTACGGGGGCCCCAGCGCGGGGGGGGAAGTGGCCCCCGCGGACCAAACGAAATTTTTTCGTAAAAATCTAGTAGACCAACATACCATAAAAATTTCTTCATCCTCGGTGCTACGGTTCAGGTAGTTATTTAGGAAAAACTGCATTTTTTTGGGTTTGGGGGGGCCCAGCGCGGGGGGGGAGTGGCCCCCGGGGACCAAACGAAATTTTTCCTTAGAAGTCTAGTGGGGCTACATGCCCACCAAATTTCATGTTCCCCGGTGTTTCGGTGTCCCTGGTATCGTTGACGAAAAATTTAAGGGGGCCCCAGCGCGGGGGGGGAAGTGGCCCCCGGGGACCAAACGAAATTTTTCCGTAAAAGTCTAGTAGACCAACATACCATAAAAATGTCTTCATCCTCGGTGCCACGGTTCAGGTAGTTATTTAGGAAAAACTGCATTTTTTGGGGTTTGGGGGGGCCCAGCGCGGGGGGGGAGTGGCCCCCGGGGACCAAACGAAATTTTTCCTTAGAAGTCTAGTGGGGCTACATGCCCACCAAATTTCATGTTCCCCCGTGTTTCGGTGTCCCTGGTATCGTTGCCGAAAAATGTAAGGGGGCCCCAGCGCGGGGGGGGAAGTGGCCCCCGGGGACCAAACGAAATTTTTCCGTAAAAGTCTAGTAGACCAACATACCATAAAAATTTCTTCATCCTCGGTGCCACGGTTCAGGTAGTTATTTAGGAAAAACTGCATTTTTGGGGGTTTGGGGGGGCCCAGCGCGGGGGGGGAGTGGCCCCCGGGGACCAAACGAAATTTTTCCTTAGAAGTCTAGTGGGGCTACATGCCCACCAAATGTCATGTTCCCCGGTGCTTCGGTGTCCCTGGTATCGTTGACGAAAAATTCAGTAAGGTGACAAAAAAAAAAAAAAAAAAAAACTTTGACAATCCCTATATGACCGCTTTCGCTAGCTACGCTAGCGGCGGTCATAATAATTACACACACATCATGCTTAATGTTTTATTATCAAGGTGAACACATGAAATTCATCAGTATCTGTAAAATTCACCTACATAAATGAGTTTCACAGCACTAACACTGTTTCAGCTTTGATCGCCTCGGTAAACACGTAATAAACGGGGCGTTGACATATAAGCATTTGCATTTTATGGTTGTCAGCTTTGTTGCATTACATTTACTTCACCAGGAGATGGTGCTGCAATTTCTATATGAATGAAGCTTCGAGTAATGAACCATTTTCGACACAATTGTATCAGAAAGCAATAATGCTTCGAAACGCTTCATTTGGCCATCACTAGTTGTGAGGCTGTTGTGGTTTAGAGAGACTGATCTGTGGGTGTAACAGTTCATTGTGTTTGGACTTTATTTTCTGATTTCACCATCACCCTGTCTGAGTTAGCTCTTTTATTTGTCACCATGGCTTCCAATTTGATTAGTCATTGTTTTCAGCTGTTACCTAATTAGTGCTCTTTGTCTTCTCCCAGTATATATCTGCCTGTGTTTCTTGTTGGTTCTTCAAAACTGTGCGTTCACACCGGACGCGAATAGCGCATCAAATTCGCGTCTACGGCGTCTAGTTTGACGCTTGACCACTTTGTGTTTATTCACGCGTCTGATGCGCGTAAAAACAAAAGTTTGAAGCGAAATTTACGCGCGTCAGAGGCGAAAGTTTCGAAACCCGTTGGCGGCCATCTTTTTTAGATGTTTATCGAGCATTAGCATTAATCGAGAGAGTCACCGCTCGTATATGCTCTGGAGAGCAGAAACAGCTGCGTAGGGGACATCGTCGCTGTACTCGGGTCCACCAGACCCTCCGGAGGGTTTCAGGAGTTTCACAATTTGCTCCAGGAGCTAGGTTTGGTGGACCTAACGGTGAGGACGCTGACGAGGACAGCGTAGGCCGTATAAGGCCTCGGCCTCGAGTGGTCTCTACAGCCCGGCGGGAGGTTCACCCTCGCCCGCACCCACCTAATCTGTCATTTATTTTTGTTTTGATAATAAATGGAGCCAGCCTCCAAAAGTGAAACCTGTCCTGTGATTTTTTTTTTTTAAGTTTTTATACACTAAATTGTGTTTGTTGTCTTTACATTAGAATAATAATGTTTCATATAATCTAGAATATGGAATAAATAGCATTCAATACAAAATGAGTATCTCTCATATATTGAAATCGAGTTTTTATGTGAAAGATTTGCTTTGCACACCAAGCATTTTAGTCATATTACAAAATAATTTATCGAGGCCAAACATAAAATAACATTATAAACTGTCACTTCACCACGTGACAGCAGCAAGCAGGCTCCTGATTGGTTAACGCGGCGCGAATTGACGCAGAAGTTCAGATTTTTCAACTCGGGCGGCAGACGCGAATTCGCGTAAAACGCGAGAATGCACAAAAAGCACTACATAAAACATTCACGCTTAACGCGCCAGACGCTCAATTCGCGCGAACTTGACGCGCGAATGAGGCATATTCGCGTCTACCGCGCCGCGCTCTACGCCTCATTCGCGCCGCAGGAATTTTTTACACGCGTAAATCACTCGCGCCTGACGCGCTATTTGCGTCCGGAGTGAACGCACCATTAAAGGTGCATTGCGCAACTTTCCATGTTAAAAATACCCGTTTTCTAACCCATACATGCTTAAACAATTGCCTGATGGGCTGAATGAGCCCTTCTCTGATCACTGCGATTGTCTCTATAATCCTGTACAGTAAAATAAATAAGAGGGATTCGGGTCGGAATTTTAGACTGGACGTGACGTCATGCGCGTTCACGGCACGCTCACCTGGCTGTCTGGCAGGTTTGTGTATTCGCAGCCATTCTCCGTAGAAGATGGATTCTAAGAGACCGGCTTGTAGTTCATTTCAAACACCAACGCAAACTCCACGTAAGATAAAAAAAAGAAAACTTTTGTTGTTGCAGTTTCACTTGCCGCCAGAGGGGGCATAGTTCTGCAAAAACTCAGAGACTTGCGCAATGCACCTTTAAGGTTAGTTCTGAGTTTGGTTTAGGTTTTCCTTGTATTAATAAAGTCTGTTTGAATTGATCTTCTTCATCTTGCCTCCTGCCTGCACCACGCTTCAGAAACGTGACAGTGAGCAAGAGAAATGTGATGGTGGACACGATTGAGCCTGTAACAAAAGCAACCAATTCAAATGTGGCTCCATTCATTACTAATGACAATCATGCAAAAGAGTTAAGTTAGTGTGGTACATTTGCCAGCACTATTAAGAGGGTTCAACTGGACTTTTTCTATTATTCAATGCATTTACAGCAGGATTCATGAGATTTGTTTGTCATAGTCTTAATGTGAGCTATATGTGTCACGTTTCTCATGTGTTTATGTTCTGTTTGGACTCTTATTTTGATAGTTGTGTTCTCATTGCCACTTCCTGTGTTTACATCCTGTGTTGTATTGGTCTCCAGGGTTTTTGATTATTCATCATGCCTGTTTCTTAGCGTGCTGAAGTTATTTCCTTCTGTGGTTCCTGTGGTTGTTATTGTGCAAAATAAGTATTCTACTTCACTCTCTCTGCTAGAACCGACCATGACAATATGGTTGACTTTTGACTTTAAGACTTTTGCAGTTCATTTAAAACTTTATATCAGTCGGATATATGGTTCAACAAGTGTTCAAAAATCTTGCAACCAAGGTTATGTGAGCATTAACTTAACCCTTTGGGGTCGACAAATGTGCCAACGCGTTTTGCTGGATTTTCTTCACATAGTAGCAAAATAGACTTAAAATACTCTGTTATTTATGGTCATACAGATAAAAGCCAACTGTAAACCAAACTGTAACTCTAACCCAAACTGTAAAAGGTCAAAACCAAAACAAAACATTGTGCTTTTGTAAAATAAAGAAAACAAACAGGGTGTGCTTTCTGCCTCTCCGTCTCTGTGAACTTTTTTTCTGGAGCAAGTCTCTAAACCACATGTGTCAAACTCAAGGCCCGCGGGCCTATTCCGGAACGCCACATTATTTTATATGGCCCGCGAGAGCGTATGGGTGTCTTAAAATTAGGGATGCAACGAAATTTAGGCTGCCGTAAATTTTCGGCCGAAAATAACATTTTTGTTTTTTGGCCGAAATATACTAAAAAGCCGCCGCACCCCTCTGTGTTCGGCGATGGTTTGTCTCTGGCTCAGCGTGTTTTATGACTTAGCGTGCAAGTCCGCCATAGGCGTAATTTGCGGGTGGGGCGGGTGGGACATGTCCCCACCACTTTTTGCTAATGTTGATATTGTCTCCACCACTTTTGAAACATCTCGCGGCACGAATGTACCGATACAAATAAATAAAACATCTCCAGTTAACTAGCAGAGCATTCATTTAATTCGTTTGTTAAATAAGAGGCGATCTAGCGCTGAAATGTGTTGTTTTTGAAATCAAGTGATCAAAGTGCTCGTTGCCGCTGCGATCAGTGGCACTGATACTGTGTTCTCTTGTGGCTCGCGCACAGTCTTCACTCGGACGCGCGCTTCAATCCATTGTGGAGACTCTCTATTCGTTCCGGTGAAATTACAAAACAAAATGCATACAAACGTATCCTTGCCTGATATACAACCACTGATAAACATAATCGGTTTTGATAAAAAAAACCTAAAAAAAAACCTATATGAGTGCGGATTAGAAACCAGAACCTCTGACACGCTTGGCAAAAGTTCTGCCACTGGACCATTTAAATGTATTCTGTATATAACGGATCTATGTATAGATTCTAGGGCTGTCAATCGATAAAACATTTTTATCGCGATTAATCGCATGATTGTCATGAGTTAACTCACGATTAATCGCATTTTATCACACATTTTTTTATTTGTTCTAAATGTACCTTAAATGAATACTTTTCAAGTTTGTAATACTCTAATCAACCTGGCATGGATAAATATAGATGCTTTATGCAAATGTATGTTTATTATTGAAACCATAGTCAATATAGAGCATGAAGACGAGACATGTTTCAAAGGTCATAGATGTTTTTCAAAGAACTTGTTCATGTCTATTAGACATGTAGAAAGAACAAAGAAATACCAGGTTCCCATTACTTCTCTTTCTTTGCACTGAGCAATTTACTAACACAAACATGTTTAGATTTTGAATGACAGGGCAGCTCTTCTGAAAATGCTAAATGTACATTTATTAGTTATTATTACATTGTAGTTTGTCTCTCTCTGTGCCCATTTTGATGAAGCTAAATTCTCGATAAAACTGCTTTCATTGGTATATTTTACTGTTTCTGTTGTCAAACAACGGAATGAATTTGAAATGGTGACTGAAACGCGACCCATAAGACATAACCAGCTCTCCCTTCCAAGATGTTAAGTTAATCTGCACAACAATTCTGATAATCGAGCCGTCGTCTGGTGAAATCAAATTCACATAAGATAAAGACAATATCTGTGCTCTGATTTCGGCTATACTTGTAAAATTAGTGAAGCAACATAATATCTGTGCTTAACTGAATTAAAGCGCTGCTCCTCCGCGCGAGACGCAGAGAGAGAGAGAGAGAGAGAGAGAGAGAGAGAGAGCGAGAGGCGCGCTGAGAGAGCAGTACCGGCGGTACCGGTAGATTCTCAGAAACTAAATAAGGTTTGGGCGCTTTGTTGAAGGGAAAAAATCGCTAAAGGGGTCTGCAATGTCGCTAAGTTGGCAACACTGTGTATCTCCATTTCTCCAACTAGAGGTTGGGCCACGGGTCAAACAGAAAATACGCGCTGCGTTAATTGCGCGTTAAAAAAATTAGTGCCGTTAATATGATTTTGCGTTAACGCGTTATTAACGCGTTAACTTTGACAGCCCTAATATATTCACGTGAAAATTCTCACCACAAACAACATATATCAAACCTATACCGAACATATACCAAATTAAACCCGATGTACTATTTCAATTGATTTCTGGACATCGTAATGTTATTGTACATACATCTGATTTATGATTTTGCATTTTTTAATAATTGGTCAAAAAATAAATCTGTTAAATCTGATTCTGCTGCATAGAACTGATTGAAGAATAATATATTGATATTTTATATTATTTTAATATAGGTACCAGTATTAGCCTTTTCACCATTTGTATCACTCCGCTTGTCTGTGTTTGCACCACTTGCATCATTAAGCCAGTAGGTGGTGACAAGTGACTGTCTTTATGAGTGAACAATTGAACTTTAAACTGATTAGTGCCAAAAACATTGATTAACTCAGGAAAGAAACAAGTTGCTGAAACCAATCTTTAATGCTAATATAAATTGCTCATTTGCTTCTGGACACAAAAAGATTGCACTGGTTTTTGATTGAAATGTAACATCTATGCAAAATAATCCTTGAAAGATTTCTCATTTAAGGCCATTCCTGTTTGGAATATGTGATTGTGTATTGTCAACAATAAGCAGAAACATTCTGCATTTCCATTTTGTAGTGTGGATCATTCATTGCAACATTTATCCTCATTCTCATTTTTAAGAATCTGTTATTTTGACAAATAATTTATGCTACTGCCCACTGACATGCTTTTAAAGCTATTGTTATAATTTTTTTTGGGCCTTTAAACACCTTAAAATGCACATATGTAGGTCCGAGAAATCCAAATTTTATCGGGGGAGATAAATTTGATCAAATTTGATTATGTCCCCGAACCCCCCTAACTACCTCACATTTGAATATGCATGACTGTGTGGTAATGTGTGCTGGTGTGGCTACAGTGCCAGGGCTGAATTTTTTAGCCAGTTTGCCCCTGCATATATACAATATACATTATTCTCTGTATCAAATCATTATTACCCAGCCCCTGGTGTTTCGGGCTCATCCCCTGATGTTTTTAAAACCTAGAAACACCCCTGCAAATGCATACAATATTTGTAACTTAAATAAGTAATAATCAAATAAAGAGACAATATATTAACATTTTAAAAGTCTTACAGTTACAACCGGCCCTTTGAGGGCAGCCATAATGCTGAAGTGGCCCTCAGTGAAAATGAGTTTGACACCTCTGCTCTAAACTGAAACAAGACTCAATGAATACTTGTCACACAGACATGAGCAATATATCTTTATAAACATTTAAGTGTTTAAAATTGAACTACTTTAAAATGATCTAATTCAGAACGAAAACACATATTCTCCGTTTATGTGATCTGTATGAAAAGAGACGGATGTCCGTCGTTCTCATGTTGGCTCATTATCTGCTAATGTGAACATGCCTACGGAGAATCCATGCAAACAGAGTCAACGCCCACATCAACTCGATGTAATGCATCAAGTTAAACCAGATTTATGTACTTTACGTCATCTTGGGACGCTGTGAGGGATAATAATAGTGTAATAATAATAATGATCATAATCCTGGAATAATTTACCTCAGAAGAAGTGCTGGTTTCAGTTTAATTTCAAGGAGCATCGGATCAATCTGAGGATTGTGAACAGTAAGTTCTTTATTCTAAAGTCCTTTATTCTAATCGTGATATGGAACAGTGTCTGTAAACCGCATGTTATGCACTTTTGTTTACTACACGCACTTACATTAGTAGATATGCTATTTTTACATGTACACATTGGCTTTTCCCAAACTATATTGCTATACTGAGGTGAGTGAAATCGACTGAAATATGTTGAAATAAACTGTCTTTGCATAACCAATGTCTTAAACTGCAAATTAAAATTTGTAAATTTTAAAGCTGTGAAATCAATGAAATATACTGTATGAATTGAGTAAATGCAAGTGAAAAAATTAAGTAAATCTGAGTAACTGCATCTGGTACATTAACAAATAAAATTTAGTAGATATAATTTAACATTTAAACATTTAAAAAACAATATTTATGAGTAATAACTGTTTTTATTTATGAGTAATATTAACTTTTTTATTTACTATAAACCTTTGTAATTTAGTATTCCATACAACCACCAGTATAGGCTACATAACATTGGCCTTTATTGTCGATGAGTTACAGCAATACAGCATATTTTACACTGTTTTAACATGTATAAAATATTGCCTATATTTAAACTCATTTAACAAACATTTTAGAAGTAAAAATGAAACATTTAAACATTCAGGTAGCCTAATTCAAGTGTAATCAACCAGTCTGTTATCCAATGTCCACCGGATCAGCGTTGGTTCTCGTGCCGGAGACGGACTCACACTCTGCGGGTGAACTTCGAACTTCAGACCGCCGTCCTGCGTTTCACTCACAGCCGAAAGATACTGCGAGTGACTGACTCCATAACCTGCCAATAAACAAACAGTTCTGAGGACATTTTATCATCCAAATTAATTATATTCATTATCATTAGGAATAAATTTGTGTGTTTTATGCAAGGCGCTTCAATCACGCGAAAAGACAGGATCGACTCTCGTTTAGGTGTCACATTAGGCCTTTGTATGTTGTTTTGCATTAAATAAAATGAATTTAAAGCACAGTAATGATTTTATAGATAAAATAAAACATTCACAAACCTGAATTTCACAGAGGAAATGCACCAATTCTGCGACGCTGAGAAGAGAGAACTGTTCTGGAGACTGGAAAGAGTTCAAACAGCCCGCGCTCACTCAACCGTTGAGTTGTCGTCAGAGGGTGGGGGAGGGGTGCATTGTTTTAATTGAGGAAACTTACTCAATTTCTTAAGAGTGTGTTATACACTCACCTAAAGGATTATTAGGAACACCTGATCAATTTCTCATTAATGCAATTATCTAATCAACCAATCACATGGCAGTTGCTTCAATGCATTTAGGGGTGTGGTCCTGGTCAAGACAATCCCCTGAACTCCAAACTGAATGTCAGAATGGGAAAGAAAGGTGATTTAAGCAATTTTGAGCGTGGCATGGTTGTTGGTGCCAGACGGGCCAGTCTGAGTATTTCACAATCTGCTCAGTTAATGGGATTTTCACGCACAACCATTTCTAGGGTTTACAAAGAATGGTGTGAAAAGGGAAAAACATCCAGTATGCGGCAGTCCTGTGGGCGAAAATGCCTTGTTGATGCTAGAGGTCAAAGGAGAATGGGCCGACTGATTCAAGCTGATAGAAGAGCAACTTTGACTGAAATAACCACTCGTTACAACCGAGGTATGCAGCAAAGCATTTGTGAAGCCACAACACGCACAACCTTGAGGCGGATGGGCTACAACAGCAGAAGACCCCACCGGGTACCACTCATCTCCACTACAAATAGGAAAAAGAGGCTACAATTTGCACGAGCTCACCAAAATTGGACAGTTGAAGACTGGAAAAATGTTGCCTGGTCTGATGAGTCTCGATCTCTGTTGAGACATTCAGATGGTAAACAGAATGAGAACATGGATCCATCATGCCTTGTTACCACTGTGCAGGCTGGTGGTGGTGGTGGTGTAATGGTGTGGGGGATGTTTTCTTGGCACACTTTAGGCCCCTTAGTGCCAATTGGGCATCGTTTAAATGCCACGGCCTACCTGAGCATTGTTTCTGACCATGCTCAGGTCATGCTCAGGTCAGGTCATGGTTTCAGACCATGCTCTGACCATCGATCCTTTGCAAGAAGGACGTTTTTGCTGTTTTGCTGGCCGGATTTGGTAAGAGTCTAATCTACCAGTTAGCTCTGCTGGTAGCTAAGCGATAACTTGTTGTGATTTTCAAATGCATGCTTGGTGCCGCCCCTCGAGCTGGCCGATTTTCATTAATCGATGCCAGACCATTAATCTTTCAGATTTAGGTCTGGATTTCCAGGCTACTTCTAGTCAGCAGTTGGCCCACAAATTGGTAATTTGTTGGCATGCAGTATAGGGCCTGGGTTAGATTGTGAGCCCAGGTCTCAGTGCTCAGTCTGCCCCCTAGACAGTGAGCCACAGGGTTCCCCAAAATAAAGCTTTAATAGGCTGCCTGGTGATCTTTACTCTTTTACTTGTTCTGATTTAAAACAAAATGATAGGGAGTTCTGGGAGGCCCTTTTTCCTGCACATATGAGAAAGGACACACAAAATAAAAACTAACAGCAGAATTCCAATGTTAAAAAAAAATAAACAAGAAAACCCAATTAAGATTAAAGTAATACTGTACTGTAATCCATTTTCAGACCTGCCAACGTTTGGAAAAAAATTTGAGTACCTTTGACATTTTTTACATACTTTATTTTTAATTGTATGAGATGTGTGCTTGTAAAACTGATTCTCCTTGATTTTCCAGTTAGTTTTAGAGTGCATTCTCTTATGCTACTTGGACATGTCATCAGTGATGAACCCGGGGGTCATATGGTGTTTCGGGTCTTTAATCATCATACACCCTTGCTTGGATGATGCAGCCCCCGACTTGTGTCCAAGTGACGCACTAAGCCACGGATCCACCCCTCCGGAAACCACAGTCATTGCAAGGCCTCTTCAGAAGCCTCTTGAATGTTCTTGATAGCTCTTCTTCCCTTTAAAACCAAGAAGTTTTAGAGTTTGCTGAACTCATTTCCAAGAAAAACTCTGACATCCAACTTCAACTGGCTCGCACCGAGATCTCCTGCCATTGCTCCAACACAATGAGATGAGCTCTTCATATTTTGCCTTTTTGAACTCGCTGGCTTCCTCAATCCTGTCTTTAGAGGACAGTTAGTTCTATCAAAACCACTTGGTTTCGCTACCGATGTCAACACCATGTTTGCGGGAGCCGTGTGATTTGTGATGTTCTCTGGGAACATTTAGGTCACGCTCGTGCTATGAGTGTCTGCGAAAAAAGCGCCAGTAATATCTGAATGCAGAGCAAATGAGAAACCTGTGTTGCTATCTTTTTTCTAATGTTCATATTATAATCTTGTGTTTCTTTAAGCACACATCTTCATGTCTGATCAGATTTCTTGACATATATCTCTATCAGCAATGACTCGACTACATGGTTATGATTTTTTGTTATATTCATGCATCGCTAATGCCACTACTACTACTATTGCCATTACAGCCTGGAAATTAAAGGTTGGGTAGGTAGGAATTGTCTAAAAAACTTATTTTCCAAATTTGTTTAAACTTTATTTATATATCAATACATAATTAAAATGTAAGTACTCTGAAAAAGAAAGTATAAAAATCGAGTGTCTGTAGACCTCTCACGACTGTTTTAAAGACAGCTCATCATTTCCATTCACTCCACCCCCTCCCTTCTGGGCTCCTTCCAAAGCCACGCCCCCAAAACACATGAACGCGCGACTCCGACCGCTGAGCTGGAAGACGCATTATTTACCTGAGACGTTCACTGTTAGGGACGAAACATCAACAATATGCTTTACATTGACTATGGCCTGCCCATACTTTGACTACAAACTTGGTCCTCAAATCATTACGTATTTTGCAATACATGTAATGTAACTTCATAACATTGCACTCTTTCTATAAGTTATAAATAGCTAGCAAGATAATAATGGTAACGTTACAGTATCTAAGTAATTATTCTAGCAATGTGTAATGCTAAATAAGGTTTGCTAGTACATTATTTCAGCAACATGACAAGCCAGTGAATTAGCAGGTTTCTATTGTTGCTTTGCACAGTGCGTGACATTTTATCTGTATGTTATGCGACTAGAGTTTTGACACTGAGTCAATGGGCTCCGACGCGCTTGTTTATCGTCATCGGTCTTTTTCCGTTTACCTGTCTTTGTTGCATGAGCTGGTGCCACTCGAGAAACTGGCAGTTTTGGTTGTTTGTCCGCCATTAGCACAGCTGCGCGGCACACCGGCTATCTTGATTTTGAACGACGGTACGCGCTGTGCGAGAGAGGGGGGTGATGATCAGCGCGTACACAAGCATGATTGACACTGCTAAGACACTCCTCCTGGCTCTGATTGGTTGTTTCTTACCGGGAGCGGTGTATTTCTGCAAATGGCAATAGGACCACTGGGAGGAGCCTGGGGAGCTTGATTTTTTCACAGATTATCTGTCTCATATTCTACTGTCAGGACATAATGACAGTTTTAACAAATATGTAAAAAATACATTTTTACAGAAGTTACCAACTGCAGCTTTAATAGTTGCATTGTTATTTATAAAATCTGCACACTGATTGTTTCACTTTGGACAGGCATTCATAATTGCAGTATGTTTTTTGTCTTGGCATTCCTGATCAAGACTTCTAACTCATACGTTTTATTCACAGCCTAACAGGAAAAATGCTTGGATATGAAACAGAAGAATCGAGTTCAGAGTTTAGCTAGAATATACCGGAAACAGAGGATCAATCAGAGAGTGACAGGTCAGCAAAGGAAGAGAGTTTAGCAAAAAATGTCAAACAGCAAAAGAGAAGAAAGGTTCAGTCAAAAACATCAAGATCTAAACCATGTAAAAGAAAGCGTGTGACACGTTCTAGTTCCTTGGCTACCAGTGGAACCAAAGAATCCTCTTCATCTGTTGAAAATTACACCGGACAATCCTCTTCATGTGACGAACATGACAGCGGCCAATCTTCTTCACCTGATAATTCTGAAGTGAAGGTCATGATGCTGAAGAAGAAAACAGATGGCGGCAGACTATACAACAAAAAGTACTTCTGCTTGTTCTGCTCTAAACCATTCAGTAAAATGGCACGCCATTTGGAATTAAAGCACAAAGATAAGCTAGAGGTGGCAAGAGCAGTTGCATTTCCGAAAGGGTCTAAAGAGCGAAGATTACAGCTGAGTTTATTGAGAAATAAAGGGAACCGTTGTCATAATACTCGGGTGCTTAAAGAAGGAGAAGGACTGGTGATACCCCGACAGCAATCCATTGCACCAGTAACAGCAAGTGATTACTTGCACTGTGTAAACTGTGAGGCCTACCTAAAGAGGAGATCATTATGGAGGCACATGCAGAGATGCCATCTTAGCAAAAAAGTCAAAGGAATGAAGCCAGGAAAAACTCGAGTTCAGGCCCTTTGCTCGTATACTGAACCAGTTCCAGAGAGTGTGAATGCACGATTTTGGAAAATGGTGCTTGAAATGCATGAGGATAAGATAACACATGTTGTCCGCAAAGAGAAAATCATATTAAAATTAGGGCAACATCTCTTTAATTAGGGTGGCCACCAGGGGTCTATTACACACTCTCTGAACTACTACTCAAAAAGATCAAAGACCCATGATTATAAAATAGTTAGTTCAAAAGTACTACCTGGTTTCACGCAAGCCACCCTAATTAAAGGACGCAGATGGAAGCTGGTGTGTCAAAAATATACATGTCTTTATTTCACAATAGTTCAATAATATAAACAATTTAAAAAGACAACTGTAATACTTAATGAAACTCCCCTCAATCAAAACACCAAATGGTCAAGAGTGTGTACTGAGTTTCCCTCCCGAGACGTGTCAGAATTTAAAGCACACCACACGTCACTCTTAATAAATAAGTTAAGAATACACAGGTAAAATAACCCAGTTAAATATAGTACACGTGATTCACAGCAATATCCCCCCTTCACTCCACACACATACCACTGCAGGCGTTTGTCTCTTTGGAAAACTGCACGTTACCCAATAAGTATTTCAATTAAAAGAACCCCACAGAGTATACATAAGGTTATCAGAGGAACTCAAAACAAAACAAAACTACAATGTAAAACAAAAACCCCCTCTCTCTCTCCACACAGGCGTTCGGCAAACACTACGTTATAAATTATGGTAGGCAGTTTGTATAACTAAAATGACTAGGAAAAACAGGGACTGGACACGTTCCCTATAACAATAATAAAATGTCATGAGATAGGTTTATTTTTATAACAACAACATACAGTCAATAGATATAGGCATATTCATACCTGAATAGCGAACAAATGTTTGCACGATGTGTCCTCACCACAATCTCACACTGCGTTACTGTGACAGAAAATGGAGACTCAATATACCAAGCTTTTACGGTCATTCACAACATGCATAACATTTCATAATCTAACTTGGTACCTGTAGCAGTTTGCCCAGAACAACCGATTTGTCCACTGGCCAATCTCCAGCCTCAAACAACGACAACAGCACTGGTTTGAACCCGCGATCCTGATGCTTTCATTCCCCACGCTGTACCGACACGCTATGCTGAAACGCTAGCTTGGCTTGTCGCTCTGTGACTAGGTCATACTAAATAGCCGGCTGAGCAATGAAGCGCTCGGGGGTGGCGTCTACTGGGTCCTAATGTCCTCCCTCTTACATAAGCATAGCCATGATGTCACAAAACATGAATATATCAGACAAAAGATGCATGAGACAGGGCGACTAGTTCTCCAAGGAAAACAGACTGGCAAGTTGAAAGAGGTGTCAGATTTCTTTGTACCGGCTAATCTTCCTCATGTGATTGAAGCAGTTCACAGTGTGTCTGGCTTGAATGAGGAAACTAACACATTCAAAGCACCATCTTTAGCACTAAAGTTAGGGCACAACCTCAAGTAATTGGCCAACATTATTGAATGCGAGGCAATGATGTCAGGCGATAAGAATGCTCTTAACAATATGCAGGCCTTCAAACAAATCTGTGACACTAAATGGAGTGAGTGTGTGTCATCCCAGGCCCTCCGAAATTTGAGTGAGGTAGACAGAGTAAGGAGTACCAAACAAAACTTGAGAAAGAACCAAGTAACAAGAACTGGGCAGAACTTGCAAAAATGACACTTTGTCAGGTAATACTTTTAAGCGTAGAAGAGAAGTATCCAAGATGTCCCTTAACCCTCTGAGGTCTGAGCTGTTTTCTGGGCCCTGGAGGTGGTCTGACATGCTCTGACATTTGTGTTTTTTTCTGTTACTAGTGACATTTTCATGGCTAAAGTCTAATTACACTGTATTCAGCACAAACTCTGCTACAATAATATATCAGCAGCATGTATGTAAAAGTTTGTAGTTTTGAGATAATGACATTTATGCGTGGTTTGTGAAAATACAAAAAAAAATTCTCACTGAAATAAGGCCATGAAACCCATACTGATTATTTCTTCACAAGACTTTTGAAAATTGTATGACATAGCCTAGAATATTTGCTCCAAAACTATGTGAAAATCACCCTGACTGCTCATTCAGATAAGACAATATATTGATTTAAAATTTCTAAGACGTGTTTTGTGTGACAAAGCCATATGTGAAGGGGCGTGATCATCTCATGAATATGTAAGCTTTTAACACCTGAGAAAGACAAAGACACTCCCCTAACTGCCCTATTAGGAGCGATCAGGCCCTGTCATTCAGAGCAACCTTGCACAAAGAATGAGGAGATTTAAAAAAGAATGGCTTTTAGATTGTTTGGATTTATTTACAACACAACACAATCCAAAAATACAAATGACAAAAGAGCACATTGAAAACAATGATCCAAAGACAGAGACCTTTGTGCCATTCCTAAAAACATACCTTTCATTTCCAAGGTGTTTGATTTTCACTTTACCATGTTCATGTACAGAGACTCATGTGAATGTTGAAGTCAGCAGGACTCAGTTGCATCTGGTCCCTGAAAGAAAGAAAAAAAGAAAAAAACTGTGAACATACTGATATCAAGAGAAACTATAGGGCTGCACGATTTTGGGAATAGATTTTAGATTTTTCTGGTTAAAATTTCTTTTTAAAATTCACAGAATACACACACACACGTTTCCAACAATATATAATGAACATGAATATAGGCCTTGTAGGCATAGGCTACGCAGTGCTGCATAAAATAATAATAACAATAAATTAAATCTTCCAAAAGATTTCAAGAACAACTACGCTAGAGAAAAATATATTGATTATCATATGTTACTTCAAATGTTTCCATTCGTTATGATGATATGAAATGAGATAATAGTAAAAACATAAAGCCTAATGTTTGGTGCATTTTTCCTTTCAAACGCAATCGCGCTCCAAAATATGATACATTCAAACCCACAGCGCGCTCCAAAATATGATGCATTCAAACGCCATCGCGCTCCAAAATATTAAACATTATGGTTATACATATCTATGTTTGAGCAGATATCCACAAACAGTATTTAACAGTAAACACGGGTCTAAATAGTATAATATTCACCATATATCTAGCAACAGTTCAACTGCAATGTGAAGTTTATGCAACAATACCATAAACTAATAAGTAAGAATTTCTTACCTTACATCTTTCTTGTCTTCAAATCGCGTTCTTCTTCTTCTGATGTAAATCCAATGTAAGCTCAGACGTGTCTTCCAAACTCGACGAAAAGCAGAGACTTGTGAAGTTTTTTGGTGTTTTGTGTTTGAGGTAACGAGGGCGTTCGCGTTCCATGTGGAGATTTGCATGTGAATCACTTTTGCGCGAGTGGGCGTGGTCGAATTAAAAGTAATTAGCAAGCGTTTGAGATACTGGACATCTTGTTGGTTTTATACAAATTACTTAAACAGAGAATATTTGTTTTCAGTTTGAATCCGATCATTTAAAAGTACACACTTAAATGTGTATAAAGGTATATGGCTCATAAATGTGTGAGAAGTATTCGCTGAGTTTTGTTTCAGTTTATAGACGTGCTCAAGAAAAAAAAGTTCACCGCGACGGAGAGGCAGAACGCACACCCTGTTTATTTTCTTTATTTTACAAAAGCACAATGTTTTGATTTGATTGTAAGTGGACACATACAAAAGTAGAAATATCACAGATTCTTTTTTTATATTTCTTTTTTCTGTATAACCATAAATGACGGAGTAATTTAAGTTTATGTTGCTGCTATGTGAAAAAAATCCAGCAAAACGCGTCGGCGCGTTTCTCGACCTCAGAGGGTTAATGCTTTTACATTGAGGGATACCTCGTTGACTCATCCAGATGTAGAGCTTGCTTTGTCAGACCCTGAGAAGAAACTTTGTAAGCACTTCCAAAGAATTGAGATAAGAGGCAAACGAGGACGAAAGGTCCCCATTCTTCTCACACCTGATATGCTGACATCGATGGAGCTACTTGTCAAGACTCGCCATAACTGTGAAGTGCCTGATGAGAATGTGTTCATGTTTGGAAGACCACAAGCACTCAGTCACTTCAGAGGATCAGATGTTATTCGTAAGATTGCTCAAAGCTGTGGGGCAAAACACCCAGAGGCATTATCCTCCACGAGACTGAGAAAGCACATGGCCACTATGTACAAGGTCCTCAACTTAAAGGACAATGAAATGGATGACCTTGCTGACTTCCTCGGACATGACATCAGAGTCCATCGGCAGTATTATAAGTTACCCCAAGGCACATTACAGCTTGCGAAAATAAGTAAGGTTCTTATGGCCATGGAACGAGGACAGCTATCTGAATTCAAAGGAAGAAATCTAGATGAGATCCAGATTGATCCACAAGGTAAAACAGGCCTAAGTTAGTAAATTCATTTTACACGTATTCCTCCAAAGATTTTTTTGTTTGTTTGTTTGTTTTTTTGTCAAATGCCAATGAAATTTTCAATTGATTAATTTAAATAAATAAACTAGCAGATTGAAAATTCTCAAATGCCATGTTATGATCAGCTGGAACTCCATTGTTGGTTATAGACATTGGTTGAATGTAGTTGTTAAAAAAATATTTTGTTCGCTACTTATAAATTTTATCTGTATGTTTACTGTGTTTTATAGAGAGAGTACTGATGGACAGTGATGGATCAGACACTGAAAATGAGACTGGAAATGGTGCTTCACCTTCAGATTCAGCAGGGATGTAGTCAGCTACTGAAAGGGAATGATGGGAAAGGTAGAAAAGGCTTGAATATTACTGGAAGAAACATTTGAGTGTGTTTACTGATAATTAAGGAGTGCTTGTTGAATATTCTTTTACTAAAAGAGAGCTATTATGTGTCCAAACAAATCAATGAAGTCCACTAATGAAGTTGAACAACACAATCAACAACTATCCAAAAGGTAATAAGATTTAAATTAAACAGGAGGATTATGAAGACTTCTGATATTGTTTTATTTTTAAAGAACCAGTGCTTTATGATGTGCATGTTTTTCACTTGCTTTTATTTGTTTTATATCATAGATAATATATATCATTTAGATAATTTTATATACTTTTCTCTTATACATTTTTCTGAAAATAGTATTGTTTATTCTGTGTGTACCAACAGAAAGAAGAAAAAAAAAAGAGTACTTAATTGCACACAGTGCCCCTTGCTAATATTGGCATTATTGGTTAATCTGAGAAGAGAAGGAAATAAAAATACATTTTTGTTGTTTCAGCTTTTGATCTTTTGTTCAAAAGTATAAAACCAATCCCCTATTCTAACAGTTACAAACACAACACAGTTTCATAAAAAAAAAAAAAATAAACCCCAATATATTTGGTAAATTAGATGTGTGGCACAATTACTGGTACCCATTTAGTCAGCATTCTGTGCCATTACTGTATATTATCTATATTTAAAGTCTCCTCAGTTGTGTTCATATGTTTTATAACAGGCAAGGATAAAGAACTGCAGCCAATTGGCAAGGACTTGGACAAACCACACACAACAAAGGGTAAGCTGTTTTTCAAATGTCTTATGAAATGTGTCACACTTTCCATTTTTTGTTAAAGTTCAGTCAGAATTAAGTCATTTCAATTGGAATCCACACAGAGACCCATTTATATTGACAACAGAGTTCCCTTAAAGGGTTTGTTTAGAAAATTAGAATTCTGTCATTAATTACTCGTCCTAATGTCGTTCCAAACCCGTAAGACATTTGTTCATCTTCGGAACACAAATGAAGATATTTTTGATGAAATCCGAGAGGATTCTGAACCATCCATATGCAGCAATGTCATTGCAACTTTCAAGGCCTAGAAAGGTGGTAAAGACATCATTAAAATAACGCAAACAAAAATAACGACTTAATTCAACCATTTCTTCTCTTCCACGTCATTCTCCTACTCTGTTGATGTAGTGTAACCAGTGCAGCGCTTCCGGGTTCTACGCTTCCGGGTCCTCTTTCTTTTTCTCTTTTTAAAAAGAGAGAAATCAAACAAAATCATCCTCACTCCTCAAAGATTCCATTTTGTATTGTTTTGCGAATTATTCCGCAACGGATCAATAAACATCGGATTCATTGGGTTTCATAGGTTTCTGTGCGTGACACATTTTTAGGATGACGAATAAGAAAAAACACAAATAGCAATATATCTTGTTGAATGCCAGGCATGTGCTCGTGTTTTAATTCAGAGTTGATTCCAGTATGCACAGATCATTATTCAGCAAACACAATGATACCTGTGGGTCAATGCCCCATGAACATTTCCTGCTTATTTATCAAAATGTGGACCTTTTCAGATTCTCAGTTGAAGAAAAATAGATTCCTGTTAACCCCCTGAGGTCAGCATTCACGCCGGCGTGATCTGCTCGCTTTTATCCTTATCAGTGCAAAAGAAACTCATAAATACTCTGTTGATTTTGATCTTACATACTTGTGTTATACATCAATTGATCCTGTTAAGTGTGTATTTTTTTTGTGTATACACACAATAAAAACAAACTGTTGTGCTTTTCGCCCCAAAAAAATAAATAAACATGATGCGAGTTCTGCCTACTCTCTGTCAGTGTAGTCCATTCTGAAACGCGTCTGAAAATGAACTGTAACTCAGCGAATACTCAGTCAAACAGGCATACAGACACACAGGCATGAAGCTTGAATTCTCTTCTTTTAAATGAAGTATTTTTTATAAAAAACAAATATTCTCAGTTTATGTAATATGTATGAAAAGAGAGAGGTGTCAGTCGTTCTCTTTCAGCTCATTATGTTTTAATTTGACTCCGCCCACGGAGAGCGCGCGCTATTCAAACACAAATGATCTGAGGCGATCCATGCAAACCTGTGAACGCCCACACGCTGGATAAAACACACCGCGAGTTATCAGAGTCATGTACTTTACGACGCTGTGAGGAATAATACTATCTTAATAATAATCCTGGAAAATTTACCTCAGAAGTGCTGGAAGTTTCATTTCGAGGAGCAACAGATCCAGCTGAGGAATAGGTCAGTTCTATATTTGCTTTGTTCTAATCGCAAGTGTCTGTACACGCAAAAAGACTGTTTAAATATGAATCGCGTTTCTGTGTGTGAATGAATGAACAGCTTTTACCAAACTCTATTGCTATACTTACCCCTTTTCCACCAAAAAAGAACTGGTTCGGAACTGGTGCTGGTTCAAAGTTGGTTCAACTTGCGAACCTTCTCAGAACCTGTTTGTTTTTCCACTGACTAGAGCCCAGCGAACGACGTCATCACTGTGTACGTTGCCATAGGCTACATCTTACACCGGACGCGCAGCCCCATGTCTAGTACAGCTCTCGCCTGAAAATCCGATAACATCAGCAATTTTCTGATTTCTGTAAATGAATATAAAACTAAATGTATATTGCAGAACAGGGTGAAGTCAGTATACATTAACTACGATATGAGACACATACATGCAAATTTAATATAAAACTATGTAACGTTAAATGGCGCTCTGTTGCGCGGCAGGATTTTGAACACGGTCCTGAGCCGTTGCTGGGCGCCGCGGACAGACGCCGCCGGTGTGTGTACGTTACACTTCTAGAGAATAATGTGTTCGAATAAAGATGCGGCGCGGGGCTGAGCTGAGCTGCGCGTCCGGTGTGCGACCCCCTTTAGCTTTCCAAGAAACGCTTACGCCAAATTCAAACATAACAATTACAATGGCGGACTACATCGTCTTTCTGCAAATGTTTCTCCTTGCTTTGCGATCCTATATTGGGGTCAGAAGAAGACGTTTAGAACACATTTGTGCTGCTCGGACAGAGGTTACGTTCGAGAAGAAGTTCGACAATAACCCCGCCCCCAGCCCCCGACGTAAGCATGACGTGGTTAAAGAACGGTTCTAGTCCAGCAAAGAGTTGGTGCCGCTTTGGAACCAATTTTCCTGGCTGAGAACCGGTTCTTTGGCTGTCGAAACACAAAGTCCAGGGCCCGTATTCATAGAGATTCTAAGAATCCTCTTAGAAAACTCTTAATTTAGCTTAAAAACTTTTACGTAGGAGTCTTAGCTTAAGAGCGATTCGGGACCGATCTGAGAGCAACTCTGAGTAAGGAAAAGACACAAACTTTCATCTTAGTAAGGAGGCGGGGTTGACCCCGTTGCTATGTATGACACAATCTTTTGAAGACTGTGATTGGTTGGTTGTCCAAGAAGGGGAAAAAAAGTGATTTTTAGTATAGGGTCTATTCTAAGCCTTCACTTTGAAATTACATGCGTAATTTTTCCTATTTGACCGTTCTCACACACACACACACACACACACACACACACACACACACACACACACACACACACACACACACACACACACACACACACACACACACACACATTATATATGTGTATATAAATCCTTTATTTATTTATTTACCATGCTGTTAATTTCCTATAAGGTATTTGATTGGCTTAGAATGATAAAAATTGTTCCACTCTTTCCAATTACACTGATTGCTGGCATGTCTATTTAAGTGGTGGTTTGAATGTTGGTTTTAATGTATCAAACATGGAATTTTCCCAGTTGCCAAATATCGTAATGTAGTGATTACTTTCATTTCTGGCGCTATGGCATTTCTGTGCTGTGTCGGAGATGTTAGCGTGTCTCTAATAAGATCAGTCACAAACATGATCCCTGCACGATCTAATCTATAGCGTCTTATTAACTCACTGTCATCCATTGTCTGCAACACATTTCTTCTCCCTCTTCGTCTTTCTGCCATTTTGTCCTCTACTAAAGAAACTCTTAAGCCTCTTAAAAGTCCTCGTCCGTGCTCCTAACAATTTTGAAGACCTCTTTTAAGGGTTAAGATGCTTTCTGAATTACTTTTTTCTTTACTAGGATTTTTTCTTTAATTTTAAGAGTAAACGGCCACATTTCTAAGAATTTTCTTAGAATTTTGTCACTAGGAGCTACTCTTTGCATTAAGATTCTTTATGAATACGGGCCCAGGTTCGCGAGTAGGCACCGGCTCCGAACCGGCACCAGCACTGCCTTGGTGGAAAAGGGGTAACTGAGATGAGTAAAAATCGACTACAAATATTGTCAATAATAAAGTCATCAACTAAGATGTTATTGTAGTGTTTGTTCCAATGTAGGCTATATTCAAAATAATGAATCCTTAACTTTGAAATACGTATGATAAAATGTATACTTTAGTTTTTACAAAGAAAGATTACACTGGAAATATTGTTACAATTTAAATGGTTAAAATAGCAAAAAATATATATTCAAGGATAGAACAAAATCTTAAAAGGTCAATATAAGCCTTCTCTTTAAATTATTTTTATTGTGCTTTATTAGTGACACATTTGGGTAGAGAATATATACAAAATGCATTATTCAGAAGTATTGTGGACACATATTTAGTATGTGTTTTGTGGCCTTATTTCAGAAACTTTCATTTTTAGTTTTTTCAATAACCATGCATAAACATTATTCTCTCAAAAATAAAAACATGTACATACATGTTGCTCACATATTATGGTAGCCCTGTTTGTGCTAAATAGAGTGTAATTATACCTTTGCCATTAATATGTTTATAAGCAACTGAAAAAAGCACAAATGTCAGGGCATGTCAGAACATCTCAAGGACCCCAAAAACACCTTAGACCCCAGAGGGTTAAACAGGAAGTGAGGTGAGGCTGTTGTCACTGTTTACATCCATACAAATGGTCTATTCAAATACAAGAGTTTATGGGAATTAGAAAATTGTAAAATAAAGTAAAAATCCACAAAAATATAAATATAGACAATTCTCCCTTTTAAACAACTCTTTAATGATTATCTAAACTTAATATTAATTGTTAATCTGGTAGAGGTTTACATTTGTAACCACCCGGTGGTGGTTTGGGGTAAGACACAATGGGGATGTCCCAATATTAACCTTTCTAAAATTTCTTTCTAAGAATTTCTGATAATAAAGTTGATTTTTGGGATTCAAAAATTACCCCAGACAATTCTGATAAGAAATTATGGCTTTATTGTATTTAGAAATTGCTGTCCCCATGTGTAACCTTCTAGTCAGGAGTCCCTACAACACAGCAAAAACAAATATGTGTGTGTGAGAGAGTGTCTGTGTGTGTGTGTGAGAGAGAGAGAGTCTGAGTGTGTGAGTTTGAGTCTTAAGTGTGTGTGTGTGTGTGTGTGTGTGTGTGTGTGTGTGTGTGTGTGTGTGTGTGTGTGTGTGTGTGTGTGTGTGTGTGTGTGTGTATAATGTGTTTGTAAACATTTTAAGGAACACTGCATATGAATCCATTTTCCATGACCAATCTAACTAATCTAAAGTGAGGACTATTTACTCCTAATAAACAATTAACAGTACCTTTAGTACGAGCTAATTAAACAATAATAATTGTGTTAATTACAGAGACAATTAATGAAGAATTCACTATTTGTAAACAGCCTAATATATTAAAGGGGTGGTATAATGCCCTTTTCACAAGATGTAAAATATATCTATGATGTCCCCAGAGTGTGTGTGTGAAGTTTTAGCGCAAAATACCCCACAGATATTTTTATATAGCAAGTTAAAGTTGTCACTTTTTGAGGGTTTGCAAAAACGCACAGTTTTGTGCCTGGCCCTTTAAATGCAAATGAGCTGCTGCAGAGGGTGGGGTTTCAAGAGCTCGTGTCTGTTAGCAGCTGCTGTTACCTCACGCAGACACACTAAAATGACAGAAACTGTTCTGCCTTTAATGTTAAACGGAGTCAGATAAGGATGGAGAGACTCAAGAAGAAGTGGCAACATGTAGAATGCAACAGGACGTCTCTGAATGGTTAGTTGATGAATTTATGTCGCTGATGTGGAGTTAACTATCTTCAATTAGGATATTCTGTCATGATAAATCTATAAATCGCTCGTATAGGAACTGTTGTGAGATGCACACAGAGTGACTTTCTATTGCATGTGAAAAGATGGATGCTAAAGTTTGAGCTGACTCACAAATGTACTCTTATACAACAACTTTTCCTCTTCTCAACATGGACTGCGTGTTCCCGGGGGCGGGGTTTATGTAAATTCTAGGGTTAGTGATGTCACTAACCCGAGAGGAATGTCGTGTAGTCCCAACCAGCCGTTTGTTGTAGTCCTTTTCTTTAAAAGCAAATATCTCCCTTTGCTTTGAACTTTGAGCGTTGTAACTTTGCAGATGTTGTTTATGCTCAAACAGCAACATTACACACTAACTAAAGCTAGAAAAGTGAAATCACACTCAACCACCCCTTTAACAATGTAGAGACTACAATACCTTAACTATGAATTAACTATAAACTAATAGTTTGTTAATGATTTGTACTGTAAGTACCATATCACTGTATACTCACTATAAAGTATGACCCAGTCTTCTAAAGCTTTTAACACTAGAAATGCCTTCAGCATCCTGGAGGTAATCTCTCCAATAGAAGACCACTCGCTTTTCATTCGCTCGTCTATTGCTTCCTGTCTCCGACCATCTGATCTCAAACAGCCCATCCATGATGTCTGCTGATCGGTTCCTTGTAGAGTAGCGGAGGACAGCATGAAAAGCTTCTGGATGTTGCTGGATCTTCTGGAGGACTCCAAGTGTTTTCAGTCCATCTCTAAACCTAACAGAGGAGATCCTCCAACACTGCATTATTAAACAGTGTTCCTGTCATGTTTATCTTCAGGTAGTGTCACCTTCATGGACTTTTAGTCTGGCATTGTTGGGGAAGCAGACACACTCTGTCAGTGTAAATCTAGACACATCGGGGATTTCTGCTTTAGCTGAGGATGGTGTTGTTTAAGTGGCGCCAAATTAAATAACTAATCAGTTTTTACAACAGAAATTATTCAATCAAAAACGTACTTAAGCTTTTCTTCTAAAGCACAATGAATGTCCTATTATGACTGTGAAGCTGCTTTGAAGCGATCTGTGTTGTGAAAAGCGCTCTATAAATGAAGGTGACTTGACTTGTCCGTCACATGTTTCCTTTGTTTGATTTTCCCGCCACTCATCAGTCGCCATAGACACTGATCCTCCACCACAGCTGCTCATCATTTACTTACTTCTGTCTGTGGATTGAGTTTCTCTGTTTTCAGTCTTTAGTGTTGGTCGATGTTTGCGTGTTCACCCCATGTTTAAACAGTTAACCGCACTGTTACGCCCCCTGTCTGTTCTTGTGTTTATTGTTATTAAAACCACTTCGTATTGGATCCCGTCTACCCTCGTCTTCATCATCTTCTTATGACAGTCACTTAAACCCTTATTGCTTTTTTATTACAATCTCTACTACCGAGGTAGACCTAAAAGAGTAGCTAAAATAATGAACTTGCACAAACACATGTAAACCTATTTGTCCACTAGACTAAGAGAGCACAGTATTCACTGAGACGAGATGTACCTTTCAAAGGGACCACGGACACGGTGAACTACTAGAAACATTAGAAGATCCTCCAGTAACGGATTCTTGTCCATCAAACTTGTAAGAGGTCTTAGGCAGCCAACATGAGACAAGTAATCTGTCAAAGGCTCAGTAGACGTCTGAAGCTCCTCCACTGTTCTGGATTGACAAATCTGCCTCCAAAAACACACAAAACAAAACAAAAATTAAATATACATATATATATAGAAAGAGAGAGAAAGAGAGAGAGAGAGAGAGAATTTTTGTTTTGTTTTGTTTGTTTAAAAAATAAATACATAATATATACATTATATATATATATATATATATATATATATATATATATATATATATATATATATATAAATATAGGAAGAGTTCAGATGCAAAAGCCTCTAAGTGCCATCTGAAATGTTCTTCTAGAATAATCATTTTTATTAAGCTCGTATATTTAAGTTCAGTAATTTCACTTAAATGACAATTAATAGGAAATTTTCATTGCCATTTACAGTTTTTTTACAATCGCTATGACAATATTTTCAATACTTTTAACAAATTTCCTAAACTCTTAACGCACCAACACACCTACAACACACAATTGGCAAAACAGGGGCTCGTTCTTCGTACGTTGCTTATTACATCCGAGATCAAATGACACATCCAAGATAATATCATCGTGCTAATCATGATCTGGCTAACTCGGTTCTTCGAACACACTTGCCGGATATGATTAGTATCGCTGGATTGAGTTATCTGAGATAATTGCGCGTTCATGCGCTGGGTTAAAAGGGGATATGTATCGATAGTAGAAACATTGATCAGCAACGCTGCTATTGGCTGTTCAGCGTGGCCAAAGAGCGCGCACAGTTTTTCTCCGCAGCAGAGCAAGAACTAATAGTCGAAGTTTATTCGGAATTTTAATGTTTTAATGCAAAACGCCAGGGAACACCTCAAAGTCTGCAAAAGCCAGGAGAGAGGGCTGGCAAAAAGTAGCAGACAATTTAAATCCGTTAGAAGTGGCCATGTTAGATGTTTTTTTTATCACTTATTAGCCTATATTTTTGTATTTGAATAATTGCATAATTACTTTGTTCATTGTAATGTCAGAGTCACCACACTAGAACATGGGAACAAACAAAAGTGAAGTACAAAAATATTCTACATAATGGTAATTTTTTTGTTATATTATAGTCTCTTTTATAAAAGACACTGTTAAATAAATGGTTGGCTGTTTATAAAAGCAACCAAGAAAAAGGCTGAGCAAAAAAAAAAAAGAAGAAAAGATCTTAGTAGCCTACACTGTAAAATAATTTTTGCTGCATTAAATTAAGGCTGTATAGTCATTTCAACTGTTAAATCTTGAGTAATGATTAATTGCTTTGACAAAACTAATAAACTTATATTAATGTAAAAATATTTTTCCAGAGTGTAGTTCATATAATGACATTGTGTTTTCCTCTTTTGTGCACTTTTACATAATACACCAACACTTGTATCTGTTCCCAAGAAAGTGGTGGCTGAAATATGTGCAGTAAGTGGACATTTTTTTTATAACTTTCCAAAGGAAAGAAAGTATAAGACTTTGTAATGTCCATTTGTTTCCATTTCACTGGACAGTGAATAAACCCTCTCAGATAACTGTCATATGGAGGAACTAGCCTACCTGCAAGTGCATAAATAACTTTACTTCATTTATACTTGTATGCTTTATGGCAGCAATATAAGTTGCAGGATTCCACATCTACAGAAAGGCCTACAGAAGAGTCTGCACAGACAGAGGAGACATAGGCCTACAGGTGGGCAGTGTATAGCCAACTTTTCCTTTTTATTTGTTGCATGAGGCATGTGTCTAATATCTCTTGTTGCAGGCACTTGACCACTGGCTTTTCTTTACAAAGAACAATTGAAATAAAACTCAAGGAACTAAGTATATTGGTCTTTTATTAAACTTTTCATTATATTATAATGAAAAGTTTTTTTTTTGTTTTTTTTTGGGCAATGTTGTGTAATATGGCACATGCAGCAATGTCACAGGCCCTGTCAGGTGTGCAAACCTCAGACTTATCAGACACTGAAATCTTCCCTTTAGTTAGCCAAAGTTCATTTCATTGTGTGCCCTTGTCCTGGCTAGAGCTGCAGTGTAACTGGTTTGGGTCAGGGAATGGGGTCATAAAACACCTGTCTGCAGGCAGGAACATGTCATAATCACCTATGAAGAAATGCAGTTCTGTTAGGATCAGCATAAGTGTATGTAACAGTGAGCTTGATATTTAATTGTGGAACTTTTCTTACCACTTTCAAATAATGTGCATAAATGTGAATCTCTGAAAATTCTTAAGTCATGCACAGATCCTGGCCATTTTGCTTTCACATTTGTGATATGGAAGATTTTAGTCAACTGACTTTTTTTATTTGATATAATATTATTAATCTGGAATATTAAGACTCCCAATAGTAACTGGGCTGCACATTTACATTGTGAACCCCCTTTCTGTTCACATAATCCCCTTCATTGAGGCCTTGATGGCAGTCTATGGAAGCCTATGGTACCAATCACGTTAGTGAAGCCTGAGTGACATACTGTAATCGGCATGGTCATGATTGCATGATCTTCATAAAAAATGATGATAGCCAAAAAAAAACTGCTTTACAACATTGGGTCTTAAAAACCTAAAACTGTTTTTTAAACCTAAAAGCGCCAGGTAAACTCCGAATGACACGACAGACAGCACTTTCCATCAAGTTCTCTGCTCCAATAGTGTAAAGGAAAGAGCCACTCGCAAATAATCATAGGGCAATGCAAACAGTTTGTGCTGTAGTTAAAGCCCGACTCCGACAAGTCGAAAATAATGTGCGTTTCCAACAAATTAATAATGTAAACGACAATCTCACGAGTCACGAGAAAAAAATTTCAATCTCAGAAAGTGCACTATCGCGCTGCGCTGGACTTCCCGTATCAGCTCCGCTTATGAAGCCGGGATCTAATCCTGTTTACATGAAATAAGCCTGCTCCCGAGCAGGTTCAAGTTTGCGCACCTGTTGCTATGACAGCAAGTCCAGGATGAGCGTCGAAGAACCAAACAATCCAAGATCATGCCAAATCGTCAACAATCAAATCCAGCTAACTGAGTTAGCGACGTACGAAGAACGAGCCCCCGTTCATTTCATGCTCAAAATCACACATTGTAAACTAAACTCCAACATTTTTTCAAAATACAATAATATACTAGCAACAATACACTATGTCTACCAAAACACTACAAACACGTCTCAAAATCAAATAATGTTTCAAAACACTAACATATATTCTCGTCCAAAAGGAAGATTTAGTCAATCACAGCACAATGTCATATAGGCCTAAACACTAACATCAGATGGAATTACAGAAACTGCATTATGTTATATGTGTCAGGGGTATGGCCTTATACAACAGACAGTATATTGTATTGATCATAGATTGTGTTTTGCAATGCATTTTCTTTTGAAGCTTCTCTACATTTTTGTTTTGTTGGGTTTAGGTCTTTAGCTGCAGAAATTCAATAAAAAAAGACCCATCTCAGATGCTTTATAGATGTACGGTTAATGAAAAAACGAAGACAGAGACAGAATTGCTGCAATAAAGACTTTATTTGCAAAAGGACATTACTGCAAGATAACAAAAATATGCAATAGAGCTGCCATTTATTACGTGAAAATACAACATATACGAACAGAAAAAGCACCAAAAAAAAAAAAAAAAAAAAAAAAAAAAAAGAGTCATCTTCTAATCTGCCTGGTCTTCTGCATTTGGCCACATGTATTGCCACATATATTTGCATAATTCAATCAGCTGTTTCTCAGTAACAATAGAATAAAATACAGGGGATACATTTATGTTTCAATTCACAATAAAAACAGCTGTTTACCTTGACTTTAGCCTGTAAGGTTAGGTTTAGAACATGGTGTTATCTGTTATGACATACAGTGTTAAAGCATTGGTAAATTTGGCAGTAAAAATCCAATGTTTTGGTCTTGTTTGAGCTTGTGTGTAAAAGAAGTTCAAGCATTTTAAATGTGTGTTAATTGAATGCATTTTGTGTTAAAGCAACAAGAAATGTGTTAATAGTATAGCTTACACAGATGGATGTAGTGCTAACTGTGTTAAGAGTTTTGGAAAATTGTTAAAAGTATTGAAAAATCTGTCATAGCAATCGTAAAAAAACTGTAAGTAAAATTACTGATATAACTGTATTTATTTTTTAAACATAAAAACAAAACAAAAAAAAACCCCCAAAAAACAACAACATTCATCGCATGCCTTACAATTTTTTTTTTACATTACACAAGAAGAAAAAGTAAAAGTGCCCACAAACCCGTTTCAGTGTTTCATAGAGTTTATTGTCTGCAATGTCCTCAGTGACGGGTCTGCTCATCTCTGGTCCTTTAACTAAGCAGCTGAAAAGAGTTTCAGAGAGGAAACATGGTGCTGGTCCTCCATGAACCAGGCTGACAGCAATGGATCGACCAGCAAAACAATATCTGTCATCCTGACAGCTGTAAAATAAGCAGAATAAAAGTCCAATCAGGAAACTACCACTTTGTTATAATACTGTGGCCCAAAATAAATATTATACAATGAATTCAGCAAATTCATTATTACTATCATTTCAACTGACTCAGTGCAATTATATATACCAAAGGAATCAAGGGCCAAGTTCAAGTGTCCCTCATGTCCCTCCAACATTTCAGAGTGAGATAGTGCTTCCATAAGTAGCCGTAGAAATTCTGGTCGGGCCACCGAGATCAACAGCCTCTTCGGTTGTGCCCTTGTCATCAGAGAACTTAATGCACATTGTGTGGTTTGGGTCGTATGACGTTCTTGAAAGCCTGGAATAGCTCCATCAAGCACTGCTGCACAATTGATACTGAATTTGCAAATGCCTGTGCTTTTGATCTTTTCACCAAGTTCTTTTAAGATTTCACTTATGGAGGAATCTTCTTTGGGGCGTCTACAATGACAATAACAGAAAAGAAATCTTTCAGAACATGTTTAGATGGACAGCAATAATCCAACTATTCATCTGATTAGACAGTCCACAACACACTATAGAACTATATTCTTTGTTCATAAGAGATGAACACCACATCCAAATAACGCGAATGGTCCGTGAGACGCAAATAGTCCATAAGCCAGAGCTTAGTAAATGGCTGTGTGTGTTTGTGAATGAGAGTGGAGGGAGTGAGCAGAGCTGCACAGTCTCCTACCAAACCCACAGGGGGTGATGATCTTGTTGGGGCAGGTTCTGTTCCAGGTAATAATAGCTCGCCATCAACTGGCCGCACCTGGCCTGTATTAAATAAACAGGACCCATGGTTTAGTCACTACTCATAATATAATTTACCTACTAGCTAGTTTTATATTCTATATTTTATATGTACACAATAGTATTCAAAATACTGCATAAGTAATTGTCAATAATACAACAAAAATACTCAAATGCATGAAAATAACCACCCATAAATATTGGGATTATTTACAACATAACATTCCATTCAATACAATCGATAATCTTGTCATTCAGTATGTAAATGAACCATTTAAATACTTAAAGCCATAGCATTGAAAACAAAGTGCTAGGATTACATTATAATTCATGGAACCCAATAGAAACTCCATAGGAGCGAATGGGAAGCTAATGCTACCAGCCACCACAGCCCATATAAATACATTGAGATGGCTTAATGCTGTTAGCATTAAGCTAGCGGAAACCGTCATTATAATACATAAGGATGCCAATACCAATAGCAACATGCTAGCGGACACAACAACAAACAAACAAATATTCGACACACCGCAGCACCAGTCGGCTTCTAAAGACGGTGGTGGACACTACAAATACAGAATCGCATGCTAGAATCAACCAAGCATTTAAGATGGAAAATAAGAGAAAATAGCATTGTTTGTGTAGAGACATACCGAGTGCAGCTGCTCCGGTGGCTTCCCCCTCACACTACTGATTGGGGAAACTCACCACAGCTTGTAAAAACGCGCTTAAATGCTATGATTGGTTGAAAGCGTTCACTGAGACTACCATGTGACTCCTGCACAAAGATGTGAATGAAGGGTGTGTTCAGGTGACTGGGAAAAATAGAACCATGGAATTTTACCCTGGGTTACACTTCTCTCACAGGAGTGTGTGTTGTTGAGTCTCACAGGTTCAGTTCAGGCTCTATAAAGCATCAGTGTGTGTTCAGCATGTTAAAGACTCGCTCTACTACGCTTCACTCACAGGAGTGTGTGTTGTTGAGTCTCACAGGTTCAGTACAGACTCTATAAAGCATCAGTGTGTGTTCAGCATGTTAAAGACTCGCTCTACTACGCTTCTCTCACAGGAGTGTGTGTTGTTGAGTCTCACAGGAGTGTGTGTTGTTGAGTCTCACAGGTTCAGTACAGGCTCTATAAAGCATCAGTGTGTGTTCAGCATGTTAAAGACTCACTCTACTATGCTTCTCTCACAGGAGTGTGTGTTGTTGAGTCTCACAGGAGTGTGTGTTGTTGAGTCTCACAGGAGTGTGTGTGTTGAGTCTCACAGGTTCAGTTCAGACTCTATAAAGCATCAGTGTGTGTTCAGCATGTTAAAGACTCGCTCTACTACGCTTCACTCACAGGAGTGTGTGTTGTTGAGTCTCACAGGTTCAGTTCAGGCTCTATAAAGCATCAGTGTGTGTTCAGCATGTTAAAGACTCGCTCTACTACGCTTCACTCACAGGAGTGTGTGTTGTTGAGTCTCACAGGTTCAGTTCAGGCTCTATAAAGCATCAGTGTGTGTTCAGCATGTTAAAGACTCGCTCTACTACGCTTCACTCACAGGAGTGTGTGTTGTTGAGTCTCACAGGAGTGTGTGTTGTTGAGTCTCACAGGTTCAGAACAGACTATAAAGCATCAGTGTGTGTTCAGCATGTTAAAGACTCGCTCTACTATGCTTCTCTCACAGGAGTGTGTGTTGTTGAGTCTCACAGGAGTGTGTGTTGTTGAGTCTCACAGGTTCAGTTCAGACTCTATAAAGCATCAGTGTGTGTTCAGCATGTTAAAGACTCGCTCTACTACGCTTCTCTCACAGGAGTGTGTGTTGTTGAGTCTCACAGGTTCAGTTCAGGCTCTATAAAGCATCAGTGTGTGTTCAGCATGTTAAAGACTCGCTCTACTATGCTTCTCTCACAGGAGTGTGTGTTGTTGAGTCTCACAGGTTCAGTACAGACTCTATAAAGCATCAGTGTGTGTTCAGCATGTTAAAGACTCGCTCTACTACGCTTCTCTCACAGGAGTGTGTGTTGTTGAGTCTCACAGGTTCAGTACAGACTCTATAAAGCATCAGTGTGTGTTCAGCATGTTAAAGACTCGCTCTACTACGCTTCTCTCACAGGAGTGTGTGTTGTTGAGTCTCACAGGTTCAGTACAGACTCTATAAAGCATCAGTGTGTGTTCAGCATGTTAAAGACTCGCTCTACTACGCTTCACTCACAGGAGTGTGTGTTGTTGAGTCTCACAGGTTCAGTACAGACTCTATAAAGCATCAGTGTGTGTTCAGCATGTTAAAGACTCGCTCTACTATGCTTCTCTCACAGGAGTGTGTGTTGTTGAGTCTCACAGGAGTGTGTGTTGTTGAGTCTCACAGGTTCAGTACAGACTCTATAAAGCATCAGTGTGTGTTCAGCATGTTAAAGACTCGCTCTACTACGCTTCTCTCACAGGAGTGTGTGTTGTTGAGTCTCACAGGAGTGTGTGTGTTGAGTCTCACAGGAGTGTGTGTGTTGAGTCTCACAGGAGTGTGTGTTGTTGAGTCTCACAGGTTCAGTACAGACTCTATAAAGCATCAGTGTGTGTTCAGCATGTTAAAGACTCGCTCTACTACGCTTCTCTCACAGGAGTGTGTGTTGTTGAGTCTCACAGGAGTGTGTGTGTTGAGTCTCACAGGAGTGTGTGTTGTTGAGTCTCACAGGTTCAGTACAGACTCTATAAAGCATCAGTGTGTGTTCAGCGTGTTAAAGACTCACTCTATTATGCTTCACTCACAGGAGTGTGTGTTGTTGAGTCTCACAGGAGTGTGTGTGTTGAGTCTCACAGGAGTGTGTGTTGTTGAGTCTCACAGGTTCAGTACAGACTCTATAAAGCATCAGTGTGTGTTCAGCGTGTTAAAGACTCGCTCTACTATGCTTCACTCACAGGAGTGTGTGTTGTTGAGTCTCACAGGAGTGTGTGTTGTTGAGTCTCACAGGTTCAGTACAGACTCTATAAAGCATCAGTGTGTGTTCAGCGTGTTAAAGACTCACTCTATTATGCTTCTCTCACAGGAGTGTGTGTTGTTGAGTCTCACAGGAGTGTGTGTTGTTGAGTCTCACAGGAGTGTGTGTTGTTGAGTCTCACAGGTTCAGTACAGACTCTATAAAGCATCAGTGTGTGTTCAGCATGTTAAAGACTCGCTCTACTATGCTTCTCTCACAGGAGTGTGTGTTGTTGAGTCTGACTGCAGCGATGAGGGACATGATGGACGGCAGAGACAGGTGAAGGTGGGAACGGTGGTCAGCTGATTCATCAGAATACATTTTTGTTAACATTTTGTTTGTTTTATTAAAATATATAATTTTCAGTTAAAAAGTAATTCAGTCAGGACCACTTCGCCAAGTATGGATAAATAGATTTATTGCGATAATATAGCATACAGTTAGTGTTGGCGGTATGGATCTGTTCTGGGCAAAACTCCCATGCCTGTCCATGCAGCTATGCCTGGACAGAGCGGGAGAGCAGCAAGGCAAACCCCCCATGGGGTACAGAACAGAACCAGTATATGCATGATTACAATTCTCAATTACATGAGTTGAAATGAGCAATTACATGTGAAATACAATACATAATAGAAAATTTGCCAAGATTACCCTGTTAAGAAAACAAGTGATCAGAAAGATGAAGGTTTGGTTAGGAGGAGTTGGGGTTGGAGGAGGGAGTTTAGATGCGAGCAGCAAGCTATGTGGGAAATGCTGAAGGAGTGAGATTTATGTGTGCCGCTGAGATAGATGTCGACACTGGATTGGACCACGTCATGAACAGCTGGCTAACAGCTGATGCGGGCTTGGCTGACGTGGCCTACCTGAACTAACGCGATGCTTGATTATAATTAAGTATTGGTCAGCATTTATCATTATAATTGTGTGTAAGTGTTGGGGTGGGCTAGCAATGCAATTCTTTCTGGGGTAATCTTTATTTTTAAGGAGGGATATTTACATTTTTGGAGTATAAAATCACCAGTTCTTTAACAATGAACAATCATAATGACAAAAAAAAAAAAACTAAACAAAATAAGAAAACATAAATATCATGGGTTTGCGTGCATCATAGTATGAAAAAGCACAATGACCAGGTAAAAAAAAAAAAAAAAAATGCTTGTGCTAAACATAAATGAGATTTATATGGAAGCTTGTTTCCGCCACAGAAAAAAAAAAAAAAAAAAAAAAATTGCGACTTTTTATCTCACAATTCTGACTTTTTTTCTCAGAATTGAGAGATATTAAGTCAGAATTGTGAGATATAAAGTCACAATTCTGAGAAATAAAGTCGCAATTGCGAGATATAAAGTCAGAATTCAGAGAAAAAAAGTCAGAATTGCGTGATATAAAGTCAGAATTGTGAGATATAAAGTCGCAATTGCGTGTTATAAAGTCAGAATTGCGAGATATAAAGTCAGAATTCTGACTTTTTTACTCGCAATTGCGACTTTATATCACGCAATTCTGACTTTATATCTCGCAATTGGGAGATATAAAGTCAGAATTGCATGATATAAAGTCGCAATTGCGTGTTATAAAGTCAGAATTGTAAGATATAAAGTCCAATTCTAAGGGGGAAAAAAGACGGAGTTTTTTTTTTTTTTTTTTTACCTCAGAATAGTTTATATCTCACAATTCTGACTTTATAACACGCAATTCTGACTTTATATCTCCCAATTGCGAGATATAAAGTCAGAATTGCCTGATATAAAGTCGCAATTGCGAGTAAAAAAGTCAGAATTCTGACTTTATATCTCGCAATTCTGACTTTATAACACGCAATTGCGACTTTATTTCACGCAATTCTGACTTTATAACACACAATTCTGACTTTATATCTCACAATTCTGACTTTATAACACGCACTTTTGACTTTATATCTCGCAATTATGTTTTATAAAGTCAGAATTGCGTGATATAAAGTCGCAATTGCGAGAAAAAAAGTCAGAATTCTGACTTTATATCTCGCAATTCTGACTTTATATCACGCAATTCTGACTTTTTTTCTCAGAATTCTGACTTTATATCTTGCAATTGCGACTTTATTTCTCAGAATTGCGACTTTATATCTCACAATTCTGACTTCATATCTCGCAATTCTGAGAAAAAAAGTCAGAATTGTGAGATAAAAAGTCGCAATTTTTTTTTTTTTTTTTTTTTTTTCTGTGGCGGAAACAAGCTTCCATAGATTTAAGCCACATTTGCTTGTGGGTGAAACATTTTGCATATAAAATAAAGAAATTAACAACATATTCAAGAGATGACGATTTTGGGTTTTCATAATAAAAAATAATATCTTTAAGGATAAAACTGTGGGTCACATTATAGGGTTAAAATATAAGAACTTAAATCAACCCTAAATATATTGGTTATACTACAATCAAAAAATAAATGGGCACTTAATTCTTCAACAAAACCACAAAATGAGCAAGTTTCATCAATATCAGGATATTTACAGATAGATGAATTAAAGCTGTCGCTCATATCTTTTAAGTTGTTGCGCTTGTGATAACGTTGTAGGTCACATGATAACGTCAACATGGCGGATGACGTACGGCTAGCATTCATACTTAACGCGATCAGGCTATATAGTACCTACTCTTTTAGCACTCGTTATGCAAGTACTTATTGAAATTAAGTGTCTACTCAGTGAATATGCAGTTTTGAACACAGCCAGGGTGTAGCAAACACACTCACAGTCCTTTTACACAACAGTTAGTTAGTCATGTGACAATCACCTGATTATGTAATGTAGAATAGTCCCAAGAGAGAAGAGATTGTTAGATAAATATAGAGGACATATCTTACCAAAAAAATACACAACACAACATAATATGTAAAATAAAAAAAATAAAAAAATAAAAAAATTATATATATATATATATATTTTTTTTTTTAGGGCTGTCAATCTTCCTCTATAATACTATTCAAATTCCATTCCTTATTTTATTTAATATTCGAATAATATTCGAATATTAAATGCTCAAATTCAACCTATTATTAATATTTACGACATTACACAGTCTTATGGATAGCCAATGCCAATGCGTGATGTTGATCGGTCTCATATCTTTACAGATAAACCGTGTCAGTGTGTCTGTTATCGCCTTTTGGCGGACAGCTGGTAAGGCCCGTGATGAGGAGAGAAGACAAAAAGAAGTAATTCTTGCCTGTTTTAGCGGCGGTTCCTCGTACAGATCGCCTAGCTTGTCAGGATGTAACGTTGTCAGGTGTTCCCTCAGGTTACTAGATGAGTGATATTTCATTCGGATTTTGCATATTCTGCAGATTGCCTCTTCTTTATTTGTAATTTTTCCATTTAGGGTTTGAAATCCAAACACCTTCCACACATCGCTTCTCAAATTGTCAGGAGTGGTGATCTCCGTTTCCGTGGAGACATTGCTCTCCGCCATTTTTGACAGTATTGTTATGATGATACAGCGTGGATAACGTGCACAATTGTGTTACGATTCAAAAACTTTGTTCATCAGACGAAACAAAAGCATTTCATTTTCACATGCGTGTAAGCCAAGGCGGCGAGAAAGGCAAGATTGCATTTTTTTTTTATATATATACATAAAAAAGCAATATTCGAATACTCCAGGAACTTCAGCATTCGAATAGTATTGATTTTTTAAAAATATTCGAATTATATTTGAATTTCGAAATTCGTTCCAACAGCCCTAATATATATATATATATATATATATATATATATATATATATATATATATATATATATATATATAACAATGCACTAAAGTGTAACAGATCTGAGTCAGAAATGTATTCCAAAATATTTTTTTATAAGACATGTACAACTTCACATAAAATATCAATGAAATATACAAATCAGAATCAACAATATTTTCTCAATTCCAAAACTTGGATTTCACACAAAACAAAATATATATTTATAATAATGAATTATTATATTATTTATATTATAAATAATTATTATACATACTAAACCAACATTGATCATTCAATATCACGTTTCTAAAACGCATGCTAACACATAGCCTGGAAATCCCAGAACTAGGCCCTCATTAAATTCTGGAATAATTAAAAAAATATATATTAAAATAGGCCTATTTGTGGAAAAAATATGTAGGGGAGCGCGGGGCACAACCTAACGCGGGGCTAGTTGTAACACACTTGTTTTAAATACTTCCGCACATGCTTGAATGACGAAACTTTGTGTATTTACTAGTTGCCATATCAACACTATATAGAAAAAAAAAAATCCGCCAAAATTATTATTTTTTGGGAAGATATCCATAGACATTTATTAAATCATAGCAAAAGTAAATTTCTTACTTAAGTAAATTTTTCATCTCTATTTTTTGTGTTTATTTAAAATAAGACAAATCTGATATTATTTTAATCTCCAATATGTTATTTAACAGTTGAGATAGTTCTTTAATGCTTCGCTAACTAGCAGAAGACACTAGCAGGGTTTAAATCCCAGTTGTGCAGGGGGGGGCATGTTGTCACACTGCGTTACAATGTGCCCCTATTAGAAATATGCTGTTATATTCTATACTTTTATTAATTTTATTGGGAAAACGTGAGAAAAAGGTGAATAAAGACTGAGAGTCAATGTTCAGAAATGAATAATTATTTATTTGTTTTGAACTATGTTGTATAGCTGTGTTTTCATGTGTTCGTAGTCAAAACTCAAAAATTTGTTTATATTTAATTATTAAAAATGGCCATTATTTTATATGAAAAAGTTTTTTAATTGTATTTTATTTATAAAATATTTTAGTTTGTTTTGTATATATTTTTTATTAGATCAGATAACATTTTAAGCTGTCACATGTCATGTTACAATGTGCCCCACACATGTTACAATGTACCCCACCTATGGGGCATGTTGTCACAATTCACTTCCATTCTTTTGGGGTATGTCAAGAAAAAAGTATATACTGTATTAATAAAACAAAACCACATTATTGTACTAGACATGTGGGAAATTAATGTGGGAAAAAATAAATACTCTGAACCATAAAGTCAAAAAGCGTTAGGTTGTGCCCCGCTCTCCCCTAATATTTGAGTTACATAAAAGCTTTTTATTTGTTTTCTTCCTAATTGTCCTTGAAATAGCGGTCAAGACCCCCCCACCCCCAACATAAAAATGGTTTTGCCACTGATCAAAATTTGATGTTGTCATTTGATTTGAAGTTCAGTTCGCTCAAAATGTCCGGTCAGCACAAGTCTGGTGCTCAGAAAAGGAAAGAAAAGAGAAGAGGAGAAGAGAAGAGGAAAATAGAGGCCTTGGAGATTTTCTAAACACATATTTAAAAAAAGGTGGTGACAGTGAAGCTGGAACTAGTAAAGTCAACGTAGAGCAAGGTAAGAAACAGCGCAGCCAACGTTTACGAGCCTTGTCAGGGGTTTTCCTGCATTGAAATTTATTTGGCGGCCGCCAAAGCAAATTTTTGTCCAGCCGAAGCCTTATTTAATCAGTGAGTGATGTAGAATAGAATGACTGCTGCGCCTTTTTAGGCTACTAATAGCCTACATTATTGAAATCAAAAAGTTGTATTTGTTAACATAGTTGATGCACTATGAAGTAACATGAACAAACAATGAACAGAGGAAGAGCAGAGGAGAGGAAGAGGAACAGGAGAGGAGGAGAGTCTTTGTCGGGGGGGGTCGGGGGTAGCTAATTTCCAGGGTAGCTAACACACACGCTGCTTTATTTAATTGTGAAGTCTGAGTCTCTTCCACCTTTATGAAACACATTTACACATTTATTTCTCCTCATAGACAGTAGTGAGACTCTTCTGTGGATCACCTGATGGTTTCTGCTCCTCTCATGATGATTTCACATATAACGATATAACACATCTGTCAGAGTTTGGTGATCGACCTTTATCAGGGATGTTTGGTGATCGACCTTTATCAGGGATGTTTGGTGATCGATCTTCATCAGGGATGTTTGGTGATCGATCTTTATCAGGGATGTTTGGTGATCGATCTTTATCAGGGATGTTTGGTGATCGATCTTTATCAGGGATGTTTGGTGATCGATCTTCATCAGGGATGTTTGGTGATCGATCTTTATCAGGGATGTTTGGTGATTGATCTTGTTGTGGATTTTTTCCCTAAACCCTGACTCTATTTAGAATAAAACTGTTGCGTCTACAAATCGACATAAAACTGTTGCGTCTACTCATCAACACAGAGCGTCTACAAATCGACACTTAATAACTTTTATACTCCAGCTCTTGCGTCTTTAGTCGACAACTGGCCGAGTCTCTTACCCTAACTTACTTGCTTCCCTAAACTGACCTGCTGCGCAGCAGAAATTAACAGACAGACATCAGCAAATGTCCTCTAAATGCTTTAATAACGGCCGGGAGAGTCTTCGAGCAGTTATCAGAGAAACAAGAAAAATCAAGGGCGGAGGATCTCAGACAAATTCCATTGAGAAATCCCCCCGTAAACAAGAATACAACATTTTTTATAGTATAGAAGTATGGCATAAATGTATGCTGCATTACATAATTTCGCCACTATTTGATTGGTTCTTCATATGCAAACCCCTCTGTTACTAGGTAAAGCAAACTTTGTTTTAATGATGACTTCATTTGCTAATCACAAGATTCTAACAGACTGTCTAGTTTCATTTCCAAAACTATGTTATTAATACATACATACGCACACAGTCAAAGACACAAGTTTTCCATTGATTTCGTACAGTACATCCTGTTCAAATAAGGTTAGATGTTTAGGAACATGGTTAGTTTAATATACAGTTTAAAATTTCCACGACAATCTTCATCTACTCTGTAAAGTGGAACAGAAGCGAAAACAATCAGTGTTCATTGGAACAAAGTGCAAATTATTATATTTCAATTACTGTTTTTTTGAGTAAAAATAAGTTAAATTGAGTTCTTGTAATCAGATTAATTACTGACTTTACATGATCTTGCAGATATTTGTATTTTTAAATATAATAGATGTAAAGCATGAATTATGTTCATAGGAGAAACTAATGAGTATATGCTGTATGGAATAAGATATGGCGTATGGGGCAAGATGGCGCCAGTGTACCTGTCGGCAAGCCGTCGCCTGGCGTTTGTGTTTGTTCTTTTTCTACTCTTTTGTCTATCTGTAGAAAGAGTTATCACACTCCATATCTATGATCGCGAATACCTGCTTAGCATTCGGAATCTTGTCACAGATGTGCGCGTTTGGAATTCATGTGGACAGAAGCCGTTGGGAGTCTGCACTTTTAGCCCGTTTACCGGCAAACATCTGTTGCACACCGGATTGTTTGCTTCATCATAAGAAACGGCATAGGAAACGGGGGAAGAGAGGCGGTGTTCTGGTGAGATAAAAAAAAAATCCACCGGAGTCTTTGTCAGATGTTCCAAGTTGTCAGCAGTGGATGACATCAGTCTCTGTTTATCACCAAGCAGACGGTAAAGACCTTATGCGCCAGAGAAACGAGGGCGCCGCCATCTTTAGAATATTGTCTTTGAACTACCGTTTTTGCGGTCGCTCTGTATATTCCAATGGCATTGCTGTCCAGGAGTAATTAGCTCTTGAAGTGGATTTACTTAAAGTTAACGAAAGTTATCATGAAGATTGTAATGTTTAAAGCAGATGTCTTAACAAATGTCAGTAGACCGGGAAGATTTTAAAACGAGCCGTTCATTCATAAATACGCAAGATCGCTGTGAAAATACAGACCGGAAGTCAAAGGACAACGAGTGCAGCGCTGAAAAGGGAAGGGGCTACAAAGGTCTATTCTTCGTCCTCCCTTGCAGCAAGGTACTCTTCTCTTCACTATGTTTTCCCGGAGCATCAAAAATCAACGCTCTATTGCAGAACAGTGCGCACGAGGTTTCGTGGAGGTGGAGTAAACTTTCATAATCTTAGAGCGCTGGAGTTTGTTTCAAATCAGAGATTGTCTATCAACACCTCCCCAAATGTATCTACAGCCAACAATTTGAAGATGGCTTTAATAAACGCCAGGTCCATCTCAAATAAGACCTTTATATTAAATGATTTTATTTCATCTCGGGAGCTGGACTTTCTGTTTGTGACTGAAACTTGGCTTAATGATGGTGATCTTGACTATTTATCTGAAACCTCTCCAAGTGACTTTAACTTTTTAAGCACTCCACGGACATCTTGTAGAGGGGGAGGGGTTGCTACTGTATTTAATAACCGTTTCAAATGTCGCTTGTTAGCAGTAAAGGATTGTTCTAGTTTTGAGTTGCAGCTGTTTGACGTAGATTTAAACTGTCCAGTTATTTGTGCTCTTATATATTGACCCCCGAAATACAACAAACTGTTTATTCAAGAATTCTCTGAGTTTTTAACCGCAGTTGTGGCGAGTTTTGAGAGGATTTTAATACTTGGTGATTTTAACTTGCATATCTGTTGCCCTAATCAGCCCATGGTAAAAGACTTTTTATATCTTATTGAGTCATTTAATTTCACCCAGTTTGTCTCAAGTCCTACCCATAAACTTGGTCATACTTTGGATTTGATTTTTATCTCTGGGTGTTCCTGTCTTGAATATAGATATTGAGGATGCCTGTTTTTCTGATCATAATCCAGTTATTTTCAATATTTCAGTTTCTAGTTCATCTTTAAATTGTAAGCCTTTAGGTCGGTATGTCCGTTCTATAAAACCTTCAACTGCCAGTGAGTTTTCAAATGCTTATACATTATCTTCAGTATTGCGTACCCCAGGGTCCCTATCTTTTGGTCTGGGTTTAAATGATACAGTGTCAATGTTCAATTCCATCTGTAATGAAATTATGGACATGTGTGCTCCTTTTAAAATCATAGGTGCAAAATCCAAACCACAGCCATGGCTTAATAATGATACTCGTTGCCTCCGACAAGTGTGGAGGAAAGAAGACAGGCAATGGAAGAAAGATAAGTTGCAGGTGTCTTATGATATACTGAAGGATGCTATGATTAAATATCAGAAGGCTGCTAAAACTGCAAAGATAAAATACTTCTCTGATCCTATTAAGAAGATTCCAAATAATCCTAAAGCGTTATTCAAGACAATATACTCAGTTTTAAATCCTGACATAACAACAGGCCTTGATATTACTCAGATGGTAGAATAGACTCTTGCCGTATCCGGTCGGCAGCATAGCAAAAACGCGCTTCTTGCAAATTGGTGCAGCTCGGATACAAGGGCATATTTAATGAGCATCATTACTCGACGCCAGAGTAAACTCCCTGAGCAAATTCAACTTGTGCTCTCGCGAGCAGTGATGGGAATAACGGCGTTATAAATAAACGGCGTTATTTTTTTCAGTAACGAGTAATCTAACTAATTACTGTTTCCTCCATTACAACGCCGTTACCGTTACTGTCAATAAAAATGCGGCGTTACTATAATTGAGCTCACTGAAGCGGTTTTCATCCGAGTAGGCTCTCTCTCAGCCATAGGAGCTGCAATGTTTTTTTCTCTGGTGTGTGAGTGTTTATGAGGCGCGGGACTCGACAAAAGCGAGGCGAATGCCGCGAGCGTGCTCGACAGTGCGCGAGAGAGACCGAGTGTGTCCGAGAACGTGCTCGACAGTGCGCGAGAGAGACCGAGTGTGTCCGAGAACGCGCTCGACAGTGCGCGAGAGAGACCGAGTGTGTCCGAGAACGCGCTCGACAGTGCGCGAGAGAGACCGAGTGTGTCCGAGAACGCGCTCGACAGTGCGCGACAGAGACCGAATGTGTCCGAGCATAAATACTTTATTTATAAATAAATTACACATATCAGCATTTGAATAATCTCTGTAGCATATTGGTATCATATGCAATGTTTTAATTAGTTTATATAACATAAACTACAAAATAACCTGCAGGGAACGTTCAAACATATTTGTTTGACGGTTGTGAGCACGTGCGGCAAACACGACTAGAATTTGGCTAAAATAACCTCTGATGATGACGTTCTCTGTAGGTTATAAAAATAAACCCCCAAAAGATTATATTGTATTATTATTATCTATGTTGATACATTGTTCAGTATTATATTGAAAACACTTTTTGTTAAACTTACTATTGTGAGGAAGAAAATACTTCAAGTAGGCTATACAGAATGTCTACCAGTTGTAAAGGTGTGTGAGTTTTATCATTTTAATTATATGCACTAGTGTATGTGTATGTATATTTTTATTAGGCTACTATTTATTTATTTTTGGTACATTTCTTAAGAAGCATAATTTATTTTTAGACTTAATTGTTGGCCAGTTGTGGTCTGTGCAATAAATATTAAAAGTTCTAAACCATCTATTGTTTTATTGTTGCACTATAGTAATGATAATATTTTAATATTTAAGTTAATAGGTGTCTCTCACATTGTCCCACAGCAACATTAAAATAGTGTAGATTAGTGTACAATGTTTTATAATAATAAGATGTTCTATTTAGTGTCAATTTCATTCATTTAACATTTCATATTGGGGGTATCCAAGAAATTTCTTATATTTAAACTTTTTTTATTTTTTTAAAGTAACGCAATAGTTACTTTCCCTGGTAATTAGTTACTTTTGTAATGATGTAATTCAGTTACTAACGCAGTTACTTTTTGTGAGAAGTAACTAGTAACTATAACTAATTACTTTTTTTAAGTAACTTGCCCAACACTGCTCGCGAGAACTCTAGATTTCCAGGGTAGCTAACACACATGCTGCATTATTTAATTGTGAAGTCTGAGTCTCTTCCACCTTTATGAATCACATTTACACATTCATTTCTCCTCATAGACAGTAGTGAGACTCTTCTGTGGATCACCTGATGGTTTCTGCTCCTCTCATGATGATTTCACACTACGATATAACACATCTATCAGAGTTTGGTGATCGATCTTTATCAGGGATGTTTGGTGATCGATCTTTATCTACTCTGTAAATTGGAACAGAAGCGAAAACAATCAGTGTTCAGTGGAACAAAGTGCAAATTATTATATTTCAATTACAGAGTAAAAATAAGTTAAATTGAATTCCTGTAATCAGATTAATTACTGACTCTACATGATCTTGCATAGATATTTGTGTTTTTAAATATAATAGATGTAAAGCATGAATCATGTTCATATGTTTGTGTGTGTGTGTTGGTGCGACTCCTATTGAGTCTCTGTAAAGGAGAAACTAATGAGTGTACGGCGTATGGAATAAACCACAGGGAGCAAATACAAATGTTATTTTGAGTTCAAACACAAACCTTTAGTTAAAGCCGTTTGTCCTCTAGTTTAAACATGTTTGTAGGCTCTTAGTAAATAACTGAGAGTAAAGTAAGTGTAAAGTAGTGTGACGTGTTGCTTGTCACAGTAAAAACACACTAGAGACAGAGACATTTCTCATGTGAGCTGAACGCTGTGAGCTGAAGCTGGAACTGCACTGATTTTAGCAGGAGTGCAGCGTTTTCCTACAATCTGACCAAGTCTGTTTTCACACTGAAATGATTCACTTCTACTGACACAGTTAATAAAGCAGGTGTTGATGTATAAAGCTGTGACAGTGAGCTTTTCTTCTCTTTCCTCCTTTGTGTTAAACATTTCAATAACTTCACATTTTGTTCTCACACAAACCCTTTGTTGCAATAAAGCTTAATGATAATTTCCTTTCACGAATGTTTGAAAGGTTTGTTCATATATCAGAGGTAAATGAAGATCTCTTTAAAATCTCAGTGATGTTTCCTCACCTCAGGACACAGTTTGAGTCTCGTAGCTCGTCTCTGAGCCGCTGTTTTGAGTCTCCTATCATATTATCTCTCAGCTCAAGCTCTGTTAAAAACTGCAGTGCTTTTGAGTTAGTCAAAGACTGAGTTAAAGAAGAAACATCTGTAATGTCACAGTAGACTAGACTAGAAAGACACAAACAGAGGAAGAGAGATTATCTTACAAACAAATCATGAATGGGAAGAATTTTACACAAATATAATGAACTAATGAACTCAGACTCATTGTGAGATATTGAGTATAAAGTGTTTTAGTTTAAAAAAAACAAAGTGCACTGCTATAAACAATGAAACATAAGCCCTGCTGTCTTCAAATAAATAAACTTCAGTCACACTGTAATTGCTGTACAGTATAATGATACTAACTGTAGTTTCTCCAGCTTGAATTGTGGGTTCATCAGTAGATCACTGAGGTTTTTCACTCCTGTGTTTCCTAGTTTATTCCAGCTCAGGTCCAGCTCTATCAGGTGTGACGGGTTTGATTTCAGAGCTGAAGTCACATCAGAACAACCTTCATATGTCATATCACAGCATCTTAAACTACATTAGCAGAGAGAGAGCAGAAAATAAGACAGAAGAAAAGAAAACTCTTTATTCTGTAAAGTCAAATCATCTTCATATCCAAAATAAAATGTTAAAGTGTTTTAGTTTAAACTGTTGAAGTGATTTTAAGCATTTTGATTCTTATATGTGAATGTGACAGACCTCAATCTCTCCAGTTTACAGTGTGGATCCTTCAGTACGGCACATAAGTGCTTCACTCCTGTGTTTCCTAGTATATTCCTGCTCAGGTTCAGCTCTCTCAGGTGAGACAGGTTTGATTTCAGAGCTGAAGTCACATCAGAACAACCTTCATCTGTCATATCACAGTAGATTAAACTACATTAGCAGAGAGAGAGAGAGAAGAAAATAAGACAGAAGAAAAGAAAACTCTTTATTCTGTAAAGTCACATCATCTTCATAAGCAAATACAACAGACAGAGGAAGAGAGATCTTCATCTTTATTTCACAAGATCACAAAATACTAAGTTTGCACAAATACATTGTTAAAGTGTTTTAGTTTAAACTGTTGAAGTGATTTTAAGCACTTTGATTCTTGTATGTGAATGTGACTGACCTCAATCTCTCCAGTTTACAGTGTGAATCCTTCAGTACGGCACATAAGTGCTTCACTCCAGTGTTTCCTAGTTTATTCTCACTCAGGTTCAGCTCTCTCAGGTGTGACGGGTTTGATTTCAGAGCTGAAGTCAGGATGAGACTCTGTTTCTCTGTAATACTGCAATCACTCAGACTGAAGACAGAGAAATAACAATAGTTCACATCTATGATGATCATCTTATTGAAGAGCTACAGCAGCATTTAGTTTCCAATAGTCTGTTTTTAAACCCAGTCACACTAGTTCTGTGTGCTGGAAGACACTGTTTCTTCTCTTTCATTTTTAACTATTTATTTGAGTATCTCTTCTTTATTCTCTGTTGAAAAGGCAGATTTCTGCATGTACACAATCAGTACATTGTTTAAAATGCTGGAAATTAATCAATTACTAACTATATAAAGAAACACATACAAATGTGAGCAATAGGGAAAACGTCTCAGGTTACGTATGTAACCCTGGTTCCCTGAGAGGGAACGAGACGCTGCATATGTAACCTGAGACGTTCCCTTTCAAGGGAACTCGAGCTGCGTCGAGACGCGGTGGGAACCCTATACCCACGACGCCATATGACAAATGCCTGTTCTGTATGAAGACCATGCGCATACTAGGAAACAAGCACCCTAGACCCTGGAGTGGAGCCTAGGTCCAAGTCATAAAATCTAACAAATGTATGCGGTGAGGACCTGCCTGCCGCATTACAGATGTCATAGAGTGAAACTCCTGATAATAAAGCCTTAGAGGCAGCCATACTCCTGGTAGAATGGGCCGGGACAGCCAAAGGTGAAGGCTGTCCAGCCGCTTCATAAGCAAGTGAGATAGCCTCAACTACTCACTTGCTCATTATCTGTTTAGATGCAGGGCAACCTATCTTAGGTAACCCGAAGCAGACAAATAACTGCTCTTATATATATATATATATATATATATACGCCACAGGGCAGCTCTGTGGACATAAGCATCCAAACCCCAGACAGGGCATAACAGATTAAGTTTCTCCTGATCTGGAGGTGGAGGACAAAAGGCCTGCAGCACAAATGACCCACAAATTTAGTAGGGACCTAGGAATACAACCCGGCAAGGGGTGAAGAAAGACTATCACCATACCAGGTGCAAATCCAAGTACGTGCAGGCCTCAGCCTCATGTACCACGGAGAAGACGAAATAAGAATCTCTCCTCAGAGATAACCCAGCAAAGAAACATTCATTGCAGAAATCAAGTACTGTACCATAGGGCAGATAGCAAGATTCAGATATTCAGTCTTCTCGTGGAGGGAGCTCTAGACTGGAGTATGGTCTCCACAACCTCAGTCAAGAGACCTGAATCTATGAGCTGGGCCCCCTCAGAGACCAAGCCCATAGTATCCATAACTCCGGATGAGAGTAACTCCTGGGAGCAAAGATATCGGGAAATGCGTACAGGTGTAGCCTCAACCACACCTAATACGTTGCATCCAGTTCAAGCAGAGCTGGATGTGTCAGGGAGAACCACATAGGGCAATGCGTTGTATAAAACGATGTGAAAGGTAGACTTGAGTTTTGACCGAATTTCTCCCAAAGGAGCTCCACCACCTTGGGGTGAAGTCTCCATTCCCCGGGCCTCAGCCCCTGCCTCAACAGGATATCTGCTCTGATATACAAGACCATCAGTGTGTTGTCCGGAAGGACAAGCACATGGTGACCTCTCAGGTCTGGCAGTAAGTATTTGAAAGCTCGAAATACCGCCATCATTTCTAGCCGATTTATGTGCCAAGAACGTTGATGGTCCTGCAAAAGACCGTTCGCAGAGCGGCCACTCATGACCGCCCCCATCCCGTGAGGGAAGCATCCGTTGAAAGCGCTACGCGTCGACAAGAAGCCCCCAGCACTGGGCCCTGGGCGAGGAACCAAGGTTTCTTCCACACGACCAAGGCACGAAGGCATCGCCGCGTGACCTTGATAGTGCGAAATGGATTTCCCCTCGGAGAAAACCCCTTGATCCTGAGCCACCACTGCAAAGGTCTCATGTACAAAAGGCCAAAAGTGATTACGTTGGACGCAGCTGCCATGAGCCCCAACAGTCTCTGAAACTGTTTCACAGTGAGTGACTGGCCTAGTTTTACCCCCTTTACGGCTGTGAGAATCGCAGAAATACGTGCAGGAGACAGACGTGCTTGCATTATTGTCGAATCCCATAAAACAACCAGAAAAGTGGTCCTCTGAGCTGGGAGGAGCACACTCTTCTTGGCGTTGAGCCACAACCCCAACCTCTTTATGTGAGACAGAACGACATCTCGATGCCGAATTGCCAACTGCTCGAACTGAGCTAAAATCAACCAATCGTCGAGATAATTTAATACGCGAATGCCCTGGAGTCTCAGAGGAGCCAGAGCTGCATCCACGCATTTTGTAAAGATGCAGGGTGATAAACCTAGGCCGAAGGGAAGAACCCAATACTGGTATGCTTTGCCCCCGAAAGCAAACCTCAGGAACTTCCTGTGATGAGGATGGATAGATACATGGAAGTACGCGTCCTTCAAGTCTATTGTGACAAACCAGTCCTCGGACTGAATCTGTTACACAATCATATTAGCGTAAGCATATTTTGAACTTGAGATTCTGAAACCTGCTGTTTAATTGACGCAGGTCTAGAATAGGACGCAACCCCTCACCCTCTTTCTGAACAATGAAGTAACGGCTGTAAAACCCTGACTGTCTGCTGGGAGGAGGAACCCCTTCTATAGCTCCTTTTGCAGAAGTATCAGAGACTGCTCCCGCCCAGCAGTCTCAGGAACATTAGATCGGTGAGGAAGAAACCTCTGGAACGCCGCTGAATAATTTATTCTTCGTTTTATTGAAAGCAGAGCGTCCAGAAGAAAATACATATTTTATCTTTATTTTTCTTTACATCAGAAAAACTATATATGAAGAGTTCAGATGCAAAAGCCTCTAAATGCCATCTGAAATTTTCTTATAGAATGATAATTTTTATCAAGCTTGTATATTTTAATTCAATAATTTCCCTTAAATGGCAATGAAGATTACCTATTAATTGTATTATAAGTGAAATTACTGAACTTAAATACACAAGCTTGATAAAAATGATCATTATATAAGAAAATTTCAGATGGCATTTAGAGGCTTTTGCATCTGAACTCTTCATATATATATATATATATATATATATATATATATATATATATATATATATATATCACTCTGTGGCCACCAGCAGGAAAACAACCGAACTGGCAGTGCCAGAGAGTCGCCCCCCAGAGGACGCTGAGGAGAAAGATTTCTCGAAACCGTCCCTCCCCGGTATAGTTATCTGTTGCGCGACGCAATTCTCGAATAGCGTCAGTGCTGACATCCTCACATTCATCCATGTCCTTATATACTTTACCCACCAGCGCTGCCTTTTTTTTATTTATTTTTTTTATAATATTCATCTATTTTTATGATGGCTGGTGGGTAACGTCGGGGTTATGATGACGCCGACTCGGGAGAGAGATAGCTCACAAGCGTCTCTTAAACTCGAGGCACTGTCATACCATGATACTTAAAGCCACACTAAGTAGAAATTGTGTTTTTGTCAAACAGCGACCCCTAGAGTCGCTGTGGAATACTTGCACTGTCGTAAATTATATTATAACATTTTTACATGATTGCAGCTAAATCACAAGTAAATAGTCTATATGATGTCATTAGACATGATTATTGCAATTTATCATAATAGTTTGCAAATTGTGCTCGTTTACACTATTTACAACCTCTACGTTAGGCTTATTTATGATAATTATGTGAGATATTGAAAGCTGTTCTCATGATAATCGCAGGAATCAACGTCAACAGCGTCTGATATCCCTCAGGACTACGTGATAAATACACCTCACAACACTTGAGTTCAGCTGGCAAACTAATTCGTGAGGCATAGCTATGATTTATGAAAACGAAATGAAAACGATTCCATTTACACCTGGTCACATAAATGTATTTTTGCGAAACGGATTTAAATTCGATCTTCAATTCTCGCGCTATATGCAGATTTAATGGAGTGCACGTCACCGAGATATGAGCTGCATTTTATAGATCATCAGCTAAAATTTCAAAATCAAAGACCGCAAAAAGAGAGAGCAGTAACAGCCCTGGTAAGATCATTTCGTTTCTTTACTTTTAATGATGAAGATTGTGTGTTAAGCGTCTGCGACTTACTTTCACTTTGATTTGCGATAGTTTGCACGTTGGCTTGATGCAGTTGCTCATCTGCGGTGATGCGTGTTCCAGCGCGTCGTCATATCTGGATATAACATAATAGAGCCCTATACAACGCTCTCACACGTTTTTTAATTTTTTTTTTAGCATTTTTGGGAGGAGTACAATTTACATATGTGGTTTCAACAACCATATGCATTTACACTTGTCCAGTTTCGTCTGGAATGCGTCTCAGATCTCCTCCTGAAGTGGTTTGAGCGGTCGGATTCAAATCCGTCTCAAATGCGTTTCGGAGGGCATTTAACCCTCTGGGGACCAAAAACGCGCCCGCGCGTTTTGCTCGTTTTTTTTTTTAGCAATGAAAAATAAACACAAAATGCTCTGTTAATTTTGATCTTTCATTTTCGTGTAATACATCAATCGATCCTGTTCAGTTTCTATTTTTTTTCTGTATACTCACAATACAAATAAAGTGTTTTGCTTTTTGACAAATAAAGAAAAACTAACATGATGCTATTTCTGCCTTCTCTCTGTCAGTAAACTCCCATTTGAAACGCGTTCGAAAATTATCTATAACTCCGCGAAAATTCAGTCAAACAGGCAAACAGACCCACGGGCATAAAGCTTGAGATCGCAGCTTTTAAATGAAGTAATTTATATAAAAAACAAATATTATCAGCTTCTGTAATCTGTATAAAAAGAGAGCGACTCCAGTCGAGCTCATTACGAGCCATTCAAAAGTAATGTGACCACTCCCCGGAGAGCGCGTGCTATTCAAACGCAAATTCTGAGAACCATTTCAGTCTGTGAAACGCCCCCACATCAGCTGTAAACAAAGAGGCATAATATAGCCTACCTTATGGAGAAAATTTTCCGTGCTGATATGAGGAGCAGATCCCGCTGAGGAGTGAGGTAGGCTAAGTTATCCTTTCTCAAGTGTTAATGTGGAATAACGTTATGGAATAACGTTGTAGGCTTATGTAAACAAAAAGATGAATCGCGTTTCTATAATATGAATCGCGCGTCTATTTGTAAAGAGTGTTTAGCCTAAATATGAATCGCGCGTCTGTGTGTGAAAGAATAAACTGCTTTTACAGTTACAGTTACTGCGTTACAGTCAGGCGAAGTATGAAAGACAACATTTTGTTGACTAGATTTGGGTACAGTTTTTACTGTAGAATATACTGTCACATCAAATAAGCTTTTCTGAATATATATAAAATACTATTTTGTCAAAAATAAAGTCATAGACTAAGATGTTCCAATGTTGGCTATATTCAAACTAATGAATACATATGATAAAATGTAGGCCTATAATCTTTTTTTTTTTTTTTTACATAGAAAGAGTACTTTTTTGCAGAAATATTGCTGAAATTGTAATTATTGTTGTAATTGTAACCTTTTTAATAAAATAGCAAAACATATTTACAAGATAGATGTAAGCAAAATCTTAAATGGTCAATATAAGTCTTCTTCAAAATATATATTTTGTCTTTGCATTGTGGCTCAGTCAGTGTCACACCTGAATGAATGGCTAATTATGCAGAGTCATTATGCAGAGTGGGTGGGACTAAGGTGTAAACTACTCCTCCCTCTCGCATATTGGCTTTCCAAGCAAAACCTGTTTTACACCATTTAAATCAATGTATTTTTTTTTGTGAACGATAAAGCAAGACTATTTTCACATAATTTTGAAGCTAGAACTGAAAGGGACAATATCCATTAGTCAAAAGTCTTGTGGGCACATATTTTGTATGAGTTTTGTGGTCTTATTTCAGCAACTTTCATTTTTATTTTTTTAAATAACCACGCATAAACATTATTCTCTTAAAAATACAAACATCTACATACATGTTGCTCGCATATTATGGTAGGCCTGTTTGTGCTATATAGAGTGAATTTACACCTTTGCCATTAACATGTTTATAAATAACTGAAAAAAGCACAAATGTCAGAGCATGTCAGAACATCTCAAGGGCCACAAAAACAGCTTGGTCCCCAGAGGGTTAAACCTGGAAACCTTAAACTAGCTATCCGATCTGAGAAAATGCATGAAGTGGCCAGGTGTAAACAACCCCCATGATAAAAACATACGCACGAAAGCCGAAAACAAATGCTGGTTGGCCTCTCACGTCCAAATTTGACGAAGTGGTGGGGGAAGTGACGTATGCCGTAAAGCAGTCGAATTTTGTAGTTCTTTTTGTGCTCTTGTTACTACCCGAACACCGAAGTTACATAGTGCCAGTAAAAGCGATACAGACCCTGTCAGGCTATGGCAGACGTGTCATTCAACCTATTGTAAGTTGATGTACCATCACAAGGATCTTGGAAATATATTATGAAGGTTGAAAAGTTACATAGTGTCGCTTTAATACCCATAACATTACTATAGTAGAAGTTTCTCGAAGAACGGCCGGCGGGAGCGGAGCGTCCTCACGGACAGCTTCTCGCAATGCTCACAGTCAGCCCCCTCGAGAACTGACTGTTGGCATGCTCCACTCCCAAACAAGCAACACAAAACTGAAGTGTGTGTCCCCACCCGTGATATAACGTGGGCAGGGAACAACACAACGCTTGCTTGCTCTCTTTTGCCATAATATATATTGCAACTTGACAGACAACAATAAATATGACAAGGACAGAAATCGCTTGCTGAAGGCACAGAAGCTAACGCGATTTGTGTCAGCGGGGCTGCCTTATAGTTTCCTGGTCGATGACGTCACCCGCCTATGACGTCTCGTCTTTCCATTGGACTGATTATACACGTGCTTCACGACGCAATCACGCAGAGCGTTCCCACCGCGTCTCGACGCAGCTCGAGTTCCCTTGAAAGGGAACCCAGAAAGGGCACTGCTATAAACAATGAAACATAAGCCCTGCTGTCTTCAAATAAATAAACTTCAGTCACACTGTAATTGCTGTACAGTATAATGATACTAACTGTAGTTTCTCCAGCTTGAATTGTGGATTCATCAGTAGATCACTGAGGTTTTTCACTCCAGAGTCTCCTAGTTTATTCAAGGTCAGGTTCAGCTCTCTCAGGTGTGATGGGTTTGATTTCAGAGCTGAAGTCAGGATGAGACTCTGTTTCTCTGTAATACTGCATCTGTACAGACTGAAGACAGAAAGAGAAAATTACTCAGATCTATGATGATCAACTAACGTGTTTAGTTTCATCCAGCAGACTTTTGCTGACAAATAAACAGGGATATCAAGGTAAAGGTAACATGGAGAAAGACTACACATTGTTAATTTAAATATACTACCAACATTGTAACAAAACAAAGGTTGAAAGCGTTGATCTATTTATGTTAGTATACACATTCATTTCATTTAATCTTGAAGGTTCTGTCATGTCAATGTTACCCTTGGTTTGCTCACTGGGTCAAATGTGTTTGTGTCGGTTGTTTTCAGACACATTGTCTACTTGCTAAAACTTTATAGTAAGGTTTAATTTGTTAACATTTAGGGCTGGGCGATAAAACGGTATCGGTATTTATCGACGGTACACCATTGTCGGTAACGATATGAAAAATGTTCGATATGGCGCTCAATATTTTCATTCAAATGCACGCGCGACCCCCACAACGTTGCCCAACATCAAATGGCAAGCGCAATGAAAGCGGAACGAAACTGCGTTATTTTTTGCTTCACGGACCGTTTATCAGTTTGGACCATCAATGTCAGTGAGTGCAGCGCGAGCCGATCTCGATCAAGCGACACTGTTACTACACAGCTCTAAGAGATCCGGTAAAGAAAGCATTTGAATTCGCCACTGAAGTAATAACATCGCTGCAAAATCTAGTGAGAAGCATTCACACTTCTCCGTTATTAACGGATCAAACAGCGCTGACGTGGAAACCAGGAGAAACATTGTGCCATGAATGACAGATCAGCAACATTCATTGAATAGGCTATGGCTTTACTGTAGTAACACTCACTGTAACCATGGAAGTTTGACAGGAATAGTAAAATGCTTTCAAGTACGTCACACATCTTTTTCCAGCACTTCAAAACTCAAATATTATAATATTTAAATGTTATTTGTAATGTGATGACCAAAACATTATTTGTTCATCCTTCAAATACATTACCCCCATTTATAAAACTAAAAGTTTCAAGATGTAGGGAAAACTCTTTTTAAACTTATTTAAAATAATTTCTCTTTTAATAATTATATATTTTTTAAATCAAGGAAATTTCTTTGGCATTTCTTTCTTTTTGTTGTATCGAAACATTTACCTAACCGTGACACCACTGTGTCGTATTGATCCGTGAATTTTGTGAACCGTTACACCCCTACTTATTACAGATGTTGACCTACCTCAAAGTTTCAAGACCTACCTTGATTCTTCTACGTTCTACGTTTACATTGCACACATTTTGTAACATTTTATTTAAGTTCAAGAGTTTCTTTAATGCTTACTTTTTTTTATCTTAATATAAGACATAAAGAAGATATTTTTGTTTACATTTAATTTTTGACTGCTAAAACTAATATCATTTGTTGTTTGCCTTAAAGATGTGGATAAAAACCCCCCCCCCAAAAAAAAACAGTGGTTTAAATTCTAACTTTTGTACTTGTCTTAAAAAAAAAGGTTATAAAAAAGTCAATAATTATCGATACCGAACGATATGAAACATTATATCGTGATCATTTTTTTAGCTATATCGCACAGCCCTATTAACATTAACTACATTAGTTAACATGAACCCATGATGGACAACACTATACAGCATTTAATAACCTTAAGTTTAAATATTTAATATTAAATTTTTAAATACAAAAGGTTTCTGTTAACATTAGTAAATCCCCTGTGAACTAACATGAACAAAGAATAATTGTATAAACTAACATAATCAGATTAAGGAATAAAAGTATTTCCTTAAGCAGAAGACAATCAAACAAGTTTTGTAAAAGGTAGTTCATCTGCTTTAGTGCTGCACCGTGAGGCAGTGTCAGTGTATTTTATGGATGGCTCAGCTAAACAGGCCAATAAGAGACTATTAACTACTATTATTCCTTTTAATTATACTAATGTCTAATTAAAACGTCTACAAATGTATAAAACTGATCAGAGATCAGGTAAAACCTACAGACACTTGTTCAATCTCAGTGAATCTGCGTGATTCATGGGTTCACAGAGATCATCGCCCCCAGCGGTGAACCACTGACATTTCCAAACGTTTGGAAACAGTTATGACGTAACGAAGCCTCGTTTACTGAAATCAGGTGACTTTGGCAGTTTGATACACACTCCGAACCACTGATTCAAAACAAAAGATTTGTAAAGGCTTCATAGCTTCATGAAGCGTGTTTCGAAAGCGCCCATAACTAGCGTTCAGTCAACTTACCTTCAGTGGATCTTATTACAGGCAGATACTGATCACAGATTTTTAAAATGCACTTATTTAAATTTTTACAAGTTACAGTATATGTTGCACCAAAATTAGATATTTGTGAAATACAAAGATTAAATTGAAAGCAGTTATGAACAGTTCTGATCCTGATGTCAGAAAAAAACATTGTTCTACAGTAACTGAAATAATTATTGACCCATGATCAAACTGTCTGTCTGGAAATATTATCATCAGCTAACATTAACACTAAAATTAATGTAATATTATAAATAAATGAGCAATACTCACGTCAGTGTGTTGAGTTGACAGTGTTTATCCTGCAGTAGAGCAGCGATCTGATTCACTCCTGTGTCTCCTAGTTCATGTCCACTCAGATTCAGCTCTCTCTGGAGAAACGGGTTTTCACCCACAACTCTATTCACATACTGACAGGCTTCCTCTGCAGCAGGACTCAAAATCCTGCAGAAGAGGCAATTCAGGTATCAACTAAATATCCATTGCATTAAAAAAATTATTGATATGATAAAAAAAACGTAATTATTGTTTTAAAGAAAAGCTTAAGTTAGTTATTTAGATGTAAAATTTTTCTTTAAACATTTAAATACACAAATAAATATATATTTAAAAGAAACTAGAGCAACACTCAGTCCTAAAGCAAACTCATAAGAACAGAAACGTCTCACAGAGCAGAAGGGCAAAAGCTCACTAGATCATGATTTTCAGTGTGAATACAGAGTGTGAAATTAAGATCTTTCTGGCTTTAACCCTCTGGGGTCGGCAAACGCGCCCCCGCGTTTTGCTGGATTTTCTTCACATTGTAGCACAATAAACTTAAATTACTCCGTCATTTATGGTCATACAGAAAAAAGAAATATAAAAAAATAATCTGTGATATTTCTACTTTTGTATGCGTCCACTTACAATCAAATCAAAACATTTTGCTTTTGTAAAATAAAGAAAATAAACAGGGTGTGCGTTCTGCCTCTCCGTTGCGGTGAACTTTTTTTTCTTGAGCACGTCTATAAACTGAAACAAAACTCAGCGAATACTTGTCACACATTTATGAGCCATATACCTTTATAAACATTTAAGTGTGTACTTTTAAATGATCGGATTCAAACTGAAAACAAATGTTCTCTGTATAAGTAATTTGTATAAAACCAACAAGATGTCCAGTATCTCAAACGCTTGCTCATTATTTTTAATTTGACCACGCCCACTCGCGCAAAAGAGATTCACATGCAAATCTCCACATGGGACGCGATCGCGCTCGTTACCAAAAAAAAAAAAACACCAAAAAACTTCACAAGTCTCTGCTTTTCGTCGAGTTTGAAAGACGCGCAGTGAGCTTACATTGGATTTACCTCAGAAGAAGAAGAACGCGATTTGAAGACAAGAAAGATGTAAGGTAAGAAATTCTTACTTATTAGTTTGTTATTGTTGCATAAACTTCACATTGCAGTTGAACTGTTGCTAGATACTGTATATGGTGAATATTATACTATTTAGACCCGTGTTACTGTTAAATACTGTTTGTGTATATCTGCTCAAACGTAGATAGATATGTATAATATGGTAACCATAATGTTTCATATTTTGGAGCATGCTGTGCGTTTGAATGTATCATATTTTGGAGCATGCTGTGCGTTTGAATGTATCATATTTTGGAGCGCGGTCGCGTTTGAAAAGCAAAACGCACCAAACATTGGGCTTTATGTTTTTACTATTATCTCATTTCATATCATCATAACGAATGGAAACATTTGAAGTAACATATGATAATCAATATATTTTTCTCTAGCGTAGTTGTTACTGAAATCTTTTGGAAGATTTATAGGCTGCTATAGGTTATTGTTATTATAATTTTATGCAGCACTGCGCATAGCCTATGCCTACAAGGCACAACAAACCTGGTGTTCATTATATTATATATTGTTGGAAACATTTGTGTGTGTGTGTGTATTCTGTGAATTTTAAAAAGCAATTTTAACCAGAAAAATCTAAAATTTATTCCCAAAATCGTGCAGGCCTAGTTTCTCTTGATACCAGTATGTTCACTTTTTTTCTTTTCTTTCAGGGACCAGATGCCACTGAGTCCTGCTGACTTCAACATTCACATACATGAGTCTCTGTATATGAACATGGTAAAGTGAAAATCAAACACCTTGGAAATGAAAGGTATGTACAATGTTTTTAGGAATGGCACAAAGGTCTCTGTCTTTGGATCATTGTTTTCAATGTGCTCTTTTGTCATTTGTTGTGTATCTTTGGATTATGTTGTGTTGTAAATAAATCCAAACAATCTAAAAGCCATTCTTTTTTAAATCTCCTCATTCTTTGTGCAAGGTTGCTCTGAATGACAGGGCCTGATAGCTCCTAATAGGGCAGTTAGGGGAGTGTCTTTGTCTTTCTCAGGTGTTAAAGCCTTACATATTAATGAGATGATCACACCTCCCGCATAAAGCTTTCTCACACAAAACACGTCTTAGAAATGTTAAATCAATATATTGTCTTATCTGAATGAGCAGTCAGGGTGATTTTCACATAGTTTTGGAGCAAATATTGTAGGCTACGTGATACAATTTTCAAAAGTCTTGTGAAGAAATAATCAGTATGGGTTTCATAGCCTTATTTCAGTGACAATTATTTTTTGTATTTTCACAAACCACGCATAAATGTCATTATCTCAAAACTACAAACTTTTACATACATGCTGCTGATATATTATTGTAGCAGAGTTTGTGCTGAATACAGTGTAATACGACTTAAGCCATGACAATGTCACAAGTAACAGAAATAAGCACAAATGTCAGAGCATGTCAGAACACCTCCAGGGCCCAGAAAACAGCTCAGACCTCAGAGGGTTAAAGCAGGAGGAGTGAGAAACGTCAGCACAGAGAAAACTGGCTTGTGAAACTGCATGTTTGTGAACATCTGGAGACTCATAGACCTGCTGTAGAGAGATGCAGTGAATCTGGGCTTGATGCAAAACTATTGTGTTCAGAAAACTATTTCACTAAAAGGTTATCTAGAATTAATAATGAGAAGTGTGCACAGAACATGTTAATTATTAAGGTATACTCCACAATAGCAGCACATATACTGACCCATAATGTCTATTTGACCTGTAGCTCATATCACAACTAAACTGTGTTGACGATTATCATCATCATGACAGAATCTACAGCATCTGATCTGATCTTGATCATTTTGATTCAACAAACTGTCCAGCTTATTGGATAACTAAAATAATATATTAGTTATGAATATTTAGCCTACATATAGCTAAATTTAGTTAATTATTTGATCCCGTCTCACCTCAGCGTCTTCAGTTGACAGTTTTGATCCTGCAGTAAATCATTGAGCTGCTTCACTCCTGATTGTCCAGGATCATTTCCTGTGAGATCCAGCTCTATCAGGTGTGAAGGGTTTGATCTCAGAGCTGAAGCCAGAGCTTTATAACCTTCTTCTGTCACACTGCAGTTAGAGAGTCTAGAACAGAGAGGAAAACATTCAGCTGATTAATCAGTTAAACCTGAACAATATAAATCCTTAAACTGAATTTTATTTTATTCTTTGTACAAATGTATTGAAAGTCAGTTGCAAAAACTGACAACTGAATATGGAGGCAAACAAAAGGCTCAGAGAACTTTAATATGTTAGACATCAACATCCCTTTCAAGATTGCAATTATCTAAAACTGTACAGGGGTGCGTTTCCCGAAAGCACCGTTAGCCAACTATGTTCGCAAGTTCCATCATTATCAGCATAGTTCAAGGTGTCTGTGTTTCCCGAAACCATCGTTCCAATGAACATTCGCAAACAGCATCTCAAAGTTGTGTAGTTGGAATGACAGCTCTCGAGCTGTGGTTAGAAGCATAGTTTCTAGATTGCATGACATGTGGACTTAATAAATCCTTATCTTGAGCAAAATAAGTAAGCTGGCATTCAGTACAACCAGTGTCTTTTATTTAGAATACATACAAATGTCATTTACGTCTGAGATTTAAAGCACCGTTTTTGAAGACTGTGCATGTGCGAACGTGCTCTACTAAGTAAGAACGAGCCTATGATTGAATCTGGAAATAAAGCAAAATAACTGAGAAAAATAGGAAATAGTCCTCAGGTGCCATGTCTGTAATTTATATCATCTATCATTAACCCTCTGAGGTCTGAGCTGTTTTCTGGGCTCTGGAGGTGTTCTGACATGCTCTGACATTTGTGTTTTTTTCTGTTACTAGTGACATTTTCATGGCTAAAGTCTAATTACACTGTATTCAGCACAAACTCTGCTACAATAATATATCAGCAGCATGTATGTAAAAGTTTGTAGTTTTGAGATAATGACATTTATGCGTGGTTTGTGAAAATACAAAAAAAAGTTCTCACTGAAATAAGGCCATGAAACCCATACTGATTATTTCTTCACAAGACTTTTGAAAATTGTATGACATAGCCTAGAATATTTGCTCCAAAACTATGTGAAAATCACCCTGACTGCTCATTCAGATAAGACAATATATTGATTTAAAATTTCTAAGACGTGTTTTGTGTGACAAAGCCATATGCGAAGAGGCGTGATGATCTCATGAATATGTAAGGCTTTAACACCTGAGAAAGACAAAGACACTCCCCTAACTGCCCTATTAGGAGCGATCAGGCCCTGTCATTCAGAGCAACCTTGCACAAAGAATGAGGAGATTTAAAAAAGAATGGCTTTTAGATTGTTTGGATTTATTTACAACACAATCCAAAAATACAAATGACAAAAGAGCACATTGAAAACAATGATCCAAAGACAGAGACCTTTGTGCCATTCCTTGCGCTATTCAAACGCAAATGACTGAGGCAATCCCATACAAACCTGTGAACGCCCACATATCAGCTCGAGAAAACACATCAAGTTTATTCAGATCATTGTACTTGTTTACACTGTCTCACAGCGCTGTGAGGAATAATAATAATGGAAAATGTACCTCAGAAGTGCTGGTATTTCGAGGAGCAACGGATGGAATACTCAGACCTGCAAACTCCTCAGACTAAAAAAGGTGACCGGGGGGGGGACTAACTTTTTTTTTTATACATGCCATGGGATTAATCAATGCATGCTGATGAATGATGTATAATAATAATTATTAATCTGCATACCCTAGTTTTGCACTGATGTAACAAGACTGACAGTGACACAATAAGACCTCATGTTAGCATCTTTTTACTCTTAAAAAAAAATATATTAAAAAACATGTATGTTCTTTAATGTTTGATTATAATTTTACTGTCTTCACATAGGGATGGGATTTGATAAGATTTTATCAATAATAATGCCACTGACGATTCTGATTATCGATCCAATTCTTTAACGATTCTCTTATCGATTCTTGATAGCACTGTGTGGAAAAATGTTTAACCTGTTAACCCTCACCAGTGCGTCGGCGCACTGAAGCGTTTTTTTATTTATTTAGTTCAAAGTTACTATCAGATTAAATGTTTTACCTTGACAAACTATACATCATTAAAAAGATATAAGACTCAAGTTTCAGTATTTGACAACTATTGTATTCTGAGAAACTTATAGTGACAGTTATGTCTTATTTTGTGTCAGGAGTTATGAAATGGAAAAATGCGTTGATCCCTTTAATATGAATTATGACCGTCAGCTGGTCCATTCATAAAAAAAAAACTCCGTGCTGTTGTCATGACAGCGATTCACAAAACAACGTCCCTCAGGGCTTTTAGCTCAAAAATGTGCAGACTTGGAGAAATATTGATATATTCTCATAGATTCACATCATATTTCTATAGACAGGAATAATATTTATTGAATTTATACCCAAATGCGTCGATGTAATCATTATGAGCGCTTCTTACTGAGATGTGCTGTGTTTTCAATTCATACCTATAGCCTGAGGGCGCTATATGCACAATAATACTCCATATATGGAACATGAAGAAGAGATATAATCATGTGACCTTCAAGGACGTCACTGATAGCAGCTACACACAAAGCTAACACAGAGATCGCTGTAATATGCAGATACAGACGTTTTGAAGACAATAAACATGATTGCAAATGATATTTGATATTTGAGTGTTCTTCAAGCAATGCCAGGTATTTTTATAATAATAGATTATATTTATAATATAATGCTAATCGATATAGACTTTATCATCGTGCATACTATAAATAATATATTTTCTTTCTGATTTTTTTTTTATCTGAAGCCAAATTAGATCACAGAAGATTATTTAAAACAATCGACTTGCGTTATAAAATAAGTTTGAAGCACAAACATAGTTTTAATCTCATAAATGGTCGTGTATTGATGGTGTGCTAAGCTAACATGCTAGCTAGCTCAGGTGCACCTGTCACCTAGAAGTTATTCTTTTATGGGGTTTTTTTCTAAATAGTAATGCTTTTCTGAAATGTTTTAGTGCATTTGATACAGTTTCAAATATAAGTGAGAACTTTGATAAAATAAATTAGGGATTGAAACCCTATGAATAGCCTGTGAATAGCCAGTCGTTAGTAACTATAATGCAGACAAAAGATATGCATATTTAGATCCATAACCAGGCTGGAGAGGTGTGTGAATGTGTACTGGGGAGACTGAGACTGAATGGGGCTCGTTTGCACCACAAAACAATAGAGACAATAGACTGAATAGATGACTTAGATGATGGCTAAACATCAGTAGCATTTTTAGAGTCTAATCAAAATAAAGTAATTTGACATGATCTTGAAAAACATTTAACCAAATACAGAGTTTTAGACTTATCATTTTCAGATTTTAAATATAACATGGTCACACATGTGGCTTTAGCTGCAGTGCATTTCTAGATTGCTCCAGGGCCCACTTCAATTTTATTTTCATGAATATGTTTAATAAAAATAAATTTCTAATAACTTTACAAAACTTTGAAGCTATTTAAAAAATGTTTTTTTCATTATGACAATAATTAATTCTACATTTACAATAAACTACCAGGTGTCAGCTTTCAAATGAGATCATACTTGTGCTTTTAGTGCAAAGGGTTCATGAACTGTATCTGTTTCAGTTTGGGTATGTCATTTCTGGGGATTTTTCAAAAGTGGCGTTGCAGCTTAACAGGTTAAAATGCTTTTAAAAAAAGTGGTTTTATTTATTTTAAAGTTTAAGCTTGAGTTAGCAAACTGTACTTTTTATATAATGTATGTAATAAATAGAACCTTATTGTAAAGTGTTACTGATTAGTTATACACCGATTCAGACGTCTCCTGAGTTCACTGTTGGAAAGATCAGTTGTTTTAACGATTCATCAAAATTAATCGGTTCAAAGGAGTCATTATTAGTTCGCGAATTGGACGTGTCGTGCGCGTTGTGTGATTATCCCAGCAGTTAGGACATGGACATCCAAGATTTGTGTTGTCAACATAGAAAACATTTCATCACTGTATAGTTTTATTTCGTTTAATTAAAGTGTTGTTTTATGTCAGCTGAATGTCCGGAACGCTTTTCAGAGAAGATAAGGAAACTTATTTAGCACAATTCACACCCAGCAGTATAATTCAGGGAAAAAAAATCTCCGAATGCTCCACACGAAACTTTGGTCTTCCGACCTTTTACCACCGTGTCGATTTATTTTGATTAATATGTGCGAGGGAGAGAGAGCAACACAGCACCTAGTTTGGAGACGGTGAAGTCGTTTACACAGAGAATGCGCGCGCGCGACCGGCTCTCTCTCTCTCTCTGGTCATTCTTTTAGTTAAAACATGCGCCCTGTCACAAACGCAGCCGTTCATCTACATTACTCACCGATCAAATAAGACTTTGGCGGGACAAAAATTCACTTTGGCGGGCGTTAAAACAAGTTCAATGCAGGAAAATTCATGCGTGAGTTTCCATTAGACTCGCACGGTAGCCAGGCAAATGGCGAGCTCAGCTGTTGTTGACGCTGCGTGTGTCATCATGGTGTGTGTGCTTCAAGATTATGACGCAAGTGCTAAGATTCCGATTGGCCAAGAGAAAAAGTGCTAAGATTCCGATTGGCCCAGGGAAATGTAAATTATAAGAATTATCCAATAATGTTGTTTCGCAATTCTAGCCTGCATGGCAGTTTACTGTGAGAAACAATACCCGTCCGCCGCCAAAAAAACTCTCCGGTTCTACGCGATTCACGTAAATGACCCAATTGACCAAGAAAACGGCGATTGTCGCCGAAAAGCGACAAGTTTGCAGGTATGAATACTGTAGTAAGTTTTTTTTTCCATTCTCAAGTAAATCGCGTTTCTGTGTGAATGAATGAACGGCAGAGATGCGCTGTTTACCACAACTCGCAAAAAGACGGTTTAAATTTGAATTGCGTTTCTGTGTGTGAATGAATGATCTGCTTTTAGCAAACTATTTTGCTATACTGAGTAAAAATCGACTGAAATATGTTGAAATAAAATGTATTTGTATAAGCAACGTATTAAACTGCAAATTAACATTTATATTCCTTATAATAAAAACGAAAGACCGATGTTACAGACAAATGAAAGACAAAATTTCGTTGATTAGTTTTGGATAGATTACACATTTTTACTGTAAAATATCTGCCACCTCAAATAAGCTTTTGTTTGCCAATTTTTGCTAATATGTTAAATATAGTATGTTTTGTCAATGTAGGCTATATTCTAAGTAATGAATCCTTAACTTTGAAATATGTATGATAAAATGTATACTTTAGTTTTTACAAAGAAAGATTACACTTCAATTGTTGTTGTAATTGTAATCTTTTTAATAAAAAAAAATATTTACAAGGTAGATGTAAACAAATTTTAAAAGGTAAATATAAGCCTTTTCTTTAAATAATTTTTATTGTGTTTTATTATTGACAAATTTGGGGAGAGGATACATATTCCAAAACTGAAAATACAGTATGAGAATTAACTGCACAATTACTAGACATGTTTTCCTTGGATATTATACAATTTGCAAGCACAATTTGTAAAAAAAAAATTGACATGCTTCCAACTGTGAACCAATTTGGTAGAATATATATATATATATGTATTGCTCTTGCATTCTTTCTTGTGGCTATAGGTGACACACCTGAATGAATGGCTCATTAAGTATGCGGGCCCCATTGTCTCCTGAGGTGTGAACCACTACATATGCATGATGCTGTTGAATCGTTGACGCCCCTTGCGCATATTGCCTTTACAAACAAAAAGTGTTTTACAAGATTTAAATCAATGTATTGTGTTATGTGAATGATTAGGTAGGATGATTTTCACATCATTTTGAAGAAAAAAACTCTAGGCAACGACATCCATTAGTCAAAAGTCTTATTGACACATATTTAGTATGTGTTTTGTGGCCTTATTTCAGAAACTTTAGTTTTTTTTTTTTTTTTTCAAAAACCATGCATAAACATTATTCTCTCAAAAATACAAACATGTACATGCATGTTGCTCACATATTATGGTAGCCCTGTTTGTGCTAAATAGAGTGTAATTATACCTTTGCCATTAATATGTTTATAAGCAACTGAAAAAAGCACAAATGTCAGGGCATGTCAGAACATCTCAAGGACCCCAAAATCCCTCAGACCCCAGAGGGTTAAAAGAAGTTATTACTCCACCACATGCGTGACGTCATAAACCAACGTGGTTGAACAACCACTTTGCGACAATATGGTTTCGGGAAACAGTTGTGACTAGCTAGCTGATTTCTTCAACGATGCATAGTACTATGGTAGTGAAGCATCGAGTTATATTGTTGTACGGGAAACACACCCCAGCTCTGAAAGCAACCTGAAAATGGTCGGGAAATTTGAAAATTAAAGTTTGGGAATGGCCCAATAAAGTCCATGCTGGAAAGCCTACAAATGTCACTGAGCTGAAGCAGCTTTGCAAGGATGTGTAACAACAATGACAATGACATCCGGCCAGATGTTCTGAATTAGTGAATCCTGATCTCGCAAACACATCCTTCGTTGTCTGAGAAGACAAGAGGTCCGTTCACGTCCTGCACTGACTCCTCTAAGTCTGCGTGGACCGTCTTTTTATGACTCACTAGAGAAGGTTTTTATGGCACATGAGCGCATGAGCCCTCTTTAAAACCAACAAGCCGCACCACGCGGTGAGCTTCAAACAAATACATCTGTGTGTAACCCGAGGAGAACACACACACACACACACAAACGTTTCTTTACACTCAGCATGTGAGTCATTACTAAGATGTATTTGATAGGTTTGTGCGTTGCATAACTGGTTAGCCTGTTATGTGATGGTTATGAGTGTCTGATTTGTATTTGGGAGTGTTTCTCCTAAGTAATGTTCTCAAATAGGAACATGGTCTTGTAATCTGACCCCCCTTTTGATATAGGATAACGCTTTACAACACCCCCGGGAGACTGAGGAGTCATCCCACACATTCAACACACACGCACAAGAACACTCGTGGACTTTGAAACAGAAATGTCCACATATGATCCAAAAGCAATGCTTCCTGCCTCTCAGCATCACTCGAACAGAGAACCAACTTGCAAGTAGGCTACTGATCATTCTAAAGCTGATTCCAGGTGCCTCTTGAAATTAGGTTTCTGTCTGTAATAATTACCAGCTACTTCCTTTCTCTCTCTCCTTATTTTCTCTCTTTCATTTCATTCACTCTGATCACGTTATTTCTTATGTTCTTGTTTGTTTAAATGTTTGTTTGTTTTATCGTTTGCATTTTTACGTACGTTTATAGTTGTAGCTTATGTAACCTTGACATTTATTAAAACCCATTCATACTTTGACTGTCTCTGTGTTTGAAAATCCACCCTTATAAAGTCAATGAAATGCAAAAGATCTAAGCTACACGCTCGATATTATAGACTACTTTGAGTAGTTTTAATTCATAAACCCAAAAGTTTTATGTTTCACGGCCAGAAGATAAACTTTCTTGGAGTTTGTAAACGGGATACCCCTTCTTAACTGTGATAATCTTACATTTATTCGCTGGACGAATGACTGATGACTAGACCAGTTCAGAACGAGGTAATCTCGATAATTGATAAAGTAAATGTATATGCGATTTATGAATTAAGACCATGAGTTATGATTATTAATATTTCCAAATTCCCTATATCCTTGAGCTAATTCGCATTGACCCAGAGTCAGATATACAGTTTACGTTACAGATGAGTGAGACAAATGGACCAAAATACCTTCACAGTGGTGTAAAACACTCAGGAAGTTTTACACCACAGGAAGTGTTTAGTCGAGACTAGCTGCAAAGCTGAAAGCAGAATCAAAGATGCACAGCTTCCTCAAAAGCACTGAAATACATTAATCCTGTTATATACAATCTTAAGATAAGTGATTTCTACCAGATTTCACCCTCCTTTCTGTGGCAGATTCACCAGCTCTAACAGAATCATCTGAATTCTGACTCAACACTAGGTATGCAAATAATGATTAAATCACTAAATTATAAATTACTATAAACAAAAACACCACAATTAACTTATAAGTAGAATATACATATATAGAAAATACTTTATCCACTAAATATTATAATCCCCTGAAATTATTTGCATTACAGTGCAGCACAAAATGAATGCTTAATGTCACTTCAATATTAATAAATAAAAGGGCACAATGACAACCTTGCTTATATTGAACATTTATATACATTTATATAAATGTATAACATTTATATTAACTTTTATCAACTAAACAAATAAGACAGATGGCATAGTATACCCCCATTGTAACACTGATAAATGAAGGTCTTTGGATTTTCCCCTAAATTTAAAACAAATGCGTAGTTTGTGGTTCATTAGTATTAATGAAATACATCAATAATAAAATAGTACAATGATAAGTTCACTTAATTATTAAATATTGGACTTTTCTTAACAAAATTAATAAGGATGATATGCTATACCCACGTTGTAACAAATAAATAAAAAATATTTGGATTTTAAAACAAATGCTTAGTTTGTGGCTCATTATTATTTTGAATGAAAAACACAACAACAATAAAACAAAGACAAACTTACGTATATTAAACAAAGAAATGCAAATTTTATGCATAACTTTTAGCCTCCGGGATCGTCCTGTCAGTCATTGCACCTTACTTTAGTCATGTGACTCCTGTGGCTCAACTTACCTCAGTATCTCCAATTTACACTTTATATTCTTCAGTCCAGTGCAGAGCAGCTTCACTCCTGAATCCTGCAGATTATTATTTTTCATGTTCAGCTCTTTCAGATTGGTATCTGATCCAAGAACTGCAGCCAGAGCTGAACAGCTTTTGTCTGTTAAGTTACAATCATTTAACCTAAAATAATTCACAACACAGAATTAGATGGAACACATACAATACATTTTCTATATACAAATATTAAATACATAGCAAAGAGTCTGAGTTAAACTAACATTCATCTTCAAAAACTACTATTTCCTGTACATTAGTATTTTTATTAATTGACAAATTTCCTAGATATAATGAAGCATGTTTTAAAAAGGATTGTTTGTGTTAAGATTTATAGCTATAGGATATAGGGCGTACATCTGACACCAGCGTTTCAATAGTGCGCGCTCTCTGTAGGCATGTTCACATTAGCAGATAATGAGTTGCCATGAGAACGACTGACATCTCTATCTTTTCATACAGATTACATAAACAGATATTTGTTTTCGTTTTTAATTATATGATTTAATAGCAGAGATGTTTATAAAGATTTTATTGCTTATGCCTGTGTGACTAATATTCGTTGAGTTTTGTTTAAGTTTAGAAACGTGCTCCTGAAAAAAAGTTTAAATGATTCAATATGTATGCTCACTCACATCAAGACGCCTCTGGAGTCCATGCATGAGGAGCAGCGTTTGTCACTACGCCGCTTTTCAGCGCTAGCTGTTTGGAGAAGCCTATTTCCACCTCCATTGCGTTGGAGAAGCAATCCCACGTACAACTATGCTAATTAACTACCTGTCTACACGAAATAATCTAAATCACTATATAAATGCTATGCTAACTAGATGCTAATATACGCTATTTTGATAATTTTCAATACTCGCAATTCCAACTCCTGACCCGCTACAGTGGTTTTACAAGATGTTTTTATACCAGGGGCTGAGCCTATGCCAAGGGTGTGGTGAGCTGGTGCCTGATTACGTCAGGCGGCACCACAACTTCCAATAGGAAAATTCAACTGCAGTAGCCACCGTTCAATCTGAAGAGGGCAGCACTCAGACGTTTTTAAACCATATATTGTAGAATTAAAACAATTTATACCCAAATGTCAACAAACTTATTTGAATCAATGAACAGCACTAATAAAGCCCCAGTCTTACAGATCATTAACTAAAAAAAGTTGGTTTAGGGTTTAGTTACCCTTTAAATTTAAGCCCGGCCCGAACCGACACATTAGCTGTCATTATGAGCCCCATTTAAACCCGACCATTTGGGCCATTATAACCAGGGGCGGCGCCAGACAATTTTTTAATGCAGGTACTGAGGGGTGCTAGATATATTATATATAAATACTATTACAAACATTGGCCACTTAATATTTAATATTAAATTATTTTAACTGTCACAATTAACCCTCTGAGGTCTGAGGGGTTTTTGGGGTCCTTGAGATGTTCTGACATGCCCTGACATTTGTGCTTTTTTCAGTTGCTTATAAACATATTAATGGCAAAGGTATAATTACACTCTATTTAGCACAAACAGGGCTACCATAATATGTGAGCAACATGCATGTACATGTTTGTATTTTTGAGAGAATAATGTTTATGCATGGTTATTGAAAAAACTAAAAACTAAAGTTTCTGAAATAAGGCCACAAAACACATACTAAATACGTGTCAATAAGACTTTTGACTAATTGATGTCTTTGCCTAGAATTTTTTCTTCAAAATGATGTGAAAATCATCCTGCCCTTATCATTCACATAACACAATACATTGATTTAAATCTTGTAAAACACTTTTTGTTTGTAAAGGCAATATGCGCAAGGGGCGTCAACCATTCAACAGCATCATGCATATGTAGTGATTCACACCTCAGGAGACAATGGGGCCCGCATACTTAATGAGCCATTCATTCAGGTGTGTCACCTATAGCCACAAGAAAGAATGCAAGAGCAATATATATACAGTATATATATATATATATATATTCTACCAAATTGGTTCACAGTTGGAAGCATGTCAATTTTTTTTTTTTCACAAATTTTGCTTGCAAATTGTATAATATCCAAGGAAAACATGTCTATTAATTGTGCAGTTAATTCTCATACTGTATTTTCAGTTTTGGAATATGTATCCTCTCCCCAAATTTGTCAATAATAAAACACAATAAAAATTATTTAAAGAAAATGCTTATATTTACCTTTTAAAATTTGTTTACATCTACCTTGTAAATATATATTTTTTTTTATTAAAAAGGTTACAATTACAACAACAATTGAAGTGTAATCTTTCTTTGTAAAAACTAAAGTATACATTTTATCATACATATTTCAAACTTCGAATATAGCCTACATTGACAAAACATACTATATTTAACATATTAGCAAAAATTGGCAAACAAAAGCTTATTTGAGGTGGCAGATATTTTACAGTAAAAATGTGTAATCTATCCAAAACTAATCAACGAAATGTTGTCTTTCATATGTCTGTAACATAGGTCTTTCGTTTTTATTATAAGGAATATAAATGTTAATTTGCAGTTTAATACGTTGCTTATACAAATACATTTTATTTCAACATATTTCAATCGATTTTACTCAGTATAGCTAAATAGTTTGTTAAAAGCAGATCATTTATTCACACACAGAAACGCAATTCAAATTTAAACCGTCTTTTTGCGAGTTGTGGTAAACAGCGCATCTCTGCGTTCATTCATTCACACAGAAACGCGATTTACTTGAGAATGAAAAAAAAAACTTACTACATAATTCCATCCGTTGCTCCTCGAAATACCAGCACTTCTGAGGTAAGTTTTCCATTATTATTATTCCTCACAGCACTGCGAGACAGTGTAGACAACTACACTTATCTGAATAAACTTGATGTGTTTTCTCGAGCTGATATGGGGGCGTTCACAGTTTGTATGGGATCGTCTCAGTCATTTGCGTTTGAATAGCGCGCGCTCTCCGTGGGCGGGGCCGATTATAACGTAATGAGATGAGATGAGCTCGACTGGAATCGCTCTCTTTTAATACAGATTTCACAAGATTAGAATATTTGTTTTTTGATATAAATTACTTCATTTAAAAGAAGAAAATTCAAGCTTCATGCCTGTGTGTCTGTATGCCTGTTTGACTGAGTATTCGCTCAGTTATTGTTAATTTTCGGACGCGTTTCAGAATGGACTTCACTGGCAGAGAGAAGGCAGAACTCGCTTCGTGTTTATTTTTCTTTATTTGGCAAAAAGCACAACACTTTGTTTTTATTGTGAGTATACACAAAAATAATACACATTTAACAGAATCGATTGATGTATGAAACTCCTATGGAAAATCAAAGTCAACAGAGTATTTATGAGTTTCTTTTACATTGACAAAAAAAAAGCGAGCTGGTATCGCCGGCGATACCGTAGACCTCAGGGGGTTAAAGTATAATTTTATTAAATTGAGCAAGCACAACATTCAGCATTCAATCAAATATTTTTAAAGATTGATTATTATTAGTAATGTTATTTCAACATAATATATTGTTATTTCGACATAATGGGCCCTATCTTGCACCCAGCGCAAGTGACTTTGTACACCGACGCATGTATCATTCCTATTTTGCACCCGCGCAAAGCGGACTTTTCCCTCCACAGAAGCACGTCGGTAAGTTAGGAAATACACTTGCGCTCCCGGGGGCGGTTCAGCGCAAAGAGGAGGCGTGTTCCGGCGCAAACGTTCATTCATGCTATTTTGCAGGTTTAGAAAACAATTGCGCCACTAACCAGGAAAAAATAGTTTAAAGGGGTGGTTTACTGCTTTTTTTCTTTGCATGATTGTGTTTGTGGGGTGCAATATAACATGTCTTCGGGGTTTTTTGTTTTTTTTAAGTCTTATTTTTCATAAATTTCACCTTTATTGTAAGCTGCTTTCTCCTCTGTCATTTGAACGACTGGTTGACTTCCTGATTCTATGAAACCACTCCCTCGGAAACAGGCAATGGGCTCAGATTGGTTAGTTGGGCCGGTGTGTTGTAATTGGCTAAACTGCGTAGTGCATGTTGTCCGGAAACTTCACGCCCATCAGTTTGAGCCAGATCAGACCCAGAAAGCGGCAATGAAGAGAGTCAAGCAACCTCCGCAAACACGGCTCTTACAAAACGTTTCTGAATGGTAAATTTTTTATTATTATTATTATTCTATTCTAATCTACTATTATTATATATGAATTCCGATATGCTGTTACTTGAAAATGCTACTGCTGCTTGTTAGCTTTTGAGATACGGTTTTCTCCTGATTAAACATTTAATATAACTGAATAAATGACTGAGTAATACAGTTTTTTAAAGTTATTGTTTTAACTTCAGCAGCTGAAGTTTGCTGTTGCGATTAGGCTATATAATTTTTTGTAACTTTATACACGTTTGTCTTATACACACAAAATAGCATCGAACTAACTGGCTATAAACAAACAGCGTTGGCATTGGTTTACGTTCCTGATCAAATCGATCGTCATAAAATATACATGGAAAATACATTTACAAAATTAGTACATAATTACAAATTCAGGTTCAAAATGTTTGTACGCGTTTGTACGTGTAAGTGGCTACTGAAGCCAGCGCTGGCATTTGTTTACGTCCTTGATAAAACTAAAACATTACGTCTGAAATTATACATGCAAATACATTTAAAATGATTAAGTCTTACTTACAGGTTGTGGCCCAACAACTGTTGTCTCTGGTTGTAAAGTTGGAACTGCTTCATGTTTTAGTAAGAGTTTCTTGTTGAATCCGGCATTGAATTCGTGGAGATTCTGGAAGCTGTCTTCCGTAAAATGCGCAGCACAGAGAGCTATTACGATTGACATTTTCAGGAACATAATCAAACATAAATTTTAGCCATTGTTGACGAACTACAGCGTCCATATGAAGCCCGAACACAGAAGACCTGGCAGCTGGGTGAAAATAACACACTTTCGACGGCATGGCTACAGCTCTCCACTATAACTCTTCCTCTTCGACAAAGCCGCAGAAATATGGCCATGCCCCCTTTTTTGCATGGGTTAGCTACGTATAAAACCCGGGAAGTATCTCGTTGTAGTCCCATTCGAGTCGTTTTTGTAGGCATTAAACTTCCTGATTTTTAAAAGACGATATCTCTGCTTACGTTGAACTTTCAGCGCAGCAACTTTGCAGATAATGTTCATGCACCAACAGCAACATTACACACTATTTAAAATGAAAAAAGTGAAATCACAATCAACCACCCCTTTAAAGTCAGTGGCGCGTTGCGCATGTTATTCATATGCTATTTTAAGGGCGCATGCTTGGCCATAATCAATGTAGCGTGTGCACAACGCACATAGCCTACACTTTGATTCTCTCATCTACACAGAAGCAGCAGTTTTCATTTTTGAATACATTATTACGATAGATAGATAGATAGATAGATAGATAGACTATTTATTATAAAAGCATACATCTAGCTTACACATTTACCCAAATTATCATACGCCTGTTTAACCGAAGTTAATTTGGGTGGGTTTCTCCATTTCAATGTAACTTCTCTCTTTTACGGCCGTGACGAGAGCGTTGCTCTCCTTGGCTGTGAACCGCTCCTGGCGCGCGCCTGGCAAATCCGCCGTTTCAATAGCAATCCGCTATGGAAAAAGCGCGTTTGCTCTTAAAGGGAATGTGAGATGACGCTCTGATTGGTTTATTTCACGTTACGCCCAAACCACACCTATGAATAATGAAGCTACTTCAGACCAACCCATTTTAGATTTGCGCCTGGCGCAATAGTCATTTATCCCGCCGGGAAAATAGCAACAGCGCCGAGACCCGCCCACAAAGTTACTTGCGCTTTGCGCTTTGACACTTGCGTTTCAGATCGTTAAAATAGGGCCCAATATGTGTGCGTGCAACAAGCAAGATGTGCATTTGTAAATCCGGTGACATTGATTTTTATTGATAAACTAGTGTTTTCTGTCAGTGTCGGCTGCAAAGATGAAGTTGACGATCGCCATATCCGTAGTGAACGCGCCTATAGAGAGAAATGCACATCATGGATTACATAATCAGAGAGTAGCCCATTTCTTTTGGTTTTTAATTAGTTCGTTTAAAGACATTTCAAGCTTTCTTTAGATCAGGGATGGGCAACTTCGGTCCTGGAGGGTCACTGTCCTACAGAGTTTAGCTCCAACCCTGAAAAAATCACCTGCCTGTAATTTTCTAGGCACATTAATATGTGTTGCTCACATATTATGGTAGCCCTGTTTGTGCTAAATAGAGTGTAATTATACCTTTGCCATTAATATGTTTATAAGCAACTGAAAAAAGCACAAATGTCAGGGCATGTCAGAACATCTCAAGGACCCCAAAATCCCTCAGACCCCAGAGGGTTAAAAGAAGTTATTACTCCACCACATGCGTGACGTCATAAACCAACGTGGTTGAACAACCACTTTGCGACAATATGGTTTCGGGAAACAGTTGTGACTAGCTAGCTGATTTCTTCAACGATGCATAGTACTATGGTAGTGAAGCATCGAGTTATATTGTTGTACGGGAAACACACCCCAGCTCTGAAAGCAACCTGAAAATGGTCGGAAAATTTGAAAATTAAAGTTTGGGAATGGCCCAATAAAGTCCATGCTGGAAAGCCTACAAATGTCACTGAGCTGAAGCAGCTTTGCAAGGATGTGTAACAACAATGACAATGACATCCGGCCAGATGTTCTGAATTAGTGAATCCTGATCTCGCAAACACATCCTTCGTTGTCTGAGAAGACAAGAGGTCCGTTCACGTCCTGCACTGACTCCTCTAAGTCTGCGTGGACCGTCTTTTTATGACTCACTAGAGAAGGTTTTTATGGCACATGAGCGCATGAGCCCTCTTTAAAACCAACAAGCCACACCACGCGGTGAGCTTCAAACAAATACATCTGTGTGTAACCCGAGGAGAACACACACACACACACACAAACGTTTCTTTACACTCAGCATGTGAGTCATTACTAAGATGTATTTGATAGGTTTGTGCGTTGCATAACTGGTTAGCCTGTTATGTGATGGTTATGAGTGTCTGATTTGTAACTTGGGAGTGTTTCTCCTAAGTAATGTTCTCAAATAGGAACATGGTCTTGTAATCTGACCCCCCTTTTGATATAGGATAACGCTTTACAACACCCCCGGGAGACTGAGGAGTCATCCCACACATTCAACACACACGCACAAGAACACTCGTGGACTTTGAAACAGAAATGTCCACATATGATCCAAAAGCAATGCTTTTGATATGTATTTTTATGTGTGTATAATTTCCATGGCAGATTGAGATGTCTATGTTCTATCATAGAAATCAATTGACACCTAAAATGCTCAGAATTCTACATTTGAAATGCATATCTGTAATCCCATATTCTGTACACACCATTTCTGGTATCATTCTAATCGTAGTGATCTCACGGAATTGCATATATGTATGAGATTACAATGAAATGTATTCTTATGGGTATTATCTTTCCGAAAGAGAAAATACGAATTCTATCTCTCACATGACACAGTCAAAGGAGGCGTTTCTTCACAAACAAAGAAACTTTTATCCCGCTTCAGATCAGAAGATCCGATTTGCTGTTGTCCCAAAAAGAGGGCGTAAGCAGATGCCCTTTAAAAGTAGAGACCCTCTCTCATCTTCGTCCTCTCAACTCTTACACTGCTTCTTCTCCTCCACGAGCAGCGCTTCTCCTCTACGGAACCAGTGGAACAGGCCTTGGCCTCCCTCTCTCTGGGACGCATACCTCTGCGTCATGTAGGAGCTGCCCCGCCGTCCTTTGCAACTAAGTTCACACTCGCCTTTCCCCTCCACAAGGGAAATGATCTGACTTTTCTCGGTAACGTTACATTCAGTGAGCCTTTTAAGCTTCCCGAGACACCAGAAGACGCAGCACCCACAGGACACCGTCCGCGCTTCCTGCCTCTCAGCATCACTCGAACAGAGAACCAACTTGCAAGTAGGCTACTGATCATTCTAAAGCTGATTCCAGGTGCCTCTTGAAATTAGGTTTCTGTCTGTAATAATTACCAGCTACTTCCTTTCTCTCTCTCCTTATTTTCTCTCTTTCATTTCATTCACTCTGATGGCGTTATTTCTTATGTTCTTGTTTGTTTAAATGTTTGTTTGTTTTATCGTTTGCATTTTTACGTACGTTTATAGTTGTAGCTTATGTAACCTTGACATTTATTAAAACCCATTCATACTTTGACTGTCTCTGTGTTTGAAAATCCACCCTTATAAAGTCAATGAAATGCAAAAGATCTAAGCTACACGCTCGATATTATAGACTACTTTGAGTAGTTTTAAATCATAAACCCAAAAGTTTTATGTTTCACGGCCAGAAGATAAACTTTCTTGGAGTTTGTAAACGGGATACCCCTTCTTAACTGTGATAATCTTACATTTATTCGCTGGACGAATGACTGATGACTAGACCAGTTCAGAACAAGGTAATCTCGATAATTGATAAAGTAAATGTATATGCGATTTATGAATTATGACCATGAGTTATGATTATTAATATTTCCAAATTCCCTATATCCTTGAGCTAATTCGCATTGACCCAGAGTCAGATATACAGTTTACGTTACAGATGAGTGAGACAAATGGACCAAAATACCTTCACTAGGGATGTCCCGATACCACTTTTTCACTTCCGATACCGATACCGATGCCGCAGCTTTGGCTATTTGCCGATACCGATATCAATCCGATATTTTTATTTTATTCTTGAACTAATACTACTAATATATGGAAAATATATGGAAGCACTTTGCACAATTAGCCACATAAAAACATCTCACTCAAATGGAGAACAAATACTTCTCCATATAGTCCACAACAACAGCTGATAATGAAAGACTGCCACCCTTTATTCAAAAGACCTTGAGATATGTTTGGTAACCTGAATGAATTTAAAATTAATTTGCTATATTTCAGATCAATATATTTGTTTCCTTAAAATTTTAATTAACTTTAACTTTATTCTCATCTGAATTATAAATAATTTATTTCTGTATAAAATAATACTACCATTAAAAACATGATTTGATTTTCTGTTTTATTCAATGTAGAATGTGTAACTTAAAAATAAACAGATTTGTGCTGTTTTAGGACAAGAAATGAAAACCAATGCAATATGATGAATGTCCAAAAGATGAGATCATTTTTGCTTTTAAACTGTGTGTGTGTGTGTGTGTGTGTGTGTGTGTGTGTGTGTGTGTGTGTGTGTGTGATTTTGGGTGACAGTCAGTTTGACAAGAGTTTACAGTTTGACAAAAGCACAATGTTGTGTTTTACACAAATATAAGTAGGCTAAACACTTTTTGCCGTTTTAATGATGTCCTGTATGAAAATGACGGAGTATGTTTTTATGTTTCCACCGTTCGATCGCGCCCGTGCCTCTCTCTCTCTGACACACACACACACACACACACACACACACCAGCATTGCAATCTTGACATCGCAGCCTGTTCATTTTGCTGCGTTCACACCAAACGCGAATAGAACGTCAAATTCGTGTCTATCGGGTCTAGTTCGATGCTTGAACAGTTTGAATCCATTCGCGCGTCCAAAGCGAATAGGACGCGCCGCGCGCGCATAATGATAAAGTGAACGTTTGAAGCGATATATAGACGCGCGTTCAGAGCTAAGGCGGGGCTACAGATTAGGTGTCCCTATAAGAACCCGCATATGCGCGTATCTAACAGTTAGTTCCGTATTACATTAATTAATGTGCACGCGAGTTTTATTTATTTTTATACCGTGTATTCTCTGTGTAAATCCATGCACCGAACGTACGTTCAGTACGAATACGTACCGTTCCACCCCTAATGGGTATCGGATCATAGGTATCGGATAATTTTTTTTTCTCCCCTCCGATATCCGATCTAGCGTTTTGGGCCAGTATCGGCACGATACCGATGCCGTGGATCGGATCGGGACATCCCTAACCTTCACAGTGGTGTAAAACACTCAGGAAGTTTTACACCACAGGAAGTGTTTAGTCGAGACTAGCTGCAAAGCTGAAAGCAGAATCAAAGATGCACAGCTTCCTCAAAAGCACTGAAATACATTAATCCTGTTATATACAATCTTAAGATAAGTGATTTCTACCAGATTTCACCCTCCTTTCTGTGGCAGATTCACCAGCTCTAACAGAATCATCTGAATTCTGACTCAACACTAGGTATGCAAATAACGATTAAATCACTAAATTATAAATTACTATAAACAAAAACACCACAATTAACTTATAAGTAGAATATACATATATAGAAAATACTTTATCCACTAAATATTATAATCCCCTGAAATTATTTGCATTACAGTGCAGCACAAAATGAATGCTTAATGTCACTTCAATATTAATAAATAAAATGGCACAATGACAACCTCGCTTATATTGAACATTTATATACATTTATATAAATGTATAACATTTATATTAACTTTTATCAACTAAACAAATAAGACAGATGGCATAGTATACCTCCATTGTAACACTGATAAATGAAGGTCTTTGGATTTTCCCCTAAATTTAAAACAAATGCGTAGTTTGTGGTTCATTAGTATTAATGAAATACATCAATAATAAAATAGTACAATGATAAGTTCACTTAATTATTAAATATTGGACTTTTCTTAACAAAATTAATAAGGATGATATGCTATACCCACGTTGTAACAAATAAATAAAAAATATTTGGATTTTAAAACAAATGCTTAGTTTGTGGCTCATTATTATTTTGAATGAAAAACACAACAACAATAAAACAAAGACAAACTTACGTATATTAAACAAAGAAATGCAAATTTTATGCATAACTTTTAGCCTCCGGGATCGTCCTGTCAGTCATTGCACCTTACTTTAGTCATGTGACTCCTGTGGCTCAACTTACCTCAGTATCTCCAATTTACACTTTATATTCTTCAGTCCAGTGCAGAGCAGCTTCACTCCTGAATCTTGCAGATTATTATTTTTCATGTTCAGCTCTTTCAGATTGGTATCTGATCCAAGAACTGCAGCCAGAGCTGAACAGCTTTTGTCTGTTAAGTTACAATCATTTAACCTAAAATAATTCACAACACAGAATTAGATGGAACACATACAATACATTTTCTATATACAAATATTAAATACATAGCAAAGAGTCTGAGTTAAACTAACATTCATCTTCAAAAACTACTATTTCCTGTACATTAGTATTTTTATTAATTGACAAATTTCCTAGATATAATGAAGCATGTTTTAAAAAGGATTGTTTGTGTTAAGATTTATAGCTATAGGATATAGGGCGTACATCTGACACCGGCGTTTCAATAGTGCGCGCTCTCTGTAGGCATGTTCACATTAGCAGATAATGAGTTGCCATGAGAACGACTGACATCTCTATCTTTTCATACAGATTACATAAACAGATATTTGTTTTCGTTTTTAATTATATGATTTAATAGCAGAGATGTTTACAAAGATTTTATTGCTTATGCCTGTGTGACTAATATTCGTTGAGTTTTGTTTAAGTTTAGAAACGTGCTCCTGAAAAAAAGTTTAAATGATTCAATATGTATGCTCACTCACATCAAGACGCCTCTGGAGTCCATGCATGAGGAGCAGCGTTTGTCACTACGCCGCTTTTCAGCGCTAGCTGTTTGGAGAAGCCTATTTCCACCTCCATTGCGTTGGAGAAGCAATCCCACATACAACTATGCTAATTAACTACCTGTCTACACGAAATAATCTAAATCACTATATAAATGCTATGCTAACTAGATGCTAATATACGCTATTTTGATAATTTTCAATACTCGCAATTCCAACTCCTGACAACTCCAACTCCTACAACATCTTGTACAGTGGTTTTACAAGATGTTTTTATACCAGGGGCTGAGCCTATGCCAAGGGTGTGGTGAGCTGGTTCAATCTGAAGAGGGCAGCACTCAGACGTTTTTAAACCATATATTGTAGAATTAAAACAATTTATACCCAAATGTCAACAAATTTATTTGAATCAATGAACAGCACTAATAAAGCCCCAGTCTTACAGATCATTAACTAAAAAAAGTTGGTTTAGGGTTAAGTTACCCTTTAAATTTAAGCCCGGCCCGAACCGACACATTAACTGTCATTATGAGCCCCATTTAAACCCGACCATTTGGGCCATTATAACCAGGGGCGGCGCCAGACAATTTTTTAATGCAGGTACTGAGGGGTGCTAGATATATTATATATAAATACTATTACAAACATTGGCCACTTAATATTTAATATTAAATTATTTTAACTGTCACAATTAAAGTATAATTTTATTAAATTGAGCAAGCACAACATTCAGCATTCAATCAAATATTTTTAAAGATTGATTATTATTAGTAATGTTATTTCAACATAATATCTTGTTATTTCGACATAATATGTGTGCGTGCAACAAGCAAGATGTGCATTTGTAAATCCGGTGACACGTGCATTGATTTTTATTGATAAACTAGTGTTTTCTGTCAGTGTCGGCTGCAAAGATGAAGTTGACGATCGCCATATCCGTAGTGAACGCGCCTATAGAGAGAAATGCACATCATGGATTACATAATCAGAGAGTAGCCCATTTCTTTTGGTTTTTAATTAGTTAGTTTAAAGACATTTCAAGCTTTCTTTAGATATATTTCTCATGTCTGTGAGGCATACGCCGAGTTTCGGATTCACTTTTATAGAAAGGCTTTCTACAAAACAAAAAAAGTGGTCAAAATCATGTCTGACCCCACTCCATGTCTCTCGATATATTGCACATCCTATCTTACTCGTGGTCTTCACATTTCATAATCAACATAGATGAAAAAAATAACATAATATTTTAACAGATATGAAACTAAGGGCCCTATCTTGCACCCAGCGCAATTGACTTTGTACACCGACGCATGTATCATTCCTATTTTTCACCCGCGCAAAGCGGACTTTTCCTTCCTCCGACGCACGTCAGTAAGTTAGGAAATACACTTGCGCTCACAGGGGCGGTTCAGCGCAAAGAGGAGGCGTGTTCCGGCGCAAACGTTCCTTCATGCTATTTTGCAGGTTTAGAAAACCTGCGCCACTAACCAGGAAAAAATAGTTTAAAGTCAGTGGCGCGTTGCGCATGTTATTCATATGCTATTTTAAGGGTGCATGCTTGGCCATAAACAGTGTAGCGTGTGCACAACGCGCACTTTGATTCTCTCATCTACACAGAAGCAGCAGTTTTCATTTTTGCAAATCATACATTATTACGATAGATCAGGGGTTCTCAAACTTTTTGAGTGTGTGGACCACTATTTGTAATCAAGAATTTTCGCGGACCACCTCATAATACACATAATAAAATATGTCTACACACAGTCCTACCTGAATTAATCTGCACCTCTAAATAGGCTTACTAGCACTAAAACTATAACTGGTCATCACATCACAGGCTTGTTAAAGGAAAGTTTACTGCACACAACGGCTGCCACATATTTAATTTATTTATTTAGGCTACTCAAGCGCCCAGGGCATAATCAGGTTCATTTGAACAACAGGCTTATTTCCATAGCAATGTAGTATGAAATCTATACAGTAATAAGAACACTGGAATATAGTCAACATTTCAAAACCTTTGGCGATTTTAGGGGATTATTATTATTAATCTTCAGAGTTTTACAAGTCCTCAAAAAGTTTGTCCACTTAACAGCACATCTGCAAAACATTTCAGAAACGCGAGATCAAGAAACTAACTGGAAATTAAATAATAACAGCCCTTATTCATTCCATTTATAAACATTTCGTTTCATATAAACTGCCTATGCCCACTGCGTCAAATTCAAAAAGGGATTATGTGAAATTCGCGCCTGCCGCGTCTAGTGATACGCTTGACCACTTTGTATCAATTCGCGCGTCAAGAGCTAAATTGACGCGCGTAAAAACAAAAGTTTGAAGCGAAATTTCGTCCGTTGTGAACGCACCATTAAAGGCTATGCGTGTGATGTGATAATGAGAACATATTTGCCTCTGCCCTTTTCTCTTCAGAGAACCTGTTGCTATCCACCGAACCAATGTTGTGGTTCTAACGGCACTGAACTTGAATGTCACGGCCGAACACCACTAGGCTATTTTAGTAATCACACAATAACTTGACAATTTAATTAAAATGTTATATCAATATAGGCCTACATATTCTTTTTACTTTTCTTTTTTTATGGGAATTTCCTGGTAAAATGAAGGTAAAAAAAATATTATTTTATATTTTATTTAGCCTTTCCACGGACCACCTGCAGTACCCTCACGGACCACTAGTGGTCCGCGGACCACAGTTTGAGAATGGCTGCGATAGATAGATAGATAGATAGATAGACAGACAATTTATTATAAAAGCATACATCTAGCTTACACATTTACCCAAATTATCATACGCCTGTTTAACCGAAGTTAATTTGGGTGGGTTTCTCCATCCCCAATGTCACTTCTCTGTGTTTTACGGCCCTGACGAGAACGTCGGTCTCCTCGGCTGTGAACCGCTGCCGGCGCGCGCCTGCCAAATCCGCCGTTATAATAGGAATCCGCTTTAGAACAAGCGCACCTGCTCTTAAAGGGAATGTGAGACGACGCCCTGATTGGTTTATTTCGCGTTACGCCCAAACCACACCTATGAATAATGAAGCTACTTCAGACCAACCCCTTTTAGATTTGCGCCGGGCGCAAGAGGCATTTATCCCGCCGGGAAAATAGCAACAGCGCCGAGACCCGCCCACAAAGTTACTTGCGCTTTGCGCTTGACACTTGCGTTTCAGATCGTTAAAATAGGGCCCTAAATGTGCTTATTTAATGGCTACAACAGTATAGTAGGCCTACAGACTCTCTATTTGTACAAATTGCTGCACATTCATTTAATTCTGAATTTTGCACACATAAGTTGAAAGGCATTTGTTTGTGCATAGTAAAACATATCTGCAACATTTATCAAGTTCACGGATAATGTTGCGAGCATTTATTAATTATTATCTTAATGAATAATATAACAAGGACGAAGCGTGTAAACTGCGTTGTGTTTATTCAGAATGGAATGGATCGTAAATGGATCCGAATGAAGAAACGTAAAAAAAATAAAACGTGAACAGTGATGTTCAGAGAAAATGAACAAGAATGAACTTTGGATGGCCTAGGACAGGGGTAGGCAACCTAAGGCACGCGTGCCAACACTGGCACGCGGAGGGTTAATCGCTGGCACACAAGCAAATGCGAGAGAAGTGTATGTATTTCATTCAGATAAAGTAGTCTAGTTTTATGCCGGTCAAATGCACTCGGGCTCCCCATGATTAACATCGCGCAACATCAGCATCACACGTGCACACGTTGGAACGCACATGTAGGAAATTAACCTCGTGAATTACGGCCGTTTCACGCATATTTTTTTCGGCGTACATGTTAATCCACACCGGGAGCAGGAGCAGCGCGTGAGCGCCCAACAGGACCGTCGCGTGAGCAGCAGTGAAGCAGAGGTTTCGCCGCCGAGTCTATTTTGTCTGCGCTGCTCACGCTCAATTTAAAGCCCCCTTTCACACAGAGATTCCAGAAAATACACGGATAAAGTGACCCGAGATTTGACCCGGGTTCGTTTGATTTTGGTTCATTCACACTGCCAGTGATTTTCCGGAATCAGAGAGTGCGTTCTCACACAAGCCGTAGCCTACAAATTCCGTAAAGACACGTGACATCGATGTAACTTAAAATGTCTTAAGTTTGCCTATGAGCTGCGATTTCTCTCTCTGATTCGATCATAAACTTGCGCATAACGTATCGTTTCACTAGCTGGCGAACGATCCCGGCTTCAGCGTCATCATTACGACACGGCATTATTACGGCTTTTGTTCACACAGGACTCTTTTCGTTCCGGGACTGAACACGGCAATGTTACTAGGTCCCCAACCCGGCATCAATCCCGGGTCGTGTTTGCATTCACACAGAAGGCAAAGCGCTGTGCGCTGGGTTCAAAGCGCTGTGTGAAAGGTGCTAAAGTGAAAGCACACTTTTGATGGACAAAATAAATATTATTCCAAACAAAGGTGCCCAAAATGCACAGAATTTGCATGTCTAGTGTGTTTTAACAAGAACTGGATTAGGCTATGTCAGAAAAGAAAATTTAGACTCAAAAATATTTATATAAAATTTACCCATTTAAATTTGTTTTTATTATTCAGTTTGGGTAAAAGGATATGGTATTTTATATAAAAAAAAATATATGTAGAAAATAAATATTTGTGTGTGCTGTAAAGTAGTTAGAAAAAATGAAATCGGAATCGGCTAAAAAAATCGGTATCGGCAGGTCAAACTCAATGAAAAATCAGAAGCGGCCTAGAAAATTGTAATCGGTGCATCTCTAGTTAGGAGTTATAAATATTATTAAATTGTCTATCTAAATCTAAAACAAATTTCAAGAGAAAAATTTAAATTTCTGTACTATTTCTGTGTAAGCCATTATGAAAATGTAAAATGTTTGTGTATTTATATGAGTGTGTGTGTGTGTATATATATATATATATATATATATATATATATATATATATATATATATATATATAGGCTATGTGTGTGTTGTGGCACAGTGAAGAACTTGGAAACTTAAAAATGGCACTTTATGACAAAAAGGTTGCCGACCCCTGGCCTAGGAGGAGTAGGCCTACTACTCTACTTTAATTCAACAAGGTTTTAGAATATAGAATATTTTATTTTTAAAGCCTATTATCCCGGGCCCCGGAGTGATGCATGCGAGCAGTGATGGGAATAACGGCGTTATAAATAAACGGCGTTATTTTTTTCAGTAATGAGTAATCAAACTAATTACTGTTTCCTCCGTTACAACGCCGTTACCGTTACTGTCAATAAAATGCGTTTATGAGGCGCCGAACTGGACAAAAGTGAGGCGGCGGACGCTGCGAGCGCGTTCTCGGACATACTCGTTTCACTGTCGAGCGAGCTCATGGCGTTCGCCGCCTCGCTTTTGTCCAGTCCGGCACCTCATAAACACACACACCAGAGAAAAAACTTTGCAGCTCCTATGGCTGAGAGAGAGCCTACTCGGATGAAAACCGCTTCAGTGAGCTCGACAGTACGCGAGAGAGACCGAGTGTGTCCGAGAACGCGCTCGACAGTGCGCGAGAGAGACCGAATGTGTCAGAGCATAAATACTTTATTTATAAATAAATTACACGTTTCAGCATTAGAATAATCTCTGTAGCATATTGGTATCATATGCAATGTTTTAATTAGTTTAAATCTCCAAAATATCCTGCAGGGAACGTTCAAAGAAAACATCTTTGTTTGACCGGTTGTGAACACGTGCGGCAAACACGACTAGAATTTGGCTAAAATAACCTCTGATGATGACGTTCTCTGTAGGTTATAAAAATAAACCCCCAAAAGATGATATTTTATTATTATTATTTATGTTGGTACATTTTCAGTATTATATTGAGAGCACTTTTTGTTAAACTTACTATTGTGAGGAAGAAAATACTTCAAGTAGGCTATACAGTATGTCTACCAGTTGTAAAGGTGTGTGAGTTTTATCATTTTAATTATATGCACTAGTGTATGTGTATGTATATTTTATATTACTATTTATTTATTTTTGGTACATTTCTTGAGAAGCATAATTTTTTTTACTTGTTTGTTGGCCAGTTGTGGTCTGTGCAATAAATATTAAAAGTTCTAAACCATCTATTGTGTTTTGTTGTTCCACTATAGTAATGATAATATTTTAATATTTAAGTTAATAGGTGTCTCTCCCATTGTCCCACAGCAACATTAAAATAGTGTAGATTAGTGTACAATGTTTTATAATAATAAGATGTTCTATTTAGTGTCCATTTAATTAATTGAACATTTCATATTGGGGGTATCCAAGAAATTTCTTATATTTAAACTTTTTTTTTTTTTTTTTTTTTTAGTAACGCAATAGTTACTTTCCCTGGTAATTAGTTAATTTTGTAATGATGTAATTCAGTTACTAACGCAGTTACTTTTTGTGAGAAGTAACTAATAACTATAACTAATTACTTTTTTAAAGTAACTTACTCAACACTGCTTGCGAGTGGAGACGCTGCGCATGACACACGACGTGTTGCATTTTGTAACACAAATACTTGATCAAGGGCCCGGCCCGACCCGAGTATAGTGGTGGGAAATATCGGTCAAGCTCGGGCTTGGCCAGAGAATCTACGCCCTCATATATATATGTCCTTTATTTAAGAAGCCTGTTTTATAAAAATCTCAACCTTTCAGAATTTCATCTTACTTTTTGGCAATATAAATAACATCTGTACCAAATTACATTCTTTCCCCCCCAGTTTGGGTGTATGAATATAATATGTTTGTTTTTTTCTTCCTCTTCCTCAAGTATGAGTATGAGCTAATATATAATTCTATTAATCAATTAATTAATTAATTAATTTAATTAGACTAATTAATTTTCAGACTGTTATTTCATATGTCAGGCTTTTCAGGGATAAGTTTGTGTTCATGATGAGGAATCACTATAGAGTAATGTAGATAAAGACATTTTTCAGATGAGAGCAAAACATGACAAAATGTATTAAAAGACTTACAGAGCTCTTCTGGAGGTTTTGATGACTGCCGATAATCTGATGAGACACTCGTCTGATTTCTTGAATTTCTGAAGCTCAAACTCCTCCAGCTCGTCCTCTGATGTCAACAACACAAAGACTAAAGCAGACCACTGGGCAGGTGAAAGGTCACCAGATGAGAGACTTCCTTTGCTAAGGTGGGTCTGAATCTCTTTCACCAGAGTTTGGTCGTTCAGTTCATTCAGACAGTAGAACAGATTGATGGATCTCTCTGCAGGAAGATCATCTTCTAATTTCTGCTTGATGTACTGAACTATTTCCTTGTTGCTCTGGTCATTGCCGTCTTGCTGTGTCAACAGACCTCGTAAGAGTCGTCGATTGGACTGGAGTGACAGACCGAGGAGGAAGCGAAGGAAAAGGTCCAGGTGTCCATTGTCACTCTCGAGCGCCTTGTCCACTGCAGTCTTGAGAAAATCAATCATGGTTTCATTCCTGTTTTCCTGTTCTGTAGACTCATGATCAAACACACTTGTCTTGTTGATGTCTAGAAACAGATGTGCATAAAGGGCTGCAATAAACTCTTGAATGCTCAAGTGAACAAAGCAGTACATGGTACCAAGAATGATTCCTGTTTCCTCCTTAAAGATCTGAGTACACATGCCTGAGTACACTGATGCCTTATAGACGTCAATACCACAGGCTTCCAGGTCTGTGTCATAGAAGATCAGGTTGTTTCTTTCCAGCTGATGAAATGCCAGTTTCCCCAGTGAAAGGATGGCGTCTTTATCCCAGGAAATATCTGCTGTGTATTCTCCATCATACTTTCGGCGGCTCTGCTGGATCTGAAAGCGGAGGAAGTGTGTGTACATTTGTGTCAGAGTCTTGGGAGTGTCTTCTGTGTTTGATTCCTGCAGTGTTTTAGAGATCTCATCAGCCTGAGTGTTTTTCACATCATTATTTATTTTCTCCTCCAGAATGTTCTGGAGAACCGTGGCTGAAATCCAGCAGAAGACTGGGATGTGGCACATGATAAAGAGACTCTTTGATTGTTTAATGTGATCTAGGATTGTGTTGGCCTGATCCTCATCCTTGAATCTTTTTTTGAAGTACTCTTGCTTTTGTGCGTCACTGAATCCTCGTATCTCTGTCAGCCGGTCGATACAGTCAGGAGGAATCTTACTGGCAGCTGCTGGTCTGGTGGTGATCCAGATGAGAGCAGAAGGAAGCAGATTTCCCTTCATGAGGTTCGTTAGGAGAACATCCAGAGAGGCTGGTGACGATACATCACGCCACGTCTCATTACAGTCAAACTTCAGAGGAAGGCGACATTCGTCCAGTCCATCAAGGATGAACAGCACTTTGAATTGATTCCTTCTTGTAAGGTTCAGTCCTTTTGTCTCTGGGAAAATTTGAGTTATAAGGTCCATCAAACTTAGTTTTTCTTTCTCCTTTAAGTTCATCTCTCTGAATGGAAGAGGAAATATGAAGCGGATATCTTGATTTTCTTTTCCTTCAGCCCAGTCCAGAACAAACTTTTGCACAGAGACTGATTTCCCGATGCCAGCGACTCCTTTTGTCAGTACAGTTCGGATCTCCTCGTCTTGTTCAGGTGCTTCAAACAAATTTGTGCATTCAACCTGTATCTCTTGTGCTTCATGACACCTGGAAGCAACTTCAATCTGTCTCACCTCATGTTCAGTATTGACCTGTTCACTGCCACCCTGAGTGATATAGAGATCTGTGTAAATGTTATTCAGAAGTGTGGAGTCACCTTGCTTCGCCATTCCTTCAAACACACACTGATACTTCTTCTTTAGGCCACATTTCAGCTGAGGAATGAAGAACAGCTCATCTAAACACAGGAACAGAAAATAGATTTAGTCTTCTTTTTCTCTCCTACATTTATAAGAGACAATCAGACAGATGATCATGAGTCTCTAACCTTCTAGATCATCAGCAGCTTCATCTTGCTTCATCTCTCTCAGGTAATGTAGTGTGAGATCAAGAGCTGATTCTTTGATACTGGATCTGTTCTCATTAAAGTCCTTCGAAAAAAAGTGTTGTGTGTTCTCATTTTGTAATATTTTTTTAAACTTCTCCAGTTCATTCTTCAGAAATGTGATTATTTTGCTCTCAAGGTCCTACAAACAAAAGTAAGAGAAAAAACCAAATTGTACATCTACATTTGGTATAAAATCTATATACAACGTTATAGAAAAATAAAAAAAATATAGAAGTGCTTCAAAGGAAAAATAGTGATCTGGAGGAATTAAATAAAATGTCTTTGTTCAATAACATATTTGTTGTTGTAAATATTAAACATTTATAAAAATGTGTTTTCCTACCTGGAAGATTCCTAGAAGATTGTCTTTGAAATTCTCGTGGTTCCTGTGAGTCTGAACATCTGAGTCTAATGTCTCATATTGAAGCCTGTAATCAAATAAATAAAATAAATACTGATTTTCCAGGCAAAATTTCACAGAAAGAGAAAAGCATTAGCTGTGAATACTCTGATAAATATTTATCAGATCAAATATTTATCAGAGTATTCAATGATAATTATCATGATAAATGATTCAATGATAAATAATGATAAATATTTGATCATAAAAAATGTTTCATGATTGGTATTCACTGATACAACTTTTAAACACAGTCAATGTGGGACAAAAAATTAGAAACTCATGAAATACCTTTTATTAGACGATGGTGTTTTCTCACTGAAGTCTAGTGGATCTTCTTTAGACCAATCACTCTTCAGAGACACAGAGCTGGACACATGTGAGCCTGATCTTACACTGATGACACAAAGAACAGAGAGAGAGAGAAAACACTTTAGTAAAGGAGGATCAACTGTGTGTGAAACACATCTGTGTCTTTATCTAATCCTCCACAGAAATACACACACTCACAAAATTTACTGTTTTATAGTTAACTACTATTTTATTTTACTGGCTCACATTAGTTAAACGATTTATTTAATATACATGAGAGAGATTAAATATGTACAAAAATACTTGACTCTAATTTATGAGAACATTTCAAGTTTTTGATTATTGACAGAAATAGAGAGCAGAAATGTCTGTGTGTCACAGTTTTGTTAGCATACTTGAATTGAATTAAGTGTATAGTTGTTTCCTAATGTCTATCAATAATTTTATGATCTAAAAACTAAAGTCATTTATTTGGATTAATTCAGCGTCTAGAAGGTTCTTAACAAATTATTAACTGTGATATTTTCTATAGAGAAAACAGGGCTTTATACACAATGTCAGAGTTAATTTAAGAAGTTAAAAACTGAAGTTGTGCAAATCTAAACCAATGCTTAAAGTTGTGTTATTGACAGGGAAACACAAAGTCCAGTGGAGTTTAAACTGATGAAAACAGACGCAGTCTTACCTGTGTTTCTCTGAGAGACTCATCTGAGAGAGAGAGTCCTTTCCTCTTTCCTCTGACATACTGCAGCTAAACTGACACTGAAAACTGATCAGCACTGCTTTCTGAAAACACTCAATCCTTCAGCATCACCTGGAAATGACACCATTTTACACAGATGAAGAACATCTTATTTAAGACAATAATGAAGAATGCTGAGTTATCATCAACAACAGCAACAGCAAAAACTATCTAGAAAATAAAGTGAGTTACAGACAAATATATTGCCATGTAAAATAACCAAATGGTCTTAATCATTTCTGATTGTTTAATGAGTTTAAATGACTCTAAATATTAATTAATTGAGGAACAGCAATTGTTTTTAAACTATGAGTGGGAAAATTGAAGCTGATTTGTTATATTCTCTATTACAGTTTAATATCATTTTACAATCATATTTACCCAATCTTTATTAATTGTTGAATTGTTTGTCATTTCATCATTACTTCAAGTTCACAATGATGATTGATTTCATTACTTTTAAATGATCCTAAAATAACTGATTGAGTAAAAGTAATCAGAATAATAATAGACATACTGTATAACTAGTAATCATAATTGCTATATATGAACTGAAATATTCAGTTTAATAACAGCAGATTGTTGTTCATTGACGTCAGGCTTCATCTCTGTCTACTGTAAATGTCTGCTTCAATAATACTTTAGATTTCACATCACAAAAACAACAGCCTAAAACTGAAGAGGAAATGGGAGAAAACTTTGAAAAACATGTTTGTTTTCAATAAACCTTTCTCACTAAAACTTTTTGTGTTTTAACTTCAAAAGATTGTAATTTCTGGCAGATTCTTCGTCTGTTCGGAGTAGCAGAAGAACAGCCTTTTGTAACTTCACATTTAAATCACGCTTAATATACAATATGAAGTTCCTAATAATTACAAATGACTGTAATGGAGAATGTATTAAACTTACTTGCAGTCTTGTCCACTAAGAAGAGAATTTATAAGTATTTTAAACTCAGTAACGCTTGTTGTCAGTCCACGCGCGTCATTCTCAGAATCTCTTGCAACAGGTTTAGGCCTATCACCACGTGTTGTTACCTTCGTTTTCCTCTTCTTCGTGTGTTTTACAGGAGGGTTTGGAACAGCTGAAGAGTTGCACACCGACACCTACTGCACTGGAGCGGGATATTATACCACATATATCTCTAAATCCTGTTTAAAACCTCTTAAATAGACATTTCAGCAGTGCATCTGTTATATTCCCTGTTTCTGGACTATTATCTAAGATGCTGGATATTGTAAATGACTGACATCCAGAGGTTTGTATTATACATGCAATCCTTTTGTTTTGCTTTAGGACATACTATTAATGTTCTAGTTTCTGCTCCCCGACACTCATCACATAGATCTGTATTATGTATTTTTTGTTTTTTTTACTTAAAACTTTTTTAAAACCTTTTTTTGTGATTTCTGTGCTGAATTTTTGGAAAAATCTGCGGAATTATGTGGAATGGCTTTAAATGTGTTTAACAGATATTGTTGTGGTTAATTATTTCTTTTCAGGGAAACGACTTCAGAGATTTTTGATACCAGAAATATTAGACTTTATTAACAAACAAAGCCGAGAGACTCTCCGCAGAAAGAGCCCCTCCAGAAAGATTGTCCAGCAAACGTATATACCTTCTCCTTCTCCCAAATATGGTAATACATTCTATAGGTATTTTGAGAAATAGTTTGTACCATGTGACATTACTGAAATAGAATTCTCTGCTGTAACCACACAGCTCTCAGGTTCCAAAGTCACCCAAAGACATACACAGACAGAAAGGAAATAATAGTGTACAAAAAACAGTTAAATTACTTATTTTCTAAATAATAAAATCTTCAACATTCCCTCCTCTGGGGCTTATTTAAGCCCCACATTTGCTATCCTTGTCCAGAGTGTAGTTTCAAAATCCAGTCCCCTCCGTTATACTACCTTAGTGACTAAATTAAGTCACTCATTCTTATTTTCAATGTCTGAAATTATGCCACCACACTCCTGGAGGAGCAATCGAGCCAAACATCTTTCTCCATACATTTTCTTTCTTTCAGTTGTTTTTCTTTCTTTCAATGGAGAAAGTAAAAGACTCGAATCCTCCCTAATCAAACATCAAACATTGTTACAAGTGTGTTGATGAAATTGGTTCAGCATTGTCTGTTATTGTCACAGTTATAATATGTCAAACATAAAAATCCCTTATGCAATTAAAAGTTCTTGCATTGTAGATATCCTCTTTGACACATACACCCAGGATCTGGCTTATTCATTTTCTTCTTCATTCTCAATCGAGGTACTTCCATCAATGTCCATTGATTGTAAATCTCAATTTGGTTTATAAGCCCAATCTTAATAATATATGATTTACTTGCCCTTTAAAATTAGTTTTCATTATCTTCTTGATATGGGAAGTACACAACAGAATAATAACCCCCTTTCAATATTGCAACTTCAGAAAACATTCCTTAATCTTTAAATCAAGTTTTCCTTAACTTTTTGACTCAATCGTATTTGCTAACTTTTCTCCAAACATAAGTCATTCTACTTTTTTCATGTAATGTTTTCATTATAATAAAGACAAATCATTATAATAAATCTCTGCTGATTATAGTAGAATAATTGGTTTAGTTTGCTTTTTCATTTTGCATAATCCATATGAATTTTGATTTAAAATAGGTCTGGGTAAAAATTACTTCCTCTAATTTTTATTCGCTTCTTATTTTTATGAAGGAATATCAATTCTTAAATTTGAAGAATCAATCTTTTAGTCAGTCATTTTTAGTTGATTAAACAAACATAACATTGTAGTGCACCTTCTATCCATTAAATCGCAATCTGCTTCGTTATAACGTTTTACATTTCAAATTCTGTCTTCTTTATTACCAAATTTAAACAATAAATAAAATGTTTAATCTCACGTGTTGCAGCTTCTTCTCATTATAGCTCCTCAGTTCAAGCATACTTTAACTGAATACCTTTTCTTCCTTTCTACTAATTTCTAAATGAACTATCATGAATAAACTTAATTATGTCACATGTAATCACTCAAACTAAGAAAGCTTTAAGAGCAATGTTACATTTACTTCATAAAAGTCATTCAATAAACTCATTAGACAATTAGAAAAAATAACTCTCAAAAATAACTTTTTATACTATCTTACATATTCATTATACGTACATTTCTTTTTCTGTATATCTAATTTTAATCTTATTCATTTCAAACATAAAGCATTATAACTTAAAACTTCCTTTCTATAATTTAAGTTTCTGCACACAAATCATTTTAATCTTCAATTTCTCTGGAATGACTGCTGTCCCATTATCTAAACTTATTTCTGATAGAATTTAAAATCTAAGGAATACTTCTCTGGGAATATTTAATGACTTCTCCTGACCCTCCTCTGCTGATCTCATTGCCTTTACCTTTCTCTATCTTGCTCATATAATCCATTAGGTGTTTATTAGTCCTTCTGGTACTGATATATGGCCTATTTGTGTCACTGTTCCTTTTTTACCTTTATTTTTGGCACAAATTTCATGTGTACAGTCAGAAATTGCAAAAAATGCCTTTTATTTAATTTTCCTTTAATTCTTAATTTAGCCTTTTAATTCTTTCCTTATTCTTAATCCCTCTTTACTCCCCCCTTGCGCACTTGGTGAAAACAATGCGCATCTGGATTGAGAATATTCAAAAGTATGTTTTTGTGCAATAACCTGTCATTCTTACCCCCCTCTGGTACCATATAAATTGTTCATAATGCCTGTTTGTTATTGAATTTGAACAACTTACAACTGAGGTGGTCGTTCTATTAGCACCATTTAAAATACATTAAATTAGTCAATAGCATATTGAATCAAATCATAATCTTATAACTTAAATTGAAATCAAATATTTGTTAATAGCCAGTGTTAATATTTTCTTTAATTTTCAACTGTAGCCTTAAATTAATTACTTATACTCCTGTATTGACAAATTACATTCGAGTAGGCCTACCATTTATGATCTTTTTTTTTTTTTTTTTAAATGTCATTTAGTTCTAGTTGTATTTTCCTTCATGACTTGTCTTAATTCTCACTATGCTATGGCAATTACTTGAATTAGTCGCTTATTCATTATTTTGTTTCTTTTTAAATCATTTATAATTTCTTTTCTACGTTGTTTTTGATATATTCTTTAATTCAATATTTTTCCTTCTGGTGGGGTTATTATTAAGTTGCTACTAGTATATTCAAAGGCTTTAACATTACCTTAAAATAAAGTTTGGTTGATGTTGACTTTGAACTTGTACTCATCTCTGTTGATTCTCTTTTCTTTGCACAACTTTTTGTGAGCTTTCCACATTCTGCAAATTTTCATTTTAAGTTCTTCTTGTCGTTTGTCTTCTTTTTGCATTCATGTTGATCATTCAGTTTCACCAGGGTGACTCTTTACGAGCCGTTGCAATGGGCTTTCCTTCGACGGCGAGGGAGGCTGTTACTAGCACAAGACCTTGATCCCTCACTTCCTGTTGTGCAGGGTTGAGGCTTGTTGGTGTATTTTAAGTTGAGAGGTATGGACTCAAATGTCAGTTTGCTGATCAATGCTCTTCTGAGATGACAAAGCAGTCACTGGTTCCTTTTGTTTGAATCGTCTTAGTAACCTTCCTGGAACTGAACTGTTCTCATCTGTGAATGAAACCTTCATTATTTCTGTTAGTTCAGTTAGTGACAACAACATATTAAATCATCTGCTCATCTGGCCCATTGTCCTTCTTGCTGTCACCTGTAAAATGATCATGTGGGCTGAGTGGTGTTCTGTCCCCTTTCGGGGGTCTTTAACCCCTATATTACTTTTTACAATTAGTCAATTCAGCTCAGTTATCTCATTGTTTTGAGTCCCACTGTTAGCACACTATTTATCAGGCATCTTAGACAACACTCAACCCACTTTACTAAAAGACAAAAGTTACTCAACAATATTTCATACTTTTGACAAAACGTCAGCTCCTTCATGATATGCTGAAAAGAAAATCAGATGTGTTATGCTCCTTCATATTCTGAAAGGAAAGTCAGATGTGTTAGGCGCTGCGCAAAATGCAGTACTGTTTTATTTTTTCTTTTCTATTGTCACTACAGTTTCGACCAGGAAATTAACCAAATCCACCCATGGTCATTATTGGGCAAAATATGCCCTGTGGGCCCACATATCAAATTTAGATACAGCTGTAGGCAAAATAATGGATTTGCCTTGGTGTACACCATCTCTCACTCATTCATACTCAGTCACTCATTGGCCATCACACATTCTTCTTCCGCAGGTTGTCCTCTATATGCGGAACTTGTAAATTTAGCTGTGGAATTCCAAAGGTCTGACGGACAATGTCACACACAGCTACGCAAACACTATTCAGAAGTGTCAGTGATCTTAATGTTTAGTTTAACACCGTTGTTATAAACCCTTTTTTCTTTTTCTTTTTTCAAACTCTAATAGATTAAACATTTCAGAATATTAGGCCTTAGTATGGTGCAGTTGAGAGTAAGACAGCCAATTGTAATTTCTCAAATGCATTTTTTCTTTCATTTGTTTGGTCTACTTTTTCATATTCTTTTTATTTCTGCTCATGAGCTGCTTTAAGAAGAAAATTGGAAATCTCTACCTAATCTTGGATCCATGGCCAACAACATTTCCATCTCATTATCCCAGTTTCGACAGCATTTTTGATTTCATAATTTTTTGGACTTTTGGAGTTATTTTTCCTTCTCCAATCTATCTCTAGAAAATTATTAAAACAAGATGGAGTGACCAGTATCATGGTTTTGTAAACAAAAATAATAATCATTCTTTGACATTTTGTGTCTATCTTTTTCTTTGCCCTAGAATAATTCTATCAGGCTTTTTAGCCCTATATGGTTCTTTAATAGCCCTCGCTATTTCAAATCCAGCCTCAGTTTTAACTATTTGGTGAGTTGAGCACCCACTTCTCTGTATTTTCTTTTCTTATAGAGCTGGACTTGTACCTACTGAAAAAGCAGAGAGGGTTAGTTTAGCAGAGAATATAAAGAATTGCTATGAGACCAGTGAATAATCAGAATGAATAACGTTAATATAATAATTAACCAAATTTGAAGCAGTCTCTAGAGTGTTCATAAGGTTTGTCACACCTGTCGTGTCGTAAGGGTCTGTTCTTCTGTTTTTAGCTTGGCTGTCGCTCTGCATGTTTTGCCAGCCGTCACTCAAAGGCCATTGCAGAGTGGAGAATAGGCTCTGTTGTTTCTCTGCCTCTTCTTAGTTTGGGCTTTTTATCGATCCTGCCAGTTTTGCATCTCAGTATTTCTCTTTGTCCTCAGGAAAAGTCTCAAGTGAAAGTTTCACCTTTTCCCATATTAATTCAGTCTTTCTGAGTCTTTTTGATTGGTCAACTTCAGGAGGGGAGCTGAGAACCCCTCACCCACTCTCTGTTCTTCTCTCTGCATTTGCGTCTTTGCCCTTTGCCCTCTTGTTGCTTCCACAGGACACTGAGGCCATCTGCAATTTGAACACTCAGAGATCTGCATGAGTCAAATTGAACTTTCACATATAAGCTATTAGTTCTTTATCACATTCCACTTTTTAACCTGCATCTTTTCACTATTCCTTTTTATATAAAAAATCTCACTGGTTGACAATAGCATTTCCCCCATTCTATTAGTAAAGCAGTTCTTCATTGCAGGAAAAAGCAATCTAGTTCTGTTTTTCTATATCATCAATAACTCTGATGATCTAAGAATAATACAATTGAATAATGTTCCCTATCATAAAATTAGACTTCAATCTTTCTTCTATATTTGCATGCAGTGTTCACAATAATCTAGTTTCTCAACAAACATCAAGGAATTCCTCTTATTTATTTATTCTCATCAACTTCTGAAGTATTCATGACTTTTGAAACTTGGTCACTCAATCTTGCTAACCTTCAGCACTGCACCAGTTATTTTTCTCTGAACACAAACTTATTAATCTGCAATGGAATACTTTTTCCACTCTGTCTTCAGGGATAATGAGATACAAATTTTAGACGTCTTCAGATATAATATATAATATATTAAGCACGTGCAATCTTATTTGTATTCATCTATTAATATATCATTACATTTATTGATTAAACATAAATCTTATTATGTTAACTTGTTTTATACAATATTCTTTATACTTGTTCCTGGGGCTTATTGATGTTTATCCCCAGAACTCATACTTTCATACCTTTATCTCTCCTCAAGTGAACAGCTCCTCACCACCAGATCATAGTCTGTGAGGTCAGCAAGGGGTCAAAATCCACAAGAAACAGAGCTTATTTTTAACCACAAGCATCTAGAGCCCACTCACACACAAATATTTACTCCACTCCCTGTCAGCCTTAAAACAGTGAAAAACAATACACTTTTAAAACCTCTATTTACACTACCTTATTCATATACCTCTTCACTCCCTCAACAGAAAAGAGTCATATATGATCTTAATTCCCCTGAGTAAACTCTTATTAGAGTAATAAGGTACCCGGAAATTGACTTAATCTGCAATCATGCTCATTTGTATCCTTCAAGGCCCTCTTACAAATGTCTGCAGATCAACCATCTATATAAGCTAAACTACACCTGTATCAATCAATGCCCACTTACAGGTATAAAACATCAATAACTGATATCCTTATATCAGTACGCTTGTCATCCATCAAGGCCCACTTGACAAGTAAGACACAACTTCTTCTGTGTTCATGCTATTCTTGTATCCATCAAGGCCCACTTACAAGAACCCACAAATCAATAATTGATATCCTTATCAATAAACTCAAACCCTTTGTGTGCATGCTTTTTGCTCATCATCCTTCAAGGCCCACTTGATGAACAAACACAAAACTTTTACGTACGTACGTCAAAACTCTTAGCGCTAAATCAGCATCCCCAGTAGTTATAGAATCCACTCAGGATTAAACAAGTACTAGCAAACACTATCGGGAGCTCCCCCACTACTTGACATTTACAAAGACAATGCATGCAATTATTTCTGATATCAAAAATCACTTTTTAAGTTCTTTAAATTTGGAGAAGCTTTTTCTTACCACATCCGGGCCACTGGTGACTAACACATACCTTATTCAAAAGCAAAACTGCTCACCTCAAAGTACAGCGGCCACTGTTGTCTGTGTAAGTCACCAGCGAGCCCTTCGTGGCTTCTTCAGCTCCTAAGCCACGTCCTGCCGGGGTCGCCATTTGTTGTGGTTTAATTATTTCTTTTCAGGGAAATGACTTCAGAGATTTTTGATACCAGAAATATTAGACTTTATTAACAAACAAAGCCGAGAGACTCTCCGCAGAAAGAGCCCCTCCAGAAAGATTGTCCAGCAAACGTATATACCTTCTCCTTCTCCCAAATATGGTAATACATTCTATAGGTATTTTGAGAAATAGTTTGTACCATGTGACATTACTGAAATAGAATTCTCTGCTGTAACCACACAGCTCTCAGGTTCCAAAGTCACCCAAAGACATACACAGACAGAAAGGAAATAATAGTGTACAAAAAACAGTTAAATTACTTATTTTCTAAATAATAAAATCTTCAACAATATTAGAGTATTGGAACTGAAAACATTACAATATAACATATACACTTATTTATTTTTATTTAAGGTTTATAATACAAATACAAATAGAATTTTTTTTTAAAACAAAACCAAATCTCTCTTATCGTCCATCCACTAAACGACGGAGAAAATATTACTTTATCAATTGTATTGTACACAAATCATTAAATAAACAATTGCATATCATTCAACAACAGAGCTAAATAAATACCTACCTAAGTAAAGGTGTGACAATCAATTACAGAACAGTTCAATAAATACATACAAATATATTTAAATAAAATAGTAATTTACTACCAGTAGTGATTTAGCATCAGAAAAAGTCATTTGACATCAGAAAAACTACTGAATGTGTGTGTGGAGTTTGGAGCTTATTTTGAGTCTCTGCTGTTGAATTTGTCAATCAGCATAATTTTAACATTGTCCTCGGTTAGGCTGCATCTGTGTTAGAAGTGTAGAATAGTGGGGGACACGTCTCTCCACATCCACTGAAGTAGTGGGCAGATCCAAATAAATGAGATCTGCTGCAACAGCTTGCCCACTGGCTGGAGGAGAATAGCAGGAGCACAACGGCCTCAAACATCTGTTGTTTCATCTGCAATTACATAAACAGGACTTCCATGTACAGCCTGTTTGATGTCCTCCAAACACTGAGGAAATAAGTGTGGAAGGTAATCAGAGCATAGGTGAGATGGAGCTGGAATTGACCCTCCCTGTTTGCAGTACTTCTGTAAAAATGAGGAAAAGTTTTAGTTTTTTTTCCAGTGGGATGTCAGCTCCAATGAAGATCTTTATAAATCATAAATGAACTCCATAAATGAAGACATACCGGAGGCCAATGTCTGTGTTCTGAATGATGCTGTGGGGAAAAAGAAAGCATTTTAATTAGAATTAATTTGAAACAGAATTATAATTGGTTCATTAGACACATTAAAGAAAACAAAACGTTCACCAAGCTCATAGTCTCCATTATTATACTATCCCATTCTATTATACTTTTCCCATAATAAAAGTTTCCCTCGTTTTGTTCCGTAGGGTTAATCCATGCTGACAATCAGCTGGGGGTGTAGGAGTGATTGTTTGTTTTCTATAATTCTTTGTCTATATTTTGTTGACTATAATTATTTGTGTATATTAATTTGTTTATAACCCATTTCTTAATTTTTCTGAAATTAATGACTTTATTTTAATTGTTTTGAGGGATGTTTGTGTTATTCCCTGTGTATGTGTGATGGACTAGTCCTTTGTGTATATAAGTTCCCCGTGTGTGTCATATAATAGGAAAACATCCAAATGGGTTTTGTGAGCAATGTGATGTTGAATAAACAATACCTCATGCGATTCTATGAACAAGAAAGGAACAATATGATTGAGAAATGAAGAAAAATAGAATTCAAGAATTAAATTTTAAGGTTTTAATAAAATGGTCAAGTGAAATAAATAGTAAGGCAGTCTTTGATTGTATAAGGGAGACAGTGCTGATACATACAGTAGAATATAAAACTCTATTCCACACTCCGGAGCAGAAGGTGGCGGTAATGCACCGAAAACACTGGTTACCACACACCGTTAAAAACCAAGAAGAAGAAGATTTAGAAGAGGTCATGTTTTTTTTGTTTAGTTTGGTTTGCTTAGTTCATTTACACACAAATTAATAATACACACACACACACACACACACACACACACACACACACACACACACACAAGGGTTCTATAAAAATAAACGTATCTATATTTTAAATTAAATGGTCATAAATAAAATGTATAACACAATGAATAATAGCAAACATCACAAACATTTATTTAAACAGTTTTAGTTAGTAAATAAACTGTTAAATAAGATGTTAAATAAGTTGGCTAAAATAAATGAATAAATATAAAAACACCTTATACATTTTCAGAGCGCTGAAGAAGAAGTAGTTTATGCGATGATAAAAAACAATCCAAAAAGCAAATAGTTTCAGTTGTCATAAACTAAACAGCCCCAGATCCTCCAGGGATAAACTGGAGTGTGAACTGAAGCTTCAGACGCTCACAGAGACGCAGGAGTTACAGACCAGACGAGCCTCGGAACACAATGTCACAGCATATGTAAAGTTAGTCTGCGCTCCAGAGCATATACTTCCAGAGTTTCATTCATACTAAACTCATTTAAAAGCATAATCTTAAAAGTTTTATTAAAATAGTATCTTCTGTTTATCTTCCTAGAAGACTTCTGTGTGGTAGAAATGATTTTGCTTAACTTTAACCTAAGGTATTATTTTCACTTAACAGCATCTGTTCAAAACTTTAACATTTTAAAGCAAAAACTGTACTTAGTCGTTTTAGATCTTATTTATACAAAAATATTCCAGCAGTATTTTGTCCATGACCATGAATCATGCTACCAATCACGTCTGAAGAAGAAGCAGTGTTTTAAAATACAACTAAACCATGATAACAGATGATTTTTCTTTTGACAAACCTACATTTCAAATCATTTCCCTCGTGGTGTTTAACATCCAGGAGCTGAAGAACTAGTTCTTTATGCAAAAGAGAAAAGAATTAATTAAACAAACAACAACGATACAAATAGTTTAAGTTGACAGAAACAATACACTCCCAGATCCTCCCATAAGTTGTAATATGCATTTTACAATATATAAATAGATTCTGTCAGATTTGTTAGAGGGACTGTACCTCATTATTATAATGCAATCACACTGAGGACTAACGTCACCTGTCCCTTGTAAAGGCTATGGATAAAATGCATTCATAAGCTTTATGCAACAATCACGAGTGCTCAATTTACTACAAAAGTGTGTACGGCGTATAAGAAAACAGACATTTAGCTGTTTAACATATCTTAATTGTTCACGATTATAAATATTGATTAGCATCAGCTCACAGCTCAATTGTTACCAAATGCTAGTGAAGAGATAATCTACTGAATGTCACTGTTACATTAGTTTGCTATTACCAGTGATAGCGGCTCTGGTATCGTCACATGACTGTGAGTACACATATAAACCACTCAGTTTTGACTATGAAGCCAGGCCAAAAACAGCAGTTAGTTGTAGCAGTGTGGAGACTGAGTTATGTTTCTTTGATTTTGTTCTAATTTTTCTAAATCAGACTGTTATTAAACTGTTTACCACGGTTTCATTCTTAACATCAGCATCTTATTGTAATGCCGGGTGTGATTGTAATGTTTTGTGTGGTGTTTTCTTTACACTTTCCCCTGGATATCTGTTTCCTATGTAATGTTAGTGAACTCTAGGTCTTCTCTTCTCTCACGTCCTTGGATGTTTCGCACCTACAGGCCCCTTACCTACTGAATATGGTGTTTAATTAAGGGTTACGATACAGTAATTAAAATGCAGAAAACATTCCTCAACTCTTGCTTTACAAGAAGTTCTGTTGAAGAAGAAAACCTTCCTTATGCACAGCAGAAAAACAGAGGATTCGTTTGACCAAGTTTCTTCATGATGATGAAGATTTTGTGAAACAGGAGTTTCTGATGTCCGATGTTTCTGTAGGCGGATTTGTTTTTGACAAGGCCTCACGCGCAGTCAAACTACGCTATTGCATATTTTGAAGAAGAACTTAAACACAGGACCCCTGCCTGATTTCCCCTGCCAAAGACTGGGTTATATTTTACAATCAAATTTGGAGAGATCTGAATAGGGTTGGTGGAAACAATTGGTACTTTTACAAGTAGGGTGGCCCGACACCAGACGTGCGGGACCGTGTGCCAAAGCCTGGAGATAACGTATCCATATCACCCTACTGGAACAAGACACTTCATGACCAACACCACCTTAAGTTGATGAACAAACGCTGTGAGGAGTCCGAAACTGACTTTTTGTTTCAAAGCAGCGATGAGTCTGACTCTAATGAGTGGATTGTCCTCAATTCCAGAGGACAACCCCTTCGAATGCTGGGTATTATATCCATATCTGTGTTACACAACATTTAATAAACAATTTAATAAACGCTTCAGGGACTGAACTTTAACATTTTAATCTTTAATAAAAGTTAACTTAAAGTTTGTACAAAAAGAAATTCCATCCTATCTGTCCTTTCTAAATGCATGTTATGGATCTATTGCGAACAATTCACCCGTGCATATGGTTTGATCTTGTAATGTTTAATAAAAATTTTGTTAGAAAATATGGTGGATTTCCTTAACTTTTTATGTCAACAGGTTCTACGTAACTGGGTTATGTTGCATTTAATTAACATTGTTTATTTCAGTAGACTTAAGTTTATTACATAAGGTTAATTCAATGCCATTTAGTTGAATCATCTTAACATTCTTAATTTTGTCCAAAACTATTAAGTTTAATTATCCTAAAATTAATATCAAACAAAAATTAAAACAAATAATCCAATTGTTTAACCGTTTAGAACCTGAAGATAAAATAGGTGTTTTTCACATATTTAGATTTTTTTTTACTGTAAAATTCTAAAACAATGTGCTATCTTCATGTGCAAGGTGTCATTTTTTTTAAGAAAACGTTTTTGGTAACACTTTATAATAACGTTCAGTTGTAAGTCATTTATAAGTTGTTAGTTAATGATGAACTAATCATTTACAAAACATTCATAATTGATTAGCAAGTGATATACTAACATTTTATGTATGCTTTGTAAATTTCGTTACAAGTCATTTACTAGTGATTAGTAAATGATTAACTAATTATTTATGAAACATGACTATGCATTCATAAATGATTAATGAGTAATGTTACATTTTTTTGAATGTTTTGTTCACATCAGGTGCACAGTGGTTAAAGACTCCATGTGTTTCAGAGAAGACAGCTGTCTATACCCTCACCAGTCAGCACTGTAGTACACACTACACTACACTACACTACACTACACTACACTACACTACACTACACACCACACTACACTACACTACACACCACACTACAGAAGACACAGCTGTCTATACCCTCACCAGTCAGCACTGTAGTACACACTACACTACACTACACTACACTACACTACACTACACACCACACTACAGAAGACACAGCTGTCTATACCCTCACCAGTCAGCACTGTAGTACACACTACACTACACTACACACCACACTACAGAAGACACAGCTGTCTATACCCTCACCAGTCAGCACTGTAGTACACACTACACTACACTACACACCACACTACAGAAGACAGCTGTCTATACCCTCACCAGTCAGCACTGTAGTACACACTACACTACACACCACACTACACACCACACTACAGAAGACACAGCTGTCTATACCCTCACCAGTCAGCACTGTAGTACACACTACACTACACTACACACCACACTACACACCACACTACAGAAGACAGCTGTCTATACCCTCACCAGTCAGCACTGTAGTACACACTACACTACACTACACTACACACCACACTACACTACACTACACTACACACCACACTACAGAAGACACAGCTGTCTATACCCTCACCAGTCAGCACTGTAGTACACACTACACTACACTACACACCACACTACAGAAGACACAGCTGTCTATACCCTCACCAGTCAGCACTGTAGTACACACTACACTACACTACACTACACACTACAGAAAACACAGCTGTCTATACCCTCACCAGTCAGCACTGTAGTACACACTACACTACACTACACACCACACTACAGAAGACACAGCTGTCTATACCCTCACCAGTCAGCACTGTAGTACACACTACACTACACTACACACCACACTACAGAAGACAGCTGTCTATACCCTCACCAGTCAGCACTGTAGTACACACTACACTACACACCACACTACACACCACACTACAGAAGACACAGCTGTCTATACCCTCATCAGTCAGCACTGTAGTACACACTACACTACACTACACTACACACCACACTACACACCACACTACAGAAGACAGCTGTCTATACCCTCACCAGTCAGCACTGTAGTACACACTACACTACACTACACTACACTACACTACACTACACTACACACCACACTACACTACACTACACACCACACTACAGAAGACACAGCTGTCTATACCCTCACCAGTCAGCACTGTAGTACACACTACACTACACTACACACCACACTACAGAAGACACAGCTGTCTATACCCTCACCAGTCAGCACTGTAGTACACACTACACTACACTACACTACACTACACACCACACTACAGAAGACACAGCTGTCTATACCCTCACCAGTCAGCACTGTAGTACACACTACACTACACTACACACCACACTACAGAAGACAGCTGTCTATACCCTCACCAGTCAGCACTGTAGTACACACTACACTACACTACACACCACACTACAGAAGACAGCTGTCTATACCCTCACCAGTCAGCACTGTAGTACACACTACACTACACTACACACCACACTACAGAAGACAGCTGTCTATACCCTCACCAGTCAGCACTGTAGTACACACTACACTACACACCACACTACACACCACACTACAGAAGACACAGCTGTCTATACCCTCACCAGTCAGCACTGTAGTACACACTACACTACACTACACACCACACTACACACCACACTACAGAAGACAGCTGTCTATACCCTCACCAGTCAGCACTGTAGTACACACTACACTACACACTACACTACACTACACACTACACTACACTACACTACACACCACACTACAGAAGACAGCTGTCTATACCCTCACCAGTCAGCACTGTAGTACACACTACACTACACTACACACCACACTACAGAAGACACAGCTGTCTATACCCTCACCAGTCAGCACTGTAGTACACACTACACTACACACCACACTACAGAAGACAGCTGTCTATACCCTCACCAGTCAGCACTGTAGTACACACTACACTACACTACACACCACACAACAGAAGACAGCTGTCTATACCCTCACCAGTCAGCACTGTAGTACACACTACACTACACTACACACCACACAACAGAAGACAGCTGTCTATACCCTCACCAGTCAGCACTTACACTGCAGTACACACTACACTACACACCACACTACAGAAGACAGCTGTCTATACCCTCACCAGTCAGCACTGTAGTACACACTACACTACACTACACACCACACTACAGAAGACACAGCTGTCTATACCCTCACCAGTCAGCACTGTAGTACACACTACACTACACTACACACCACACAACAGAAGACAGCTGTCTATACCCTCACCAGTCAGCACTGTAGTACACACTACACTACACTACACACCACACAACAGAAGACAGCTGTCTATACCCTCACCAGTCAGCACTTACACTGCAGTACACACTACACTACACACCACACTACAGAAGACAGCTGTCTATACCCTCACCAGTCAGCACTGTAGTACACACTACACTACACTACACACCACACAACAGAAGACAGCTGTCTATACCCTCACCAGTCAGCACTTACACTGCAGTACACACTACACTACACTACACACCACACTACAGAAGACAGCTGTCTATACCCTCACCAGTCAGCACTTACATTGCAGTACACACTACACTACACTACACAACACAACACACTACACTACACACTACAAAATACAGCTGTCTATACCCTCACCAGTCAGCACTGTAGTACACACTACACTACACACCACACTACAGAAGACAGCTGTCTATACCCTCACCAGTCAGCACTGTAGTACACACTACACTACACTACACTACACACCACAGAAGACAGCTGTCTATACCCTCACCAGTCAGCACTTACACTGCAGTGCACACTACACTACACACTACAGAAGACAGCTGTCTATACCCTCACCAGTCAGCACTTACACTGCAGTACACACTACACTACATAAGACAGCTGTCTATACCCTCACCAGTCAGCACTTACACTGCAGTGCACACTACACTACACACTACATAAGACAGCTGTCTATACCCTCACCAGTCAGCACTTACACTGCAGTACACACTACACTACACACTACAGAAGACAGCTGTCTATACCCTCACCAGTCAGCACTTACACTGCAGTGCACACTACACTACACACTACACTACACACTACAGAAGACAGCTGTCTGTACCCTCACCAGTCAGCACTTACACTGCAGTGCACACTACAGTGTTCAACACCTGTTATAGATGATGTGTAAATGCACGAATAAATCATTTACAACACTTTCTGCATCCCCTAATCTAAAGTGTAAACTATTCATCACTTGTAAATGTGTTACACATCATTCATAGATACGACTCGTTGATCTTATGCCTTATTGATTCTTGAAGTGGTAATCTACGAATGATGTGTAACACATTTACAAGTGATGAATAGTTTACACTTTAGATTAAGGGTGTTTTAAATGATTTATTCATGTGTTTACACATCATTGTGTTGAACACTGTTACTTACCTGTTACAAATGATCTGTACGTGTATACAAGGCATTTACAACACTTTCTGCACCATCTAATTGCTACATACATACACACACACACACAAAAATACATTATTTATTAAACATTTATGAAGCGCATATTCATGTTTTGTAAATTATTAGTTAATCATTTACTAATTAACTGTAAATGACTTAGAACTGAATCTACTAAACATACATACAATAATTAACATATCACTTATTAATTACTTATGAACGCATAGTCATGTTTCGTAAATAATTAGTTATTCATTTACTAATCACTAGTAAATGACTTGTAACGGAATTTACAAAACATACATAAAATGTTAGTATATCACTTGCTAATCATTTATGAATGTTTTGTAAATGATTAGTTCATCATTAACTAACCACTTATAAATGACTTACAACTGAACGTTATTATAAAGTGTTACCTAGGCACGCACACATACACATGCACACACCACATACTAAGATACGTGAAAGAGTAACGGTGTCACAGTGTCTGGTTGTGTTTCCCCGGGTATCCACTAGATGTCCTCCTTTTCCCCACGGTGTCATTCACAGGAACTACATGTCCCACTATCCCTGTCTGCGTGATTACACCCAGGTGTTGGTATTTGTAATCACCCAGCTGTCTCTCGTTGTTCTTGTATTTAATGCCCTGTTTGTCTCATGTTCTGTGTGGATCGTTGTTTTATGTCACCTCGCTTGTGTTCCCGTGTTTCTTGCCTGTAGCCTGTTTATTGTTTTGTATTGCCTGTCTGGACTTTGAACCCTGCCTGTTTTGACTATGATTTTGGATTGCCCTATATAATAAACTCATCACTGCACTTTGGATCCGCTTTGCCCTCTTCCTTGTGCGATCCGTGACAGAACGATCCACCACCACTAGGATCCAAGCAGGATGAGTGGCCGCCGCAATTTCCCCGCTGCCAGAGGAGAGGAGAGGAGATGGCCAGCACCATCAGACAGTAAGCCAGAACCCAGAATGAACATTTTTGACTGCTTTGCGCTGTGGGCTCGGAGGACGGACGAAAGATTTTTCATCGAAACCCCTGATTCCCAGTCCACAGCAAGCTTCGGGTCGGACCACGCCCCCCGCCATGACAAGTCCTTCGAGGGGACCAAACTGGCTAAATTCCACGGGACTCGTGGAGGTCGCAGAGGAGGCGGAGGGGGTCGGGAGGAAGTTCAGTCCCATCACCCGTTCTGGCCGCCCGTTGATCCAGAGGTCCCTCCGCCGTGGGCTCCACCCAGTCCAGAGCCGTCCACTCGCCATCAGAGACGGCGGAGGAGGAGGAAACCTCTGGGCCTCGACCACGGGTCCAAGACCGTGCCCGTACAGCCTTCTGTCACCCCGGAGACTGTGCCTGTACAGCCAGCTGTCATCCCGAGGCCCATGCCCGTACAGCCAGTCATCATTCCGAAGCACGTGCAGCCAGCTGTCATTCTGAAGTCCGTGCAAATGCAGCCAGCTGTCAGTCCGGAGCCCGTATCTGTTCCTGAGCCGGAGCCAGTGTCTGTTCCTGAGCCGGAGCCAGTGTCTGTTCCTGAGCCGGAGCCAGTGTCTGTTCCTGAGCCGGAGCCAGTGTCTGTTCCTGAGCCGGAGCCAGTGTCTGTTCCTGAGTCTGTGCCTGTGCTTGTGTCTGTTTCTGTGTCTGTTTCTGAGCCGGAGCCGTCTGTTCCTGAGCCCTCAGTGACCGCGACACTGGCCATTATGACCACAGCCATGTGGTGTGTGTGGGCTACGCACACACTTGGACCGGTGGTGTCTGTTCCTGGGCCGGTGGTGTCTTTTCCTGGGCCGGTGGTGTCTGTGCCTGAACCGGTGGTGCCAGTTCCAGTGCCTGAGCCGGTGGTGCCAGTTCCAGTGCCTGAGCCGGTGGTGCCAGTTCCAGTGCCTGAGCCGGTGGTGCCAGTTCCAGTGCCTGAGCCGGCGGTGCCAGTTTCAGTGCCTGAGCCGGCGGTCATCCCAAAGCCCGTGCACGTGCAGCCGGCTGTTATCCCGAAGCCCGTGCAGCCGGCTGTCCCAAAAGGCATCCCGGAACGGCTCGTCATCACTCCCGTCATGGTGAGGAGGGCCGTCTTTCTATTTTATGGAATAAAGGTGGTGCACGCATGGAGGAAGCATACCAGCCCAGAGAGCGCATCGCCGCTGCCCAGCCCAGAGAGCGCATCGCCGCTGCCCAGCCCAGAGAGCGATCAAGCATCAGAGCCCAGCACTGAGCCAGTGCCGATCGCCTGCCCAGCTGATCCGGAGACGGAGCCGATCGCCTGCCCAGCGGACCCGGAGCCAGAGACCTGCCCAGTGGACCCGGAGCAGGTGACCTGCCCCGCTGATCCTGAGCAAGTGACCTGCCCCGCTGATCCTGAGCAGGAGCCAGTAGGCTGCCCAGCTGATCCAGAGTCAGAGAGGTTTCCAGAGCCTCCACCCTGGCCGCCCGATGGACGGTCTGATTCACCCCGGTCGCCCGATGGACTGTTCGCTTCGCCTCGGCCGCCCGAGGGACTGTTCGCTTCGCCCCGGTCGCCGGATGGACTGTTTGCTTCGCCCCGGCCGCCCGATGAACTGCTTGCTCTGCCTCGGTCGCCGGACGGACTGTTTGTTTCACCCTGTTGCCCTGATGTACTGTCTGTGTTGCCCTGGTCCCGTAGTTATCTGCTACCCCCTGTGTCTGTTTCCCTTCACGGACCTGGCCCTCCATCCCTCCCCCTGATCCTCCACCGTGCCACCTCCCTCCTGATCTCTTGTTTTGTTCCATGTCTTGTCTTGTAGTGTCTGGGAGCCACTCCGTAGGAGGGGGGTTATGTCACAGTGTCTGGTTGTGTTTCCCCGGGTATCCACTAGATGTCCTCCTTTTCCCCACGGTGTCATTCACAGGAACTACATGTCCCACTATCCCTGTCTGCGTGATTACACCCAGGTGTTGGTATTTGTAATCACCCAGCTGTCTCTCGTTGTTCTTGTATTTAATGCCCTGTTTGTCTCATGTTCTGTGTGGATCATTGTTTTATGTCACCTCGCTTGTGTTCCCGTGTTTCTTGCCTGTAGCCTGTTTATTGTTTTGTATTGCCTGTCTGGACTTTGAACCCTGCCTGTTTTGACTATGATTTTGGATTGCCCTATATAATAAACTCATCACTGCACTTTGGATCCGCTTTGCCCTCTTCCTTGTGCGATCCGTGACAAACGGCCATTCGCAAGTTTAATTAAAAATCATCCCAATCCCCTCTTCTGCTGTCTACCACTTCTTTCACCATGCATTTGTTTGTTTCTTTTATTATTTTATGCAATCCAAAACACTCTAACCTGCCGCAATTCGTATCTCTCTGTTCAAATCCTTCCTTCCCGCTCTGCCAGAAAGAGGAAAGCATGAAATGTTGATTCGTTTATTTAGTGAATGCGTTCAACAATTATTATAAATGTTATGTAATAAGAAATCCTTTTACAAAATCTTTACTCCGCAAAGACTCTTAATGTTAGGTATTTGCTAGAAGACGGTTTTGTTACATCAAATGCATGCCTAAAGTAGTTGTTTTTATATTAAAACTTTAATTATTGTTAGCACGTCCTCACCCCAAGCACATGTTCTACACTTCATCACAAAGGTAAACTCCAAAAAACACTAACGTATCAGAAACTCTTTTAAATATAAACATAAAAGAACATTAAACATTAACAAGTCACCATTTTTTTATCATGATGAAAAAACACATACAATGACATTTTATTTCAAAATGTACACCCCCCTATCCAGTCCTATGCAAAGCATGATGGGAAGGGGAAATCCTGATCCTAGTTTTCTATATTGCTATTTTAACACAACTAAACTCATTTATGTAATCTCAACTCAAATGGATTAAGTAAAATGCTTGAAAAGAATCATGTTGGATTAACTCCATTTACTTAAGTAAATTGAACAAGCATCAAATGTTATTTTTGTCTACTTCACTGAAACATGTTCCTTCAACATGAAAATATTGAGTTAAGCCAAACGCAACTGTTTCAAGTCATTAACGCAATGAATCGTGTTTGAATGAGAAAGCTAATACAATGGTGTTAAATGAAAATATATATTTTTTTAAATAAACTGAACAGTATCGTAAAATAATTTTTTGAATGAATTCTCTCTGGTGACATGCAGGACTTGTTGCTACTTCTGTCGCATCGTGACTGTAATTTACATAGTTATTTATGGCTTCCTGATGACAACCCTCCGTACACAACAGGGGGACGAGGGCGGACCCCAATCGCTGTCCTGATAAACTCAGAGCTAAGTCTCAGTTATCGCACGCATAACTCGTCTGTGTAAAGATGCCTTAATAATATTTACTAGTGATGCTCTAATCGATTGATCGCAGATCGGTATCGGCCGATAATCACATTCTATGACTCGATCTGTAGTCACAAAATTTCACCGATATGATTGCAATTTGATGATGTAAAACTGTAAAAGGTCGCTGCTAACGCACATGTAAACGGTATACAGATCAGGCTTTCACATAAGAGACGGAAAGATGACGATAACTATACATTACAACTATACAGGCTATTTCTATTCGTTAGGATATTGATATATTAACTGTTGTTGTCAAGTAAGCTTCATTGCTAATGTTCTCCCCGCTGTGAGCTTGTGCGCTCCTCTAAACTGTCAGTTTTGTCAGTGTTTATTTAAAAACATAAAATTAGGCAGAATATAACGACAGTAAATATTAATTGATGAGTTGTCAATACAATATAAAACAATACAATATTTGGTATGATTTTACCTAAAAATTCTACATATTGAGACACAATGATAACTGCAAATCTACATTTGTATTTACACAATATCTAATTATTGCTTCTCTCTCTCGAGTACTGAGAATGAATGATAAAACAGCTGGTAATTGCTGTGTTAGCTGTTTAAGCGTGGGGGGAAAACTGTTTTTGTGCCTAGATGTTCTAGTGCACAGAGATCTGTAACGTCAGCAGAAGAGCAAACAGGTCGTGTCCGGGGTGAGATGGTCTGTGATGATGTTCCTGCCCGTTTCTTCACTCTGGAGATGGACAAGTCCTGAAGGTTGAGCAGATGCACACCAATGATCCTTTCAGCCGTCCTAACAGTCCATTACAGTCTTCTTCAGTCTGATTTACTGGCTGACCCAAACCAGACAGTTATAGAAGAGCACAGAACACACTCCATAACAGCTGAGTAAAACTGTGTCATCTGTGCCTGTGGCAGGATGAACTCTTTCAGTTGATGAAGAAAGCACAACCTCTGCTGGGCCTTTTCTGCAATAGAGCAAATATGATTGTCCCACTTCAGGTGCTGAGAGATGTAGAGACCAGGACCCTGAATGACTCCACAGTGCTGTTCATGATGGTGAGTGGGAATAATGCTGGGGTGTTTCTCCTGAAGTCCACAATACTCTCCACTGTTTTGAGCGTGTTCATTTCCAGCTTGTCCTGGATAAGGTCAATCAGAAAATAGTGTTCAGTGGAACAAAGTGCAAATTAGTTGCAATATTTCAATTAGAGTTTGTTTTAGAAAAAATAAGTTACATTGAGTTCCTGTAATCAGATTACTGACTTTACATGATCTTGCATACATATATATATATATTTTTTTTTTATATAATAGATGTAAAGCATGAATCATGTTCATATGTTTGTCTGTGTGTGTCGGTGCGACTCCTATTGAGTCTCTGTAAAGGAGAAACTAATGAGTGTACGGCGTATGGAATAAACCACAGGGAGCAAATACAAATGTTATTTTGAGTTCAAACACAAACCTTTAGTTAAAGCCGTTTGTCCTCTAGTTTAAACATGTTTGTAGGCTCTTAGTAAATAACTGAGAGTAAAGTAAGTGTAAAGTAGTGTGACGTGTTGCTTGTCACAGTAAAAACACACTAGAGACAGAGACATTTCTCATGTGAGCTGGACGCTGTGAGCTGAAGCTGGAACTGCACTGATTTTAGCAGGAGTGCAGCGTTTTCCTACAATCTGACCAAGTCTGTTTTCACACTGAAATGATTCACTTCTACTGACACAGTTAATAAAGCAGGTGTTGATGTATAAAGCTGTGACAGTGAGCTTTTCTTCTCTTTCCTCCTTTGTGTTAAACATTTCAATAACTTCACATTTTGTTCTCACACAAACCCTTTGTTGCAATAAAGCTTAATCGTAATTTAATTTCATGAATATTTGAAAGGTTTGTTCACATATCAGAGATAAATGAAGATCTCTTTAAAATCTCAGTGATGTTTCCTCACCTCAGGACACAGTTTGAGTCTCGTAGCTCGTCTCTGAGCCGCTGCTGTGAGTCTCCTATCTTATTGAAACTCAGATCAAGCTCTTCTAAAAACTGCAGTGCTTTTGAGTTAGTCAAAGACTGAGTTAAAGAAGAAACATCTGTAATGCCACAGCCATATAGACTGCAAAGACACAAACAGAGGAAGAGAGATTATCTTACAAACAAATCATGAATGTGAAGAATTTTACACAAATATAATGTGAACTCAGACTTATTGTGAGATATTGAGTATAAAGTGTTTTAGTTTAAAAAACCCAGAAAGTGCACTGCTATAAACAATGAAACATAAGTTTTCAAATAAACTTCAGTCACACTGTAATTGCTGTACAGTATAATGATACTAACTGTAGTTTCTCCAGCTTGAATTGTGGGTTCATCAGTAGATCACTGAGGTTTTTCACTCCTGTGTTTCCTAGTTTATTCCCGCTCAGGTCCAGCTCTCTCAGGTGTGACGGGTTTGATTTCAGAGCTGAAGTCAGGATGAGACTCTGTTTCTCTGTAATACTGCAATAACTCAGACTGAAGACAGAGAAATAACAATAGTTCACATCTGTGACGATCATCTTATTGAAGAGCTACAGCAGCATTTAGTTTCCAATAGTCTGTTTTAAAACCCAGTCACACTAGTTCTTAGTTCTTCACACTAGTTCTTTGGCTTCTGCTGCTGCGTTGCATTGGTTTGCGTCTGTAAGCTTCGTATCTTTATGTTTTAATCATTATTTACTATCATTCCTTGTTATTTATACTGCTAAATATAACTTAATCAACATCACACATTAACCTGACATCGCTAGCTTCAATCTAAATCATTATTGCTAGCACAACACGCTAGTAATTCGCTAGCCTGTTAGCGTGCCATCTGTGCGCTCTTTATTTATTTATATACATTTTTTCCCTCCTGCGCCTTTTACGAGTTCATCAAAAAACTGTGGTGAATATCAGTCAACAAACACGGTGAGTCATGACATCTTCTCCTCTTATTGTCACCTGCACCTCATGTAACATGAATAGCATAGCCGGTACATTCAGTACATTCTCTGCCAGCACAGGTTTTACATGTGATAAATGCAGGGAGATAGTCAGGCTGGCGGAGAATATTTCAGAACTAGACTCACGCATCCAAACTTTAATCGAGGTTAATTGTAAGAGTGCAAGGGCTATAGATACTGCTTTGGATGCGACTAGCTTAGTGAACTCTGTACATTGTTTGGTTCCGGCTACAGAGCCCGTGCAGCAGGGCAATTGGGTGACGGTGAGACGCTATAGTCATGGGACAAAACGCCACTCTTCTGTTCCGATTACAGCATCAAACAGATTCTCCCCACTCAGTGAAACACCCACTGAGAATCCTGTTGAATGTGCCCTAGTTATTGGCGATTCTATTACACGGAACGTGAAAATAGAGACACCAGCCACCATAGTCACATGTTTGCCGGGAGCCAGAGCGCCTGACATCAAAGCAAATTTAAAAGTGCTGGCAAATGCTAATCGTAAATTCTCTAAGATTATTATTCACGTTGGCACTAATGATGTTAGACTCCGCCAGTCGGAGATCACAAAAAATAACATTAAAGAGGTGTGTGAACTGGCAAGTACGATGTCAAGCACTGTAATTTGCTCTGGCCCCCTTCCTGTTCACAGGAGTGATGAGATAGTTAGTAGATTGTCCTCACTCAATGGCTGGCTGTCGAGTTGGTGTCCGCAAAATAATATAGAATTCATAGACAATTGGAAAAGTTTTTGGGGCAGACCTGACCTGTTGAAAAGAGATGGTATCCATCCCTCCTGGGATGGTGCTGCTCTTCTCTCTAGTAATATGGCACATAGTCTTAGAGCTCAAACATGACAATCTGGGGCTCAGGTCAGGAAGCAGACAGACTGGCTAAACCGACCGTCGGCTAGCTGTCTCACGTCACCAAGGTCAGATAAATCCCATCACATAGAGCCTCTTTCACCTAGCTATCATCATATAGAGACTGTGGCTGTTCCCCGAATTAGGACATACAAAAAACTCCTAAACCCATTCAAGGGTAAAAATTGAATTGATGTTCAACAAATAAAAAAACCAGATATAATACGGATGAACAAATGATAAAGCTCGGGTTGCTGAATATTCGATCCCTTACTTCAAAAGCACTCATTGTTAATGATATGATTACAGATTATAACCTAGATGTGCTATGTTTGACAGAAACCTGGCTAAAACCAGACAATTATATTACTTTAAATGAGTCCACCCCGCAAGAATAAACATGAACCTCGTCTGAAAGTCAAAGGGGGAGGTGTTGCTGTAATTTATAGTAATATCTTCAGAATAACTGAGAAGTCTTGTTTTAAATATAATTCTTTTGAAGTGTTGTTGCTAAATGTAACACTATCTAGTGTAAATGATAAATCACGTTTAACATTTGTGCTGGCTACTGTATACAGGCCACCAGGGCACCATACAGACTTTATCAAAGAATTTGCTGATTTTCTATCAGAGTTAGTATTGGCTGCAGATAAAGTACTAATTGTTGGTGATTTTAATATACATGTAGATAACGAAAAAGATGCATTGGGATTGGCATTTAAAGACATTCTAAACTCTATTGGAGTTAGACAACACGTGCCAGGACCTACTCATTGTCGTAATCATACTCTAGATCTAATATTATCACATGGAATAAATGTTGATGCCGTTGAAATTCTGCAGCAGAGCGATGACATCTCAGATCATTATCTAGTCTCGTGTAAACTTTATTTAGCCAAGGCTGCAAAGTCGACTCCGTGTTACAAATATGTTAGACCTATCATATTTATCCTAGACCGCTCTTACTGTACACTCATACACTGCTCTTACTGTATTCTAAACACCTGCCGTGAGTGTTTTTGCTTCGGTGCTGTAAGCTCCGTCTTAGTCTCGTATTTCCTTGTTTTGAACCAGAATTTACTACAATTTCTAGTTGTTTATACTACTACTAAATACGGCTTGCCCAACATCGCTGGCTTCCGTTGCTACTAGCACAACACGGTAATTCGCTAGCCTGCTAACGCGCCACCCGTGCGCTCAGCTATTTTTATTTATTTATTTGTCTCTCGCGCGCTCGCGCCTTTGAGTTCATAAAAGCTCAGGTGAGTAAGAATCACTCAACAAACACGGTGAGTAATGTCTTGTCCTGTTATTATCATGCGTCGCGTCTGAATGCGTTGTTGTTTTTGGAGCTCTATCGATTTGATTTATAATTCTTGATTTTTCTCGCTGCCTGCTGTGAGTGTGTTTGCTTCGGAGCTGTAAGCTCCGTCTTAGCCTCGTATTTCCTTGTTTTGAACCATCATTTACTACAATTTCTAGTTGTTTATATTACTACTAAATACAGCTTACCCAACCCTGACGCATAACACGCTAGTAATTCGCTAGCCTGTTAACGCGCCACCCGTGCGCTCAGCTATTTTTATTTATTTATTTTCTCTCGCGCCTTTGAGTTCATAAAAGCTCAGGTGAATAAGAAACACTCAACAAACACGGTGAATAATGTCTTGTCCTGTCATTATCATGCGTTGCGTCTGAATGCGTTGTTGTTTTTGGAGCTCTATCGATTTGATTTATAATTCTTGATTTTTCTCTTTAAACCCGCTTACAACGAACATTTTCTACTCTTCCTCACTGAGAAGCACTACTGCTCAAACCTCATTGTTACAACGCGGACTGTTGAGCAGACGCGTCTCAAGCCTATTAGTGATCCAAAGCTGCATACTCTTAAAGGTTACGTCCGTGGATCACGGCTGAACGAGTCTTCTCCACACTCACTTATAAACAAACACTTTTTTTCGCCTATCGTGCGTCTACTCTACACCCCTACCACTAAAAAACCTCATAGTTACAACGCGGACTGTTGAGCAGACGCGTCTCAAGCCTATTAGTGATCCAACGCTGCATACTCTTAAAGGTTACGTCCGTGGATCACGGCTGAACGCGTCTTCTCCACACTCATTTACAAACAAACTTATAATATAAATTAGTATTAATATTGATAGCATCACTGGTAGCTTCGTTGCTAACTCACTGTCCATCTGTTAAAATGGCGAATATATCAGATGTAAGTAGTCTACCGCTTGGTGCAGGTGAGGACACATTTGAGCTTCACGCACTGCAGTCTGAGCTGGAAGCTGTTGAGAAACAGATCCACAACCTTTTATTGAGACAGGCCGAGCTGAGAGACCGGTGTTTGGCTCTTGAAACATCACGCGCCGACGCACACAAATCAGTGTTTAATGTTACTAACCCGCTGACTCCGACCGCGTCTACTCCGTGCGTTCCTCAGCATCGGTCGCAATCAGCCATGGTCTCGTTCACTCCGGCTCCAACACGCCACAACGAAGCCTGGGTGGTTCCGCAGCGGAAGACGCGAGTCAGGTTTAGACCAAGACTTTCTCCGACCCTCCCGGTTTTCGAGTTATCGACACAAAACCGCTTCTCCCCTCTACGCGAAACAGAACGCGATGCTGTGATCATCGGCGATTCCATCGTTCGGCACGTACACGCTACGTTAGGTACAAGTAAGGTGCAAAGTCACTGCTTCCCTGGTGCTCGTGTTTCTGAAATCGCTGCTCGCGTTCCCGAGATCCTGAACGGTGACGAGCGCGTCGGAACTGTGGTCCTGCACGCGGGAGTGAACGACATCAGGCTGCGCCAGACGGAGATTCTGAAGAAAGACTTCAGGAATCTAATCGATACGGTACGCAGCACATCGCCTGAAACAACGATCATTGTGTCAGGACCGCTTCCCACGTACCGACTAGGGCATGAAAAATTCAGCAGATTATTTGCGCTAAATGAATGGTTAATGTCATGGTGCAATGAGCAGAAACTGCTCTTTGTAAATAATTGGAATCTGTTTTGGGAGCGTCCTAGGCTTTTCCGTGCTGATGGCTTACACCCAAGCAGATTCGGAGCGGATCTTCTGTCAGATAACATCTCCAAAATGTTAAATACCCTTTGACTAGTAACCAAAAGTCCAAATCATAGTCTCTGCTGCACCAATTCAACTGATATAAATACTAGTGTAGAACATTGCATAGAAACCGTGTCTATTCCTCGTTTAGTGAGATCAAATAATAAATCTAATGCAGGATCTAGGAAAAATCTAATTGTTATTAAAACAGAAAATGTTGCTATTAGTAAACAAAAACTATTTCTAAAGCTAGGTCTTCTAAACATTAGATCACTCACACCTAAGGCAGTTATTGTAAATGAAATAGTCACAGATAATAGCTTCGATGTACTTTGCCTTACTGAAACCTGGCTTAAACCAAATGATTATTTCGGTATTAATGAGTCTACTCCTCCTGGATACTGTTATAAGCATGAGCCCCGTCTGATTGGCCGTGGCGGAGGTGTTGCAACCATTTATAAAGATATTCTAAATGTTACTCAGAAAACGGGTTCTACAGTTCAAACTACAATCCGGCCTCTATCCAATGCCAGAGGAGAACTGGCCCCCGACTGAGCCTGGGTTCTCCCAAGGTTTTTTTTCTCCATTAAGGCACCTGATGGAGTTTTAGGACACCATTAGGTCACTTGATGGAGTTTTTCGGTTCCTTGCCACTGTTGCCTTTGGCTTGCTCAGTTGGGGATATTTTGGGGATATTTAATTTAATTTTATCAATCAATAAATTCCTCTTGAAACAAACTTTGTTGTATTATTTTAATTTAATACTGTGAAGCTGCTTTGATGCAATCTGTATTGTGAAAAGCGCTATACAAATAAACTTGACTTGACTTGACTTGACTTTTGCCACTAAAGATTGCTTTATTAATAATCTTCCTAATCAGTTTCATCATCTCAGCATCCCAGATAGCTCAGAAGAACTAGATATTGCAACAGAAACTTTTAACTCTCTCTTTTCCAGCACTTTAGACACAGTTGCTCCCTATAAGTTTATTTCATTTGAAGTACTTGTACTAAATGTTACGCTCTTAGATGTTAGAAAAACATCCCTATTATCTCTAGCCTTGGCTACCGTATATAGACCGCCAGGGCCTTACGCTGATTTCCTAAAAGAGTTTGCAGATTTTCTCTCAGACCTATTAGTCAATGTCGATAAAGCATTAATTGTTGGAGATTTTAACATACACGTAGATAATCCAAATGATGCGTTAGGAGCTGCGTTTACAGATTTATTAAATTCATTTGGGGTCAAGCAAAACGTCACCGGACCAACTCATCGTCTTAATCATACACTCGATTTAATTATATCACACGGAACCGATCCAACCGATATAGATATCATTCCACAAAGTGATGAAGTCACTGATCACTACATGGTAACTTGCATATTACGTACTGCTGTAATATGTCATGCGGCGTCGCGTTATCAACCAGGCAGAACAATCCTCCCATCCACCATAGATAATTTCTCAAATTGCTTATCTAATCTGTCTCAGCTGCTGCCTGAACCCAAACAAACAGATGAACTAGAAGAACTAACTAGCACTATGAGCACCATTCTCTCTAGAACATTGGATGTGGTTGCACCTATTAAATTAAAAAAGGTCAGAGAGAAAAATAAAGCACCATGGTATAACAATACTACGCATGTTTTAAAGAGAGAAACCCGTATTTTAGAGCGTAAATGGAAACAAACTAATTTAGAGGTCTTTAGAATCGCGTGGAAAGACAGTATGTCACGTTATAAAAAGGCCCTAAAAGCGGCCAGGGCTGAGCACCTCCACAAACTAATAGAAAACAACCAAAACAATCCAAGGTTTCTATTTAACACCGTGGCTAGACTAACAAATAAACAGACGTCACCCGAACAAAATATCCCGTTACAGTTCAGTAGTAATGATTTCATGAACTACTTCACTGAGAAAATAGAAAGCATCAGAACCACAATTATAAACGTTCAATCTTCAATCGCGCCTTACAATTCAGCTTCAATTATCACCCCGAAAGAACAATTACAGTGCTTTACAACTATAGAACAAAAAGAGTTAAATAAACTTATCACTTCATCTAAAACAACAACATGTTTATTAGATCCTATACCAACTAAACTACTGAAAGAAGTGTTATCTGTAGTGGAAGAGCCTCTCCTCAATATTATTAACTCGTCTTTATCTTTAGGTCATGTTCCAAGAACATTTAAACTGACAGTTATAAAACCTCTCATTAAGAAACCACAATTAGATCATAATAATCTAGCAAATTATAGACCCATTTCAAATCTTCCATTTATGTCTAAAATATTAGAAAAAGTGGTGTCCGCTCAACTGGGCTCTTTCTTGCAACAAAATGATATCTATGAAAAGTTTCAGTCTGGATTCAGACCGCATCATAGCACTGAAACTGCGCTCGTTAAAATCACAAATGATTTACTTTTAGCTTCTGACCAAGGCTGTATCTCAATACTAGTTTTACTTGATCTTAGTGCTGCGTTCGATACTATAGATCACACAATACTCTTAGATCGACTACAAAATTATACTGGTGTTCAAGGACAAGCACTAAGCTGGTTCAAATCATACCTATCTGACCGCTACCATTTTGTCTATTTAAATGGAGAAAAATCGATCATAACTCCAGTAAACTATGGAGTGCCGCAGGGATCTGTATTAGGCCCCCTGTTATTTTCAATATATATGATGCCACTTGGAAATATTATAAGGAAACATGGAATTAGTTTCCATTGTTATGCTGATGACACTCAAATATATATTTCATCACGGCCGGATGAAAACGCTACATTTTCCAAATTGACAGAGTGTGTTAAAGATATAAAAGATTGGATGACGCGTAATTTTCTTTTATTAAATCCAGACAAGACAGAGGTAATACTTATCGGTTCAAAAAACCGCCCACAAAACCTCGCACAATACAACTTTAACATCATAGGATGTCCTGTTACTTTATCCTCTACAGTAAAAGACCTGGGTGTTATACTCGATTGCAACCTGTCTTTTGAAAATCATATTTCTTATGTTACAAAAACAGCCTTTTTCCACCTTAGAAACATTGCTAAGCTACGTAATATGCTATCAGTTTCTGATGCAGAAAAGTTAGTTCATGCATTCATGACCTCGAGACTGGATTACTGTAATGCTTTATTAGCTGGTTGTCCTGCATCCTCAATAAACAAGCTACAGTTAGTCCAAAATGCCGCCGCTAGAGTTCTTACGAGATCAAGAAAATATGATCATATAACACCGATTTTATCATCACTGCATTGGTTACCTATAAAGTTCCGTATTAATTACAAGGTATTGCTACTGACTTATAAAGCCCTAAACGGCTTAGCTCCAGTCTATTTAACGGATCTTCTATCGCCCTATAATCCATCGCGCTCTTTGAGATCACTAAATTCAAGGCTTTTGGTCATACCTAGGATATCCAGAACCACCAAAGGAGGGAGAGCATTTTCACATTTGGCTCCAAAACTCTGGAATAGTCTTCCTGATACTGTTCGTTGCTCAGACTCGCTCTCCCAGTTTAAAACTAGATTAAAGTCGCATCTCTTCAGCCAGGCATTCATATAATCCTACAGTTCAAACTACAATCCGGCCTCTATCCAATGCCAGAGGAGAACTGGCCCCCGACTGAGCCTGGGTTCTCCCAAGGTTTTTTTTCTCCATTAAGGCACCTGATGGAGTTTTAGGACACCATTAGGTCACTTGATGGAGTTTTTCGGTTCCTTGCCACTGTTGCCTTTGGCTTGCTCAGTTGGGGATATTTTGGGGATATTTAATTTAATTTTATCAATCAATAAATTCCTCTTGAAACAAACTTTGTTGTATTATTTTAATTTAATACTGTGAAGCTGCTTTGATGCAATCTGTATTGTGAAAAGCGCTATACAAATAAACTTGACTTGACTTGACTTGACTTTTGCCACTAAAGATTGCTTTATTAATAATCTTCCTAATCAGTTTCATCATCTCAGCATCCCAGATAGCTCAGAAGAACTAGATATTGCAACAGAAACTTTTAACTCTCTCTTTTCCAGCACTTTAGACACAGTTGCTCCTTTGCGCTTAACCCTCTGGGGTCGGCAAACGCGCCCCCGCGTTTTGCTGGATTTTCTTCACATTGTAGCACAATAAACTTAAATTGCTCCGTCATTTATGGTCAAGAATCTGTGATATTTCTACTTTTGTATGTGTCCACTTACAATCAAATCAAAACATTGTGCTTTTGTAAAATAAAGAAAATAAACAGGGTGTGCGTTCTGCCTCTCCGTCGCGGTGAACTTTTTTTTCTTGAGCACGTCTATAAACTGAAACAAAACTCAGCGAATACTTCTCACACATTTATGAGCCATATACCTTTATAAACATTTAAGTGTGTACTTTTAAATGATCGGATTCAAACTGAAAACAAATATTCTCTGTTTAAGTAATTTGTATAAAACCAACAAGATGTCCAGCTTCTCAAACGCTTGCTCATTATTTTTAATTTGACCACGCCCACTCGCGCAAAAGAGATTCACATGCAAATCTCCACATGGAACGCGAACGCCCTCGTTACCTCAAAAACAAAACACCAAAACACTTCACAAGTCTCTGCTTTTCGTCGAGTTTGAAAGACGCGCCGTGAGCTTACATTGGATTTACCTCAGAAGAAGAACGCGATTTGAAGACAAGAAAGATGTAAGGTAAGAAATTATTACTTATTAGTTTGTTATTGTTGCATAAACTTCACATTGCAGTTGAACTGTTGCTAGATATATGGTGAATATTATAATATTTAGACCCGTGTTTACTGTTAAATACTGTTTGTGGATATCTGCTCAAACGTAGATATGTATAATATGGTAACCATAATGTTTCATATTTTGGAGCATGCTGTGCGTTTGAATGTATCATATTTTGGAGCGCGATCGCGTTTGAAAAGCAAAACGCACCAAACATTAGGCTTTATGTTTTTACTATTATCTCATTTCATATCATCATAACGATGATATGAACGATGCAGCACTGCGCATAGCCTATGCCTACAAGGCACAACAAACATGGTGTTCATTATATTATATATTGTTGGAAACATTTGTGTGTGTATTCTGTGAATTTTAAAAAGCAATTTTAACCAGAAAAATCTAAAATTTATTCCCAAAATCGTGCAGGCCTAGTTTCTCTTGATACCAGTGTGTTCACTTTTTTTCTTTTCTTTCAGGGAAAAGATGCCACTGAGTCCTGCTGACTTCAACATTCACATGAGTCTCTGTATATGAACATGGTAAAGTGAAAATCAAACACCTTGGAAATGAAAGGTATGTACAATGTTTTTAGGAATGGCACAAAGGTCTCTGTCTTTGGATCATTGTTTTCAATGTGCTCTTTTGTCATTTGTTGTGTATATATTGTATATATATTGTCTTATCTGAATGAGCAGTAAGGGTGATTTTCACATAGTTTTGGAGCAAATATTCTAGGCTACGTGATACAATTTTCAAAAGTCTTGTGAAGAAATAATCAGTATGGGTTTCATGGCCTTATTTCAGTGACAATTTTTTTTTGATATTTTCACAAACCACGCATAAATGTCATTATCTACAAACTTTTACATACATGCTGCTGATACATTATTGTAGCAGAGTTTGTGCTAAATACAGTGTAATAAGACTTTAGCCATGACAATGTCACAAGTAACAGAAATAAGCACAAATGTCAGAGCATGTCAGACCACCTCCAGGGCCAGATAACAGCTCAGACCCCAGAGGGTTAAAGAAGATTAAAGAAAATAGCCCAACGCCGTGGTACAACGAGCACACTCGGGCCCTTAAGAGAGCAGCCAGAAAAATGGAGCGCAACTGGAAGAAAACAAAATTAGACGTATTTCGCAATTCATGAAAAGAGAGTTCGATTGCATACAGAGAGGCATTAAAAGCTGCTAGATCTGCTTATTTTTCAAACCTATTAGAAGAAAATAAATTTATTTGAAATAGTGGCTAAACTAACGAAAAATAAATCCTCAACCCCAGACGTTTCCAAGCAACACACAGCAGTAATGACTTCATGAACTTCTTTACTAACAAGATTGATAATATCAGGGAGAAAATTATAACTATGCAACCATCTACTACAGTATCGCATCAGGCAGTGCACTGTGGTCTCCTTGAAGAAAAATTTGATTCATTCGTTGCTATAGGAGAGGAAGAATTTACTAAACTCGTTAAATCATCTAAATCGACAACATGTATGTTAGACCCTCTACCGACTAAGCTACTGAAAGAGATGCTTCCAGAGGTCACAGATCCTCTTCTTAATACCATTAATGCATCTTTGTCACTAGGATATGTACCGAAAACTTTTAAGCTGGCTATGATTAAACCGCTTGTTAAAAAAACGCAACTTGATCCTACAGAATTATAGGCTGATCTCGAATCTACCTTTTCTGTCAAAGAGACCAGAAAAGGCAGTATCCTCACAACTATGTTCCTTTTTAGAAAGAAATGATATCTGCAAGGATTTTCAGTGAGGATTTAGACCGTACCATAGTACTGAGACAGCTCTCATTAGAGTCACAAATGATTTGCTCTTATCATCCGATCGTGGTTGTATCTCGCTATTAGTGTTACTCGATCTTAGTGCTGCATTTGACACTGTCGACCACAACATTCTTTTAAATTTCCTACTACTTAACTCTGAAAAAACAGAGATTCTAATTATTGGACAAAAAAACGTCCTCACGTAATAATCTAGAATACTGTCTAACACTTGATGGCTGCTCTGTCAAGTCTTCGTCGTCGGTTAGGAACCTGGGTGTGCTCTTTGATACCAACCTTTCATTTGAAAGTCACGTGTCTAGTATCTGTAAAACTGCATTTTTCCATTATGCCATATGCTCTCATTGACAAATGCGGAACAATTAGTTCATGCGTTCATGACCTCAAGGCTAGATTATTGTAATGCTCAATTGGGTGGTTGCCCTGCACGCTTAAAGGAATAGTTCACTTTAAAATGAAAATTCTGTCATCATATACTCACCCTCATGTTTTTTCAAACCTGTATGAATTTCTTTCTTCTTCTGAACAGAAAGGAAGATATTTAGAAGAATGTCAGTAACCAGGCAGTTTCTGGGTCCCATTGACTTCCATAGTAGGAAAAAAATATACTATGGAAGTCAATGGCACCCAGAAACTGTCTGGTTACTGACATTCTTCTAAATATCTTCCTTTGTGTTCAGCAGAAGAAAGACATTCATACAGGTTTGAAACAACATGAGGGTGAGTATTTGATGACAGAATTTTCATTTTACATTTACATTTATTCATTTAGCTGACGCTTTTATACAAAGCGACTTACAATTGCTATATATGTCAGAGGTCGCACGCCTCTGGAGCAACTAGGGGTTAAGTGTCTTGCTCAGGGACACATTGGTGTCTCACAGTGGATTCGAACCCGGGTCTCTCACACCAAAGGCATGTGTCTTATCCATTGCGCCACCACCACCCCATTTTAAAGTGAACTATTCCTTTAATAAACAAATTACAGCTGGTCCAAAACGCAGCAGCTCAAGTTCTTACCAGAACCAGGAAGTATGACCATATTAGCCCGGTTCTGTCAACACTGCATTGGCTGCCTATTAAACATCGCATACATTTTTAAATATTGCTGATTACTTACAAAGCATTAAATGGTTTAGTTCCACAGTACTTGAGCGAGCTCTTAACGCATTATAGTCATTCACGTCTATTGCGATCTCAAAATTCCGGCCAGTTAATAATACCTAGAATATCAAAATCGACCGCTGGCAGTAGATCCTTTTCCTATTTAGCACCAAAACTTTGGAACAGTCTTCCTACCATTGTCCGGGAAGCAGACACACTCTGTCAGTTCAAAGCCAGATTAAAGACACATCTCTTTGACCTAGCATTCACATAATACATTATAGACTTCTATAATTCAATGTTAGGCTGCATAGATTAGATCAGCCGGAACTGGGAACACTTCCCATAAATCCTGATGTACTCGTTACATCATAAGAAGAATGGCATCTATGCTAATTTTAGTGTCTTTGTTTATCCCAAGGTTTTCCCGCAGCCTGCTGGATCCAGGCCGTATCCAGATCTGACGAAGGACCTCCGCCTGGACCCGATGACAACGCAGTGCTGAAGTGCAAACTAGTCTCTCCCTATGGAGGATCCCTTTACCACAAAATTGCGTGATATAAAGTCGCAATTGCGTGTTATAAAGTCAGAATTATGAGATATAAACTGGCAATTGCGAGAAATATACTTGAAATTCTGACTTTTTTTCTCAGAATTGCATATTTATATCTCGCAATTCTGACTTTATAATATGCAATAGGGGTTATGCGGAACGCCCAACGTTCGAACCGGAAAACAGATATAAGCATTTCCGGTTTGCACTACCGTACGCATCTGCAGCAGTAGATGATCTCTGAGGTAACCATACTGTCTATGGAGGTAACTTATTTTTCGCTTTTTTAGAAAACAAATTTTATTTCTGTTTTAATTAAAATGTCACGAATGCTTAAGTATCAGAAAAATGTTTTTTAGAAAAAAAATAAAATGCAGTCTTCATTTGATTGTTTTAATCGTCTGCAAGCAAATATAAAAGGTTAAACTACTATGATAGCATACAAGTCTAAACTAACTTGCTGATAGTTAGCTAACTCTACATCGGGTGCCATTAGCAAAAGCTACATACTAACTTACATACCTTCATAATCATGAATAAATGAGGAGGTGTAAAACTTAAATCCTTTATCTAACGGAGTACTCGGGGCTCTGGAAGTCCGTTTAGCAATACGATGTACATCTGAAATGGATAGAATGGGTAGCTCCTGTAAACACCGGCTATAAAAGGTCGCCATTCCTACGCTGTGTTTACCTCAGTAGCTGACGACCGGAAGTAGTTATATCTGTTTTGTAGAACCCGGAAGTAAGTTGCGCATAACCCCTATTGGGAGATATAAAGTCAGAATTGCATGATATAAAGTCGCAATTGCGTGTTATAAAGGTAAAAAAAAAAAAAGTCCGTCTTTTTTTTCCTTAGAATTGGACTTTATATATCACAATTGTTAGTTTATATCTCGAAATTCTGACTTTATAACACGCAATTGCGACTTTATTTCACGCAATTCTGACTTTATATCTCGCAATTCTGACTTTATTTCTCAGAATTGCGAGATATAAAGTCAGAATTGCGTGAAATAAAGTCGCAATTGCGAGATAAAAAGTCGCAATTATCTTTTAAAATGTTTTATTCTGTGGTGGAAACAAGCTTCCATAGCAGACCTAGCAGCTAGACTAGTTATTCAAAGCTAGCATAACAACCTACTTGTCCAGTCAGTGATTACAAAAGATAACCAGGACTTAATTCAAGTCTGTGAGTTGATTAAAGTGAATGTGATTTGAGCATGAATGAGTATATGAGAGCTTGGTAAGCTATCTAGGAAGCTAATATTATTTTTCTTAATTTAGAATCCTGCATCATGGAGAGAAAAAAGAGGAAATATAACTTGTAACTTTGTTGCTCCAGAGTTAGAGGTTTACCTGTTAGATTATAGCCACTTCTCCAGACACCACTACAATACTGGGCCTAGCCCAAACCATGAAAAACATCCCAAGACCATTATCCCACCTTCAACATTGGTCCATATAATTTTGCCTACAGTATATAGTGTAGCAAGGTAGTCTTCAGAATTTTTAATAATTTAAGAATTAAATTTTAGGGGACCCCCCCAAGAGTCCTAAGTCATTTTGAACCCTGATTACAAACCTGCGCACATACACTCACCTAAAGGATTATTAGGAACACCTGTTCAATTTCTCATTAATGCAATTATCTAATCAACCAATCACATGGCAGTTGCTTCAATACATTTAGGGGTGTGGTCCTGGTCAAGACAATCTCCTGAACTCCAAACTGAATGTCAGAATGGGAAAGAAAGGTGATTTAAGCAATTTTGAGCGTGGCATGGTTGTTGGTGCCAGACGGGCCGGTCTGAGTATTTCACAATCTGCTCAGTTACTGGGATTTTCACGCACAACCATTTCTAGGGTTTACAAAGAATGGTGTGAAAAGGGAAAAACATCCAGTATGCGGCAGTCCTGTGGGCGAAAATGCCTTGTTGATGCTAGAGGTCAGAGGAGAATGGGCCGACTGATTCAAGCTGATAGAAGAGCAACTTTGACTGAAATAACCACTCGTTACAACTGAGCAGGCTTGGGAGGGTTACTTTAAAAATGTATTCCGTTACAGTTACAAATTACTTCATAAAAAAAGTATTCAGTAACGTTATCCAAGTACTATAATATGAAAGTAATGTACCGATTACTTTGGGATTACTTCAAGGTCACGTATATAAATAAAGTCAAGCAAGAAGAAATATTATTAAAAATGTGTTTTTTATTTATTTTTTATTAAGAATTTGGTCCAGTGTACAATATTTGCTAAATATACACACATGCCTGAATATATATTTATGTAAAGGGCTATACAGACATCTAGTGGCTAATGTATGGTATTACAGATTATTTTGTTTTATTTTTAATGAATTTTTAACAAAAAAATTAAAACACAACATTTAAAATTTTTACACAATCTACATATTAGTTTATTTTAAAATAGGCCTACATGTTGACTAAAGCCGTGATCTTTCTTAATTTGCCTGACTGGACGTGGGGCGTTGGCAGTGGGAGTTCCCCTACGTTACCTAGACAGCGAACATCCCGTTACGCGAGAAAAGATAAGAAAGGACATTTTGGGTACTAAAAAAGCTACTCTCCTAATTTCTACAAAATAGCAGCGGAATTTCCATGAATTAAAAGCGAATTACCCGCAGGCAGCATCGTTTCAACTAGCAGCAGTGATTCAATCTGCGTCTGAGGAGATTGTAGAAAGCTGTTATTAGCACATGCACCAGCGTGTGGCACACGTGAGTCATTACTGGCAACAGAACCAGGAACTACTGTATAATCAAGCAGCGCTTAATATAGTGTTATTATGCCAAACTACTTATTTATTTAGTTTTAAATGAAACCATTGTAATCCTGAAAGTATTCCCCCTTTTTTCAAAATGTAACTATAATCTGATTACTACGTTTTTTGACGTAACTGTAACGGATTACAGTTACTGGATTTTTGTATCCTGATTACATAACGCCGTTACATGTATTCCGTTACTCCCCAACCCTGCAACTGAGGTATGCAGCAAAGCATTTGTGAAGCCACAACACGCACAACCTTGAGGCGGATGGGCTACAACAGCAGAAGACCCCACCGGGTACCACTCATCTCCACTACAAACAGGAAAAAGAGGCTACAGTTTGCACGAGCTCACCAAAATTGGACAGTTGAAGACTGGAAAAATGTTGCCTGGTCTGATGAGTCTCGATTTCTGTTGAGACATTCAGATGGTAGAGTCAGAATTTGGCGTAAACAGAATGAGAACATGGATCCATCATGCCTTGTTACCACTGTGCAGGCTGGTGGTGGTGGTGTAATGGTGTGGGGGATGTTTTCTTGGCACACTTTAGGCCCCTTAGTGCCAATTGGGCATCGTTTAAATGCCACGGCCTACCTGAGCATTGTTTCTGACCATGTCCATCCCTTTATGACCACCATGTGCCCATCCTCTGATGGCTTCTTCCAGCAGGACAATGCACCATGTCACAAAGCTCGAATCATTTCAAATTGGTTTCTTGAACATGACAATGAGTTCACTGTACTAATATGGCCCCCACAGTCACCAGATCTCAACCCAATAGAGCATCTTTGGGATGTGGTGGAACGGGAGCTTCGTGCCCTGGATGTGCATCCCACAAATCTCCATCAACTGCAATATGCTATCCTATCAATATGGGCCAACATTTCTAAAGAATGCTTTCAGCACCTTGTTGAATCAATGCCACGTAGAATTAAGGCAGTTCTGAAGGCGAAAGGGGGTCAAACACAGTATTAGTATGGTGTTCCTAATAATCCTTTAGGTGAGTGTATATTCAAACGCACATAACTATAGAACCAATTCTTGATGCACATGTGAACGCCATCAGCGTTTCTCACAGGTTCGCGTTTAAAGTCTGTGTAGAGAGAATGGTGCCGTCTTAGCGGCCCCTAATTTAATAACAAATGATCATTGCAACGGAAGCGAATCAATCAAATATAACATTAGCTGAAAACTCTCTATTACCATAAATTATACATTTATCTCTGTAAAGCTGCTTTGAAACAATCTACATTGTTAAAAGCGCTATATAAAAGAGGATGACTTGACTTGACTAGTTCTGTGTGCTGGAAGACACTGTTTCTTCTCTTTCATTTTTAACTATTTATTTGAGTCTCTCTTCTTTATTCTCTGTTGAAAAGGCAGATTTCTGCATGTACACAAAGTACATTGTATCAAATGCTGGAAATTAACCCTCTGAGGTCTGAGCTGTTTTCTGGCCCTGGAGGTGTTCTGACATGCTCTGACATTTGTGTTTTTTTCTGTTACTTGTGACATTGTCATGGCTAAAGTCTTATTACACTGTATTCAGCACAAACTCTGCTACAATAATATATCAGCAGCATGTATGTAAAAGTTTGTAGTTTTGAGATAATGACATTTATGCGTGGTTTGTGAAAATACAAAAAAAAATTCTCACTGAAATAAGGCCATGAAACCCATACTGATTATTTCTTCACAAGACTTTTGAAAATTGTATGACGTAGCCTAGAATATTTGCTCCAAAACTATGTGAAAATCACCCTGACTGCTCATTCAGATAAGACAATATATTGATTTTAAATTTCGAAGACGTGTTTTGTGTGAAAAAGCCTTATGCGAAAAGGCGTGATCATCTCATGAATATGTAAGCCTTCAACACCTGAGAAAGACAAAGACACTCCCCTAACTGCCCTATTAGGAGCTATCAGGCCCTGTCATTCAGAGCAACCTTGCACAAAGAATGAGGAGATTTAAAAAAGAATGGCTTTTAGATTGTTTGGATTTATTTACAACACAACATAATCCAAAAATACACAACAAATGACAAAAGAGCACATTGAAAACAATGATCCAAAGACAGAGACCTTTGTGCCATTCCTAAAAACATTGTACATACCTTTAATTTCCAAGGTGTTTGATTTTCACTTTACCATGTTCATGTACAGAGACTCATGTGAATGTTGAAGTCAGCAGGACTCAGTTGCATCTGGTCCCTGAAAGAAAAAGAAAAAACTGTGAACATACTGATATCAAGAGAAACTATAGGGCTGCACGATTTTGGGAATAGATTTTAGATTTTTCTGGTTAAAATTTCTTTTTAAAATTCACAGAATACACACACACACACACACACACACACACACACACACACACACACACACTTCCAACAATATATAATGAACACCAGGTTTGTTGTGCCTTGTAGGCATAGGCTACGCAGTGCTGCATAAAATAATAATAACAATAAATTAAATCTTCCAAAAGATTTCAAGAACAACTACGCTAGAGAAAAATATATTGATTATCATATGTTACTTCAAATGTTTCCATTCGTTATGATGATATGAAATGAGATAATAGTAAAAACATAAAGCCTAATGTCTGGTGCATTTTTCCTTTCAAACGCAATCGCGCTCCAAAATATGATACATTCAAACGCACAGCGCACTCCAAAATATGATACATTCAAACGCGATCGCGCTCCAAAATATGATACATTCAAACCCACAGCGCGCTCCAAAATATGATACATTCAAACGCGATCGCGCTCCAAATATGATACATTCAAACGCACAGCGCGCTCCAAAATATGATACATTCAAACGCCATCGCGCTCCAAAATATTAAACATTATGGTTATACAGTTTGAGCAGATATCCACAAACAGTATTTAACAGTAAACACGGGTCTAAATAGTATAATATTCACCATATATCTAGCAACAGTTCAACTGCAATGTGAAGTTTATGCAACAATACCATAAACTAATAAGTAAGAATTTCTTACCTTACATCTTTCTTGTCTTCAAATCGCGTTCTTCTTCTTCTGGGGGTAAATCCAATGTAAGCTCAGACGTGTCTTCCAAACTCTACGAAAAGCAGAGACTTGTGAAGTTTTTGGGTGTTTTGTGTTTGAGGTAACGAGGGCGTTCGCGTCCCATGTGGAGATTTGCATGTGAATCACTTTTGCGCGAGTGGGCGTGTCGAATTAAAAAGTAATTAGCAAGCGTTTGAGATACTGGACATCCTGTTGGTTTTATACAAATTACTTAAACAGAGAATATTTGTTTTCAGTTTGAATCCGATCATTTAAAAGTACACACTTAAATGTGTATAAAGGTATATGGCTCATAAATGTGTGACAAGTATTCGCTGAGTTTTGTTTCAGTTTATAGACGTGCTCAAGAAAAAAAAGTTCACCGCGACGGAGAGGCAGAACGCACACCCTGTTTATTTTCTTTATTTTACAAAAGCACAATGTTTTGATTTGATTGTAAGTGGACACATACAAAAGTAGAAATATCACAGATAATTTTTTTATATTTCTTTTTTCTGTATAACCATAAATGACGGAGTAATTTAAGTTTATGTTGCTGCTATGTGAAAGAAATCCAGCAAAACACGTCGGCGCGTTTCTCGACCTCAGAGGGTTAAACAATTACTAACTAGATAAAAAAACACATAAAAATGTGAGTAATAGGGAAAACCCAGAAAGTGCACTTCTATAAACAATGAAACGTAAGCCCTGCTGTCTTCAAATAAATAAACTTCAGTCACACTGTAATTGTTGTACAGTATAATGATACTAACTGTAGTTTCTCCAGCTTGAATTGTGGGTTCATCAGTAGATCACTGAGGTTTTTCACTCCAGAGTCTCCTGGTTTATTCCAGTTCAGGTCCAGCTCTCTCAGGTGTGACGGGTTTGATTTCAGAGCTGAAGTCACATCAGAACAACCTTCATCTGTCATATAACAGTAGCTTAAACTACATTAACAGAGAGAGAGAAGAAAATAAGACAGAAGAAAAGAAAACATCCTGGGTTACGTATGTAACCCTTGTTTCCTGAGAAAGGGAACGATACACTGCGTCGGTGACGACACTATGGGAACGCCCTTCAGCATAGCACATCTGAATTCATGAATGAAAACTAATCCAATCCTATTGGCATTGCGTGATGACGTAGCGTGTGACGGCATATACGGATCTATACAAAAGCACGCCGGCACACAGAAAAGTCAGCTTTGCTATGAAGCAAGTCGCTCCAGGCGGGGTGAGGCGTGGCGAACCGACGCAGTGTCTCGTTCCCTTTCTCAGGGAACAAGGGTTACATACTTAACCCGAGACGTTCCCTTTCGAGGGAACTCGAACTGTGTCAGTGACGACACTATGGGAACGAGATACCCACTATGCCACAACGAAACCCCGCCTGTCCAGTGTGAAGCTGTCTCCAGGCACAACTAGGACGAGAGCACTCGTGCGCCGGTGTAGAGGGAAGGTCCAGAATGTCATGAATGTGTGCGGAGTGGCCCAGCCAGCCACCTCACATATGTCATGGATAGGAGCCCCTGAAATGAGGGCTCTAGAGGACGCCATGCCTCTGGTAGAGTGAGCCCTCACGGGCACAGGTGAAGGCAAATTGCGCACCTGATAGGCCAGGGAAATAGCCTGAACGATCCAATTGCTGATGGTTTGCTACTTTGCTTAGAGGCGGAGAGCCCCTACTTAGGGGACCCGAAACACACCAGCAACTGGTCCGCCTTCCTCCACTGTGAAGACCTCTGAATATATATATATATCCAGTGCTCTGAAAGGCCAGAGCAAATTAAGTCTTCCGTCTTCCGCCGTCACATGAGGTGGGGGATGAAACGCCTGCAGAACCGTTGACCTCGCCAATTAGACGGCACCTTAGGGACATAGCCCAAACTGGGGTGCAGGATGGCCTTAACTCTCCCAGGAGCAAACCCCAGGCACTGCGGGGACACCGAGAGCACCTGGAGGTCCCCTACCCTCTTAAGAGAGGTGATGGCAAGGAGAAAGGCCATCTCAAGAGTCAGGTTCTTGCCTCAGCCGACTACAGAGGTTCGAAGGGGGCCTCAACCAGCCCTTCGAGAACCACCGCCAGGTCCCAGGTAGGAATCCTGGTACGAGTCATTGGTCTTATCCTCCAGGTCCCGTGGAGGAAACGTACGACCAGCTGATGCCTCCCCAGAGGCCCATCACTCAGAGGAGCATGGAAAGCCGCAATGGCTGCCACGTACACCTTGAGTGTGGACAGGGGTAAACCCAGCAGAGAAGCGGTCTTGGAGAACTCTAGTACTGAAGCCACCGGGCAGTTAAATGGGTCCAACGCACGCTCTCTACACCAAGTGGAAAACACATTCCACTTAAGGCCGTACAACCTCCTCGTGTCCGGCCACAACGGGGCTACTAACAGTAGGCTGACTCCGTCTCAACAAACCTTTTCCAGAACTCCCGGTAGCAGAGCGATCGGGGGAAATGCATACAGACGCAGCCTTGGCCATGTCTGCACCATGGCATCCAACCCCAGCGGGGCTGGATGCGTGAGGGAAAACCACATTGGACAGTGTGTCATCTCTCGAGACGCAAATTGGTCCACTTCCATTGGGCCGAACTTCTCGCATATCAACTCCACCGTCTTGGGGTGGAGTCTCCATTCCCCGGGCCTCAGCCCCTGCCTCGACAGCATGTCTGCTCCCTGGTTCTGGTCCCCCGGGACATACATCGCCTTGAGAGACGACAGTCTCTACTGGGACCACAGGAGGATCTGATGCGCCAGTCTTCACAGAGGGCGCGACCTCAGACCCCCCTGGCGGTTTAAATAGGACACCACTGACATATTGTCGGTTCTCACGAGAACGTGGCGACCTTGGAGGTCTGGCAGAAAACTCCTCAGAGCTCGGAACACCACCAACATTTCCAGGCAATTTATATGCCATGAGGAATGATGGTCCTACCAGAGACCTCTCGTAAAGCGGCCGTCCATGACCGCGCCCCAGCCCTTGAGGGAGGCGTCTGTCGAAAATGTCTCTACGGCGACATGACGCTCCCAACTTGGGACCTAGGGACAGAAACTAAGGTCTCTTCCACATTGATAGGGAACGAAGGCATCTGCACGTAACCCTTATCATGCGGATTGGATTTCCCCTCGGGGAAAACCCCCTTGGCTTTCAACCACCACTGCAGGGCCCTCATGTGCAGCAGGCCAGAAGGTATCACGCTGGACGCTGCTGCCATGAGACCCAACACTCTCTGGAAGTGTTTCACTGTGATGGCTTGGCCTAGCTTCACTCTGGTTACTGTGGTCAGTATGGACTCGATGCGTGCAGGAGACATTTTTGCTTGCGTCGTCGTCAAGTCTCAGACCACCCCCAGGAACGTAGACCGTTGGGTGGGTGTCAACACGCTTTTCTTCGTGTTGAGCCTCAACCCCAAGCGCTGGATGTGGCCAAGGACGACATCTCGATGCCGAACTGCCAGTGCTCGAGACTGTGCCAGGATAAGCCAGTCGTCGATGTAATTGAGCACACGGATGCCATGGAGCCTTAGCGGGGCCAGGGCTGCATCCATACACTTGGTGAACGTGCAAGGGGAGAGTGCTAGGCCGAATGGAAGAACCCGATATTGGTACGCGTCGCCCCCGAAAGCGAACCTCAGGAAACTCCTGTGTGATGGAAGGATGGAGATGTGAAAGTACGCGTCCTTTAGATCTGTTGTGACAAACCAATCCTCGGATTGGATTTGACTCACGATGATGGGAATAGTGAGCATCTTGAACCTGAACCTCCTCAGAGACCGATTCAAGTGCCTCAGATCTAAAAGTGGACGCAACCCTCCATCCTTCTTGGGAACTATGAAGTAGCGGCTGTAGAATCCGGACTCCCTGACTGGTGGGGGAACATGCTCCATGGCCCCTTTTGCCAGCAGCAAGTGAACTTCCTGTTCTAACACCAGACCCTGCTCTGGGTCTACTGCAGTCCAAACCACCCCTTTGATACTTACCTCGGTGGGCAGACCCGGAACTGCAGCCTCTACCCTATTTCAACAGTGCGCAGGACCCATGGAGAAATATTGGGGAGACGTTGCCATGCCTCGACAAAATTCAGCAAGGGAACTAGCCCCTAAGTGCTGGTGTCAAGTGTCTTGTGAGAGCCCTTGACGATACCCTGAAGCGGAGGACCGGCAGGGAATAATCGAAAACGACTCTCGGTGTGCGGACGCCAGCGCTGCCTGGCCGCAAGCTCTTGGGGCAGACAGAGCAGCGTGCGTTCGCTGGAAACTGATTTGTCCCGAAGCGCAACTACTGGCGGGATGCTGACACCAGTTTCCTGAGGGCCCGGTGAGAGGGGGGATCTCGATCGCTCTCTTTTTTTTGGGGGGGGGGGGGGGGGGCAGCCCTCCAAGGTCTCACATGAGTTAGGACCTCTCTCCCGACGCCTTCCTGGCCTGAAGGACAGTCCTCAGATCCGTCTTCTGAGGAGGCTTGGGCGAGAGCGCCGCCTAGAGTCCCAAGCTCAGCTTTTGCTTTTTTTTTTTTTTTTTGAGGGGGACTTCTAGAAGCGACACTCTCCTTCAGATGGTAGGCTGAATTCAAATATCTAACCAAGTTCTAAAGTCAGATAATATTTTAATTATTTTAATTCTTCAGAATTAAATGCAGCCATAAACACTGGATAGTTCCATAAACACCAGAATAATATTTATTTATACAATCTACTACACGCTGCCTCGGCAAACGCGAGCCGTTACAAATTGGCTTTCATCCCTCGAGAAGAAAGTCAACAGGCGCGAGGCTGAAACACCCGAAACGCATGACTGTGTGCGGCGAGTTATTTCACAATGAACAGACTGTGAATGCCTCGCACCCAAACAGTATTATTTCCCGGATCGCGTGTGTCCCTTTTATTGCAGGCCCTTAATGCGCTGCCTCAACAAACACGAGATTCGAGGCGTTCACAATAAATTTGGCTTTCATCTCTCGAGAAGAAAGTCAACAGGCGCGGCTGAGACACCCGAAACGCACTGTGTGCAGCGAGTTATTTCTCATTGAACACAGCCAGCACCCTTCAGGGACTGACTGCATGCCTATAGCACCCACACAGAATATTTATTGCAAACTGCAAATAGACTCGTAATCAACGCGCTGCCTCGGCAAACGCGAGGTCCGAGCTACTAGATTCTGTATTGCAATGCAGACCTTCAATCTACGCGCTGCCTCGGCAAACGCGAGATGCCAGTCATAGAATCGTATCGCAAACTGCAAAGTAGACTCGTAATCAACGCACTGCCTCGGCAAATGCGAGATCCGAGCTACTAGATTCTGTATTGCAAAGCAGACCTTAAATCTACGCGCTGCCTCGACAAAACGCGAGATCCCAGCCACAGAATCTTATTGCTAAGTACACTCGTAATCAACGCGCTGCCTCGGCAAACGCGAGATCCGAGATACTAGATTCTGTATTGAAATGCAGAGTTTAAATCTACGCGCTGCCTCGGCAAACACGAGATCCAAGCCACAGAATCTTTATTGCAGAGTAGACTCGTAATCTACGCGCTGCCTCAGCAAACGCGAAATCCGAGCCCCTAGATTCTATATTGCAATGCAGACTTTACAGGACATACAACACCAAATAGGACAGACTTGTTTCACACACACAGAGCGCTTGCTGAATAGCAAAAAGCTGACTTTTCTGTTTGCCGGCGTTCTTTTGTACAGATCCGTATATGCCGTCACACGCTACGTCATCACGCAACGCCAATAGGATTGGATTAGTTTTCATTCATGAATTCAGACGTGCTACGCTGAAGGACGTTCCCATAGTGTCGTCACAGACGCAGTTCCGAGTTCCCTCGAAAGGGAACTCTTTATTCTGTAAAGTCACATCATCTTCATAAGCAAATAAAGCAGACAGAGGAAGAGAGATCTTCATCTTTATTTCACCAGATCACACAATACTAAGTTTGTACAAATACAATGTTAAAGTGTTTTAGTTTAAACTGTTGAAGTGATTTTAAGCATTTTGATTCTTGTATGTGAATATGACTGACCTCAATCTCTCCAGTTTACAGTGTAAATCCTTCAGTACGGCACATAAGTGCTTCACTCCTGTGTTTCCTAGTTCATTCCCGATCAGGTTCAGCTCTCTCAGGTGTGACGGGTTTGATTTCAGAGCTGAAGTCAGGATTAGACTCTGTTTCTCTGTAATACTGCAATCACTCAGACTGAAGACAGAGAAATAACAATAGTTCACATCTATGATGATCATCTTATTGAAGAGCTACAGCAGCATTTAGTTTCCAATAGTCTGTTTTGAAACCCAGTCACACTAGTTCTGTGTTCTGGAAGACACTGTTTCTTCTCTTTCATTTTTAACTATTTATTTGAGTCTCTCTTCTTTATTATCTGTTGAAAAGGCATATTTCTGCATGTACACAATCAGTACATAGTATCAAATGCTGAAAATTAAACAATTAATAACTAGATAAAAAAACACATAAAACTGTGAGCAATAGGGAAAACCCAGAAAGTACTCTGCTATAAACAATGAAACATAAGCCCTGCTGTCTTCAAATAAATAAACTTCAGTCACACTGTAATTGCTGTACAGTATAATGATACAAACTGTAGTTTATCCAGCTTAAATTGTGGGTTCATCAGTAGATCACTGAGGTTTTTCACTCCAGAGTCTCCTAGTTTATTCCCGCTCAGGTCCAGCTCTCTCAGGTGTGACAGGTTTGATTTCAGAGCTGAAATCAGGATGAGACTCTGTTTCTCTGTAATACTGCATCTATTCAGACTGAAGACAGAAAGAGAAAATGACTCAGATCTAGGGGTGGGAATCTCTAGGCACCTCACGATTCAATTCGATTACAATTCAGAGGGTAACGATTATCGATGCATCTTTTTTTTTTTTTTGACAACCTGGTACTTTTAAAGCAAAGTATTTATGATGACCCATAAAGAATTTACTTCCAATACATCCTATATTAATTTGATTAATAAAACAAATGGAAGTGATTTGGCAAGTCAACTGTAAGGTTACATTTGCCAGCATACTGTATGTCCCAACATTGCAAAGAACCAACAGGAAAATAAACGTGTGCCTGTACTAGCAGCGTACTTGTAGCAAAATTACAAACAGTTTTCGTTCAAAAATATAGAGTGATGTACCAGCAGCTCTCATACAAACATAATGCGTGTGGACTTACGCATATTCTGAATAATTAGTAACATACAAAGCCGCACTTATACACTACAACTAAATAATAAAGAGTTATGACTTCAAATGTTTGCTGTATACCACAATCAAAAACAGCTTATACAAAAAAAGTGAATGAACATCTGCAGAGAGCACAGTCAAAGTGTAGCTTTTTGTGACTGGCATTGCACTGATACATACTGTGATTATGGAGGGCCGTATAACGTACGTACACTGAAAAAAAATGATTTTTGCTGCTTGTTCAAATTGCTTGATTAAAATAAGCAACACAATTGCTTTACATTTTGTCCAAACTTAATTTGATTGTGTTCAATCTGCTTAAATATAGGTAAAATTGAAGTTTACTTAATCCATTTGTGTTGGATTACATGAATGATTTGTGTTGCATTAACTGAAACTGGACGGTGCTTGTTAGTTCCCAGCATGCTTTGCATATGGCTGAATTAAGAGAGAATAAATGTTGAAATTAAGTGTTATTTTATGTGTTTTTGAGAAAATTAGAAAAGGGGAAGACTTGATAGTGTGTAATTGTGTTTAATGTTCAATTACATTCAAATTATTAGAACCATTTAAATTACAGAGGGTTACCATTGTGGAGAAGAGTGGAGCATTTGGTTAGGTTGTGGACTGATTCAGCAACATTAATAGTAAATGCTTTGGCTGAAAGAGTGTGTAAACTTAGCATTTAAGATTGGTTCATTCATGCACTGAAAAGATTTATCAATTTATATTTAGTATAATTTACTTTGTTGATTGAACATGAATAGTCTGTGTTCATGTGTGTTGTTTGAACATGAATAGTCTGTGTTGTTTAAACGTGAATAATCTGTGTTGATGGAACACAATTGTGTAAGTTGCTACCAAAGCAAACAATTTGTGTGCAACCAATGTCCACTATTCAATTGAGTAAATCCAATGAATTATTTTTTTCAGTGTATAACAGATCGGTTTACAGCATATTGATGTGAAAACTAAACAATACAGAAAGCAGCTCTCATACAAAAAATCCTAAATAGGTCACAATGAAATTGCCAATTTTCCATACGTTAGCTTTTAACAAAGAGGGTGCTGTTCGAATTTGGCGCTCAGAAATCATGCGTGTCTGTTATGTGCGCGTCTCTGTTATGTGCGTGTCTTTGTTATGTGCACGCCACAGACTGTCCGCGCACTGCACGTCCGCTTTAGAGTTCCGTCAATATTATGTTATTAGAGAAAAAAAGAATCTTTTTGACATTTGTGAATTGATTCAGAATCGTCCACGTCTGCATCGCGATGCATCTTAGAATCGATTTTTTCCCCCACCCCTACTCAGATCTAGCCTGACTACGTCAGACTTCCTACTTCCGCTAATTTCATTTCGCTCCTGTAGTCAGTCTGAGATAGCAGCCTATCTTTCAGTTTTCCACCGGCCTGAAAACAGCCGGGCCAATCAACGAACAGAGGGCGGGCTGAGAGCCGTGACGTAGACGCTGATTGTACCGTGGATGCGTAGATTTACTTCACATAATCTGCAAAAGTCATTCACAGCCATGTTCACTCCGGTATTTCGCTCGATGGTTTAGTTTTTGCATCATACTTGCGTTTACAGTGGAAGTTAGATGCGGCTGAGCATGCGCATAACACACGCCATAACCAAACGTTATGTGATTGGCTTACGGGTAACCAATGATTTTAAACTTCAGACAAGCGCCCCCCCGCGAGAGAGAAAACACTTCTCTATTATGCTATGCCAGACTCTGTATACGAAGCAAAGTGAAGTAGCAGAGTCTGGTATTACCAGGCTAACTCAGATCTATGATGATCAACTAACATGTTCATCTTCATCCAGCAGACTTTTGCTGACAAATAAACAGGGACATCAAGGTAAAGGTAACATGGAGAAACACTACACATTGTTCATTTAAATATACTACCAACATTGTAAAAATAAAAAGGTTGAAAGCGTTGATCTATTTATGTTAGTATACACATTCATTTAATTTAATCTTCAAGTTTCTTTCATGTCAATATTACCCTTGGTTTGGTCACTGGGTCAAATGTGTTTATGTCGGTTGTTTTCAGACACATTGTCTACTTGCTAAAACTTTACAGTAAGGTTTCATTTGTTAACATTAACTACATTAGTTAACATGACCCAATGATGGGCAATACTATACAGCATTTAATAACCTTAAGTTTAAACATTTACTAATACATTTTTAAATACAAAAGTTTTCTGTTAACATTAGCAAATCCCCTGTGAACTAACATGAACAAAGAATAATTGTATAAACTAACATTATCAGATTAAGGAATAAAAGTATTTCCTTAAGCAGAAGACAATCAAACAAGTTTTGTAAAAGGTAGTGTTAAGGTGTATTGTCGGTGAAGGTGTAAAATCAATGACGATGGAGAAGAATTCTCAATCCAGAGTGTTTATTTTGGTGCAAAAGTGATTCCCAAGCAAAAATATATACAGAAACAAAAACAAAGGCAAAAGATATGTATATATATATATATATATATATATATATATACATATTAGGGGTGTAACGGTTCACAAAATTCACGGTTCGGTTCGATACGATACACTTGTGTCACGGTTCGGTACGGTTCGGTACGTTTTTGATACAGCAAAAAAGAAAGAAATGCCAGAGAAATTTCCTTGATTTAATTTTTTTTATTCTTTTTTTTATTAAAACTAACATCATAAAGTAATTTTTTTGTTTTACTTTGAGCAATTCTGGAGCTATAATTGACTCTTCTTAGGAGCATATAAAACAAAACAGCTCCTTGGAAAAAATGAAATGTAATATTGTAGTAGTTATAAACAAAGGTTTATTTTAGTTCAGATTAACATTTGAGGGCAGCAATTATTCTTTATTAATGCTTTATTAATTATTATTCATAATGTCAAAATAAAACCGACGTAATGTTACTTGAAGGCATTATAGCCTACTATTCCTGCCAAACTTCCAAAGTTGCAGTTAGTGTTACTACAGTAAATCCATGGTGAATGTTGCTGATCTGTGGACACTGGATAGTTCATTCATGGCACGTTTCTTCCTGGTTTCCACGTCAGCGCTGTTTGATCCGTTAATAACGGAGAAATGTGAATGTTTCTCACTAGATCTCGCAGCGATGTTATTACTTCTGTTAAGTCAAGTCAAGTCAAGTTTATTTGTATAGCGCTTTTCACAATACAGATTGTATCAAAGCAGCTTCACAGTATTAAATTAAAATAATACAACAAAGTTTTTTCAAGAGGAATTTATTGATTGATAAAATTAAATTAAATATCCCCAAAATATCCCCAACTGAGCAAGCCAAAGGCAACAGTGGCAAGGAACCGAAAAACTCCATCAAGTGACCTAATGGTGTCCTAAAACTCCATCAGGTGACCTAATGGAGAAAAAAAAAAACCTTGGGAGAACCCAGGCTCAGTCGGGGGCCAGTTCTCCTCTGCCATTTATGAGCTAGAGGCCGGATTGTAGTTTGAACTGTAGGATTATAAGAATGCCTGGCTGAAGAGATGCGACTTTAATCTAGTTTTAAACTGGGAGAGCGAGTCTGAGTAACGAACAGTATCAGGAAGACTATTCCAGAGTTTTGGAGCCAAATGTGAAAATGCTCTCCCTCCTTTGGTGGTTCTGGATATCCTAGGTATGACCAAAAGCCTTGAATTTAGTGATCTTAAAGAGCGCGATGGATTATAGGGTGATAGAAGATCCGTTAAATAGACTGGAGCTAAGCCATTTAGGGCTTTATAAGTCAGTAGCAATATCTTATAATTAATACGGAGCTTTATAGGTAACCAATGCAGTGATGATAAAATTATTGTTATATGATCATATTTTCTTGATCTCGTAAGAACTCTAGCGGCGGCATTTTGGACTAACTGTAGCTTGTTTATTGAGGATGCAGGACAACCAGCTAATAAAGCATTACAGTAATGCAGTCTCGAGGTCATGAATGCATGAACTAACTTTTCTGCATCAGAAACTGATAGCATATTACGTAGCTTAGCAATGTTTCTAAGGTGGAAAAAGGCTGTTTTTGTAACATATGAAATATGATTTTCAAAAGACAGGTTGCAATCGAGTATGACACCCAGGTCTTTTACTGTAGAGGATAAAGTAACAGGACATCCTATGATGTTAAAGTTGTATTGTGCGATGTTTTGTGGGCGGTTTTTTGAACCGATAAGTATTACCTCTGTCTTGTCTGGATTTAATAAAAGAAAATTACGCATCATCCAATCTTTTATATCTTTAACACACTCTGTCAATTTGGAAAATTTAGCGTTTTCATCTGGCCGTGATGAAATATATATTTGAGTGTCATCAGCATAACAATGGAAACTAATTCCATGTTTCCTTATAATATTTCCAAGTGGCATCATATATATTGAAAATAACAGAGGGCCTAACACAGATCCCTGCGGCACTCCATAGTTTACTGGAGTTATGATCGATTTTTCTCCATTTAAATAGACAAAATGGTAGCGGTCAGATAGGTATGATTTGAACCAGCTTAGTGCTTGTCCTTGAACACCAGTATAATTTTGTAGTCGATCTAAGAGTAATGTATGATCTATAGTATCGAACGCAGCACTAAGATCAAGTAAAACTAGTATTGAGATACAGCCTTGGTCAGAAGCTAAAAGTAAATCATTTGTGATTTTAACAAGCGCAGTTTCAGTGCTATGATGCGGTCTGAATCCAGACTGAAACTTTTCATAGATATCATTTTGTTGCAAGAAAGAGCCCAGTTGAGCGGACACCACTTTTTCTAATATTTTAGACATAAATGGAAGATTTGAAATGGGTCTATAATTTGCTAGATTATTATGATCTAATTGTGGTTTCTTAATGAGAGGTTTTATAACTGCCAGTTTAAATGTTCTTGGAACATGACCTAAAGATAAAGACGAGTTAATAATATTGAGGAGAGGCTCTTCCACTACAGGTAACACTTCTTTCAGTAGTTTAGTTGGTATAGGATCTAATAAACATGTTGTTGTTTTAGATGAAGTGATAAGTTTATTTAACTCTTTTTGTTCTATAGTTGTAAAGCACTGTAATTGTTCTTGCGGGGTGATAATTGAAGCTGAATTATAATGCGCGATTGAAGATTGAACATTTACAATTGTGGTTCTGATGCTTTCTATTTTCTCAGTGAAGAAGTTCATGAAATCATTACTACTGAACTGTAACGGGATATTTTGTTCGGGTGACGTCTGTTTATTTGTTAGTCTAGCCACGGTGTTAAATAAAAACCTTGGATTGTTTTGGTTGTTTTCTATTAGTTTGCGGAGGTGCTCAGCCCTGGCCGCTTTTAGGGCCTTTTTATAACGTGACATACTGTCTTTCCAAGCGATTCGAAAGACCTCTAAATTAGTTTGTTTCCATTTACGCTCTAAAATACGGGTTTCTCTCTTTAAAGCATGCGTAGTATTGTTATACCATGGTGCTTTATTTTTCTCTCTGACCTTTTTTAATTTAATAGGTGCAACCACATCCAATGTTCTAGAGAGAATGGTGCTCATAGTGCTAGTTAGTTCTTCTAGTTCATCTGTTTGTTTGGGTTCAGGCGGCAGCTGAGACAGATTAGATAAGCAATTTGAGAAAATATCTATGGTGGATGGGAGGATTGTTCTGCCTGGTTGATAACGCGACGCCGCATGACATATTACAGCAGTACGTAATATACAAGTTACCATGTAGTGATCAGTGACTTCATCACTTTGTGGAATGATATCTATATCGGTTGGATCGGTTCCATGTGATATAATTAAATCGAGTGTATGATTAAGACGATGTGTCGGTCCGGTGACGTTTTGCTTGACCCCAAATGAATTTAATAAATCTGTAAACGCAGCTCCTAACGCATCATTTGGATTATCTACGTGTATGTTAAAATCTCCAACAATTAATGCTTTATCGACATTGACTAATAGGTCTGAGAGAAAATCTGCAAACTCTTTTAGGAAATCAGCGTAAGGCCCTGGCGGTCTATATACGGTAGCCAAGGCTAGAGATAATAGGGATGTTTTTCTAACATCTAAGAGCGTAACATTTAGTACAAGTACTTCAAATGAAATAAACGTATAACCCGTTTTCTGAGTAACATTTAGAAAATCTTTATAAATGGTTGCAACACCTCCGCCACGACCAATCAGACAGGGGTCATGCTTATAACAGTATCCAGGAGGAGTAGACTCATTAACCCTCTGGAGTCTGAGCGTTTTTTTGGGCCCTGGGGGTGTTCTGACATGCTCTGACATTTGTGCTTTTTTCAGTTGCTTATAAACATATTAATGGCAAAGGTGTAAATTCACTCTATATAGCACAAACAGGACTACAATAATATGTGAGCCACATGTATGTACATGTTTTCATTTTTGAGAGAATAATGTTTATGCGTGGTTATCGAAAAAACTAAAAATTAAAGTTTTTGAAATAAGGCCACAAAACACATACTAAATATGTGGCAATAAGACTTTTGACTATTGGATGTCGTCGCCTATAGTTTTTTCTTCAAAATTATGTGAAAATAGTCTTGCTTTATCGTTCACATAAAACCATACATTGATTTAAGTTGATGTAAAACAGGTTTTGCTTGGAAAGCCAATATGCGAGGGGGCGTGAACGAGGAGTGGTTTACACCTTAGAATACACCCACTCTGCATAATGATGAGCCATTCACTCAGGTGTGACACTGACTGAGCCACAATGCAAGGACAAAAGATATATTTAGAAAAAGACTTATATTGACCATTTAAGATTTTGCTTACATCTATCTTGTAAATATGTTTTGCTATTTTATTAAAACGGTTACAATTAGGCTACAACAATAATTACAATTTCAACAATATTTCAAGTGTACTCTTTCTTTGTAAAAAAAATTATTATAGGCCTACATTTTATCTATGTATTCATTAGTTTGAATATAACCAACATTGGAACAGCTAACATCTTAGTTGATGACTTTATTTTTGACAAAAATAGTATTTTATATATAGAAATTGCTAAACAAAAGCTTATTTGATGTGGCAGTATATTCTACAGTAAAAACTGTACCCAAATCTAGTCAACAAAATGTTGTCTTTCATATTTCGTCTGACTGTAACGTTGTTTTCATGAAATATTAGGGCATATTGTTAATTTGCAGTTTAATACGTTGCTTATACAAATAGCCTACATTTTATTTCAACATTCAGTCGATGTTTACTTATCTCAGTATAGCAATACAGTTTGCTAAAACATCATCATTCATTCACACACGCGATTTAAATTTAAACTGTCTTTGCCAGCTGTGGTAAACAGCGCGCATCTCTGCCGTTTATTCATTCATAAACAGAAACCCACGTGAAGAAATTCACGTGAGAAGGAAAAAACTTACTCAGCTCGCTCCTCGATATACCCGCACTTCTGAGGGACATTTTCCATTAGTATTATTCCTCACAGCGCTGCAAGACGGTGTAAACAAGTAATGATCTAAATAAACTTGTGTGTTTTCTCGAGCTGATGGGGGCGTTCACAGGATTGCCTCAGCCATTTGCGTTTGAATAGCGCGCGCTCTCCGTGGGCGGAGTCACATTACATCTGAATTAGCTGTAATTAGGTCGACTGGAATCGCTCTCTTTTAATACAGATTTCACAAGATGAGAATATTTGTTTTTTATATAAATTACTTCATTTAAAAGAAGAGAATTCAAGCTTCATGCCTGTGTGTCTGTATGTCTGTTTGACTGAGTATTCGCTGAGTTATTGTTAATTTTCGGACGCGTTTCAGAATGGACTTCAGTGGCAGAGAGAAGGCAGAACTCGCTTCGTGTTTATTTTTCTTTATTTGGCAAAAAGCACAACACTTTGTTTTTATTGTGAGATTACACAAAAATAATACACATTTAACAGAATCGATTGATGTATGAAACTCCTATGGAAAATCAAAGTCAACAGAGTATTTATGAGTTTCTTTTACACTAATAAAAAAAAAGCGAGCTGGTATCGCCGGCGATACCGTAGACCTCAGGGGGTTAATACCGAAATAATCATTTGGTTTAAGCCAGGTTTCAGTAAGGCAAAGTACATCGAAGCTATTATCTGTGACTATTTCATTTACAATAACTGCCTTAGGTGTGAGTGATCTAATGTTTAGAAGACCTAGCTTTAGAAATTGTTTTTGTTTACTAATAGCAACATTTTCTGTTTTAATAACAATTAGATTTTTCCTAGATCCTGCATTAGATTTATTATTTGATCTCACTAAACGAGGAATAGACACGGTTTCTATGCAATGTTCTACACTAGTATTTATATCAGTTGAATTGGTGCAGCAGAGACTATGATTTGGACTTTTGGTTACTAGTCAAAGGGTATTTAACATTTTGGAGATGTTATCTGACAGAAGATATTCTGTGACATTTGAATTCTGTGGCGAATTCAAATGCTTTCTTTACTGGATCTCTTTTTAGCGCTGTGTAGTAACAGTCTCGCATGATCACGATCGGCTCGCGCTGCACTGGTCCAAACTGATAAACGGTCCTTCAAAACACACAATAACGAGCAGTTTCGTTCCGCTTGCATTACGTTTGCCATTTGATGTTGGGCAATGTTGTGGTCACGCCGGCGTTTATGAGAACGCGCCTTGCCTACATTTGGAAAAAACACATAGGAAAAATGGTCCAACGAACCGTTCGGTTTGAAAATGCGTACCGAAAACCGAACCGAAAGCCTCGTACCGAACGGCTCAATAATAAATACGTGTATCATTACACCCCTAATATATATGTATGTATATGTATGTAATATATATGTAATATATAATATATGTATGTATATATTTATATATACATACATAAATATATAAATATATATATATATATATATATATATATATATATAAATCCATAAGAGGTTCACATGTGTATTCTATGTCAATATCCGATATATGCCAATATCCAGGCCCAAAAATACAAGGAGTGATCCCACACTCCAAACACTTTTATAGTTAGGCTCCTCCCACTTCTGGAACATACCATTTATAACAAATGGTATTAACATGCAACCTATGCATCACACTATTAATTACAAAATGATGTCTAAACATTGCAAAGAAAAATGTCTGAGAAATGATAGTTTCCCTGATTTCCCCCTGTGATGTCACTGACAATGAAAGTGCCCTTTCTACTGGGCAATTAGAAGCTTTAAAATGGCAGCCGTCGCTGCAAATGGGTTTGCCAGTAGAGAGGTGACCCACAATGTGAGTATAACAGTATTTTATGTGTATATGTTAGTTTGTTACACGGGAAATAAACTGTTAACATTTGTAAAAGAGTTTGATGTGGCTTCTTTGAATGTTAAATCATATAACAAAACAAAACAAAACAAAACATTTAGCATTGAGACAAAACAAACAACCAACAAAAGAAAAGAAAATTATATTAAAAAAAACATGGAACTAAGCAGAGGGCCTATTACACCACCTAAACAGAAAAATAACCACACATCTAGTATACGATGTTATTTTGCCGGCATGTAGTGTGTGTGTATTGGTGTAAACTGTTTATGGGTATACATGCACTTCAGCAGTCATTTCAAAATAAAAGTATTTTTAGTCTTAGGTCACAGGCTATCTGTTTCATCTAGTTCATCTGCTTTAGTGCTGCACCGTGAGGCAGTTTCACGTCTGTTCTAGGTTTAGTTTACTTTGTTTTCATGTCTTTTATTTTGTATAATTCTCACAGTCCTGCTCCTCATGTGATCTTGTCATGTGCACCCCTGTTCATGAGACATGTTCTGATTGGTTCCTTGTTTCATGTGTCTCGTTTTCATTGGTTCATTGTGTTCAGGTGTTTCTTGTTTATTAGCAGTGTTGCCAGATGTACGATAATTATCGTATTTGTACGATAATTTTGACCTCTGTACGATCAATAATGGAAAAAATCGTATAATGTACGATCATTTCAGAACTGTGTGACACTTCAAATGATGGTCGTTGTAATCATAGGGCTTCTCATTGATCTAGCTGTGGATTCTACGTCTACCGGCCGGAAGAACGTGTAGAGAGAGGGAGCGAGCGAGAGACCTTGCGTGTGTGTGTGTGTGTGTGCTAGTGTGCCTCACGAAGCGCATACAAGGACCCAACCAATCAATTGTAAGTGCGGGAGGGCTTTTTAAATTTTAAATTAATTTGCTATATTTCAGATCAATATATTTGTTTCCTTAACAGTAGTTGATATGACGGACCACCTGTCAAAAAATGATTGATTGACAGGTGCCACGCCCCTTCCGGTGACAGGTCCCGCCCCTTCCGGTGACATGTCCCGCCCCTTCCGGTGTCCCGCCCCTTCCGGTGTCCCGCCCCTTCCGGTGACAGGTGTCCCGCCCCTTTTGACTTTTGATTGACAGTTTGACAGCTAGTTTTGACTTTTGATTGACAGGTTGACAGTTAGTATGACTTTTGATCATGTTTTGACAGCTAGTTTTGACTTTTGATTGACAGTTTGACAGCTTTTGATCATGTTTTGACAGCTAGTTTTGACTTTTGATGTCTTTTGAAGTCTTTTGAAGTCTTTTGAAGGCTTTTGATATTGACAGAAAGTGTTATAACAATATGTGATGGTATCTGACAGCTAGTTTGATGCCTTTTGAACATGACAGTTAGTGTTTTTGAAGCCTTTTGATCGTTTGAAGACACTGTGATTAAATAATACGTCATGGCTATATGACAGCTAGTTTTAATTGTTTGAAGACACTGTTATATATCAGGACCCCTCCCTCCCTCCCTCCCTCCCTCCCTCCACCCCTCCCTCCACATTCCTGAACAGTGTATATAAATGGGGTCAGTGTGTTCTACAACCACCAGAAAGAGAAACATGAGTTACATGAGCATGGACGGTTTATCCTCCTCCCCTCAATCTCCAGAGGCGGGGCTGAGCAGCAGGATGATGGAAAGTCTGACTATGGCGCCGAGAAAACCTTTCGGTCACATCCGTTTGACAAATTTTCTCCATGAAATTTCGGAATGGACTAAAGGCGAATTTATGATGTGTAGTAACCGTGTATTCGGGTACAAATTTCACAAACCAACTCGAGTTGTTACGCTCTACACCACTGACGGTGTGGGCGAGTTTCAGGCTGGGGAAGACGCGTGCGTGGTATTTCCTGAAAAAGACTGGTCTCTATTTTACAAATTTGTCTGGAGGGACCTGAACGACGGCGGCGAGGAGCCTTTGTACATCGCGGAGTGGGACGGGGCAACCCCGAATGTCCGGTACCGCGTGGTAGGTGACCATACTAAAAAGAAGCCGAATGATTCTGTTTACATATTCTGCTGTAAAGACAAGACAAAGCTCAACAACACACGGTTTGGGGCCGTCCTGCCTAACGAGCATCACGATCTGTATGAAATGCAATTTTTGTTCAAGTGGTGCGATCTGGATCTGCTGAATAGTGTTTTTTCAATCATCAACAAAATGTTCAAATGGTGCGACATGCATGACGAATACAACAAAATTAAAGTGCAGCTGTTCCACCCTGAGAGATGCGCGCGCAGCAGTACATACGCTCTGCCGTCCACGCCCATTCACTACAGCCATCATAAAGCTCGAAGGTCAGCCCCTCCCAAACGTCGTTTATAAATCACAGCTGAAGTGCTACAACGCCTCCCGCCCCCCTTTTACTACAACGACCATAAATTCCAGCGACCAGACCCTCCCAAGCAGCATTTATAAACCATGGCTGAAGACGGCGCTTCAGAACCCGCTCATGTGTGCAGCTGCGGGATCTCTTTCGGCGGCATTCTCGACGACAACGCTACCCTCCATACTCTGACTGACACCCACGGACCATCGGACCTCCACAAAGACTGGGCTCCGGCTAAAACTACCAAACGTCGCATAGACTTGGAATCGTGCTTTGAAAACGATTGGGCTCCGGGTAACATTATCAACCCTGAACCATCGGACCTCCAAAACGACTGGGCTCCGGCTAAAACTACCAAACGCAGCTTAGACTGGGATTTGGCGGTCGAGTGCGATTGCGGTTGCACTAAACCTTCACCTCCACCATCCAACAACCTGACTTACCTCATCAACCCTCGCAAAGACTTGGAATCGTCCGACGATGAATTCGACTGCGGTCCGGGTAACCATAACAAGCCCCAGAAAGACATGGAATTGTTCATCCAATGCGATTGTCCCCACGGGACAGCCAAAAATGTCAGGCTCCATAACGATCGGGAATCGGACGACACACCTAAAATCGTCAGCACCGTGTCTCTTGCTAATCATGGCTTCGACGTCACAGACGGATGTTTCAGTGACGTTGGATTCAAAATCATAAAAGCCGCGACCGTGGTTTTGCTGCAACATCTCATCGCCGACAAGCTGAAGGACGACTGCGAGGGATGTGAGATTGATCATCCCAGCCAGCTGCAACATTCCTGCCTGTTTGACCCTCCCAACTACTACTTCGACACACACTTTGACGAACTTTCAGGCAAGCTGTTTAAACCCTCTTTTCATTCCATCATCGCTACTCTCCTAGAACGGTGCGGGTTAAAATCTCAACCCCACCGTATTCAAGGAACAGTCGGGACTATTCTGCACGAATTAAAAGACGAACCATTCATCGCCGCTAAGCTAGAAGAAATCAGGGTGAGACTTCTGGACAAGCCCTGCAAGGAAATCATCTGCGACGTCGTCGATCTCTGGCAAGGTCTTCCAATCGTGAATGGCGAGTGACCAAGCCACCTCCAACATGGGTGCAGCCTGTAGCCTAAAGTGTTGTATGGAATTCATGTTTAAAGATCATTACAGACACCAGATGACCGATCTGATGAGCAAGATTATCATGGACGCATCCCACCCCGATACTCCGTGTTATGACACTGTGCGTGAGACAAATCTCAAGAAACATATGGTGCATATAAGAGGACTGGCTAATTCATGGGACGATTTGACGGACAAATGTGTTGACGGTAACGATCCACCCGGTGTAATGATAAAAGAGGTTCTAGATATGATGTGTGAATCACAATGCCCTCTTGGGATCACCGATGTGTTGTGTACTTGTACGTATGTGGCGGATGTGTGTACCGAGCTGGTAAAGAAATCAAAAGAATATGATGAGGATGATGAGGATGACGTTGTCAAAATTGTCGAAGTGATTCAAAACGTTGACAAAATCGTTGTAATGTATGTCGATTACATCCTAGATCGTAACATGATGGCCTGCCGCGACTTTCTTTTCTGGTTAGATTACCACTGACGTTATTATTACTATCCATTTTCTCTGTTTTACTTAGATTTTGTACTAACATCATTATATTCATTTTACATAGCCTAGATTTTGTACTAACATCATTATATTCATTTTACATAGCCTAGATTTTGTACTAACATCATTATATTCAATTTACTTAGATTTTGTGTGTTGTATTAATACCATTATATTCAATTTACTTAGTATTTGATTTATTATATGCATGTTTACTATCCTCTATTATAACCATTTTTACTTAGTGTTTGAATTATTATATGCATGTTTACTATCTTCTATTATATCCATTTGACTTGTATTATATCCTGTAACGTTTTTTAATAAAAGATTGATTCAAACCACTTGTACGCGTCATTCTTTTGCAACGGTTGAAACGGCAGCATGTCGGAGCTCATGAAAAAGGCTTATTATACACCCTCCAACCCCGGCTCTTTAGGGGGTAAAAAACGATTAAAAGATGCCGTCTTAAAAGATACCGGGGTCCGTCTAAGCGATAAACAGGTTTCAGAATGGCTGGCTGGTGAGGACGCTTACACATTACACAAAACAGCGCCTATAAAATACAAACGAAATAGAGTGGTGGTGTACGGGGTCGATACGCAGTTCCAGGCCGATCTAGTCGACATGATTGCCTACGCCAAGGATAATGACGGCAATAAATATCTGCTGACGTGCATAGACGTATTTAGCAAGTACGCCTGGGCTCGTGTGTTGAAGAATAAGAGCGGCGCCGAGGTTACTAGAGCGTTCGAGTCTATACTCGAAGAGGGCCGTGTGCCGCAGAAATTGCAGACGGATCAGGGAAAGGAGTTTTTTAACAAACAATTTCAAGATGTAATGAAAAAGCACGACATTAATCATTTCGCTACAGCTACCGATTTGAAAGCCAGCGTCGTGGAACGATTTAATAGAACGTTAAAAAGTCGTATGTGGAGATTTTTAACGGCTACAAATTCCCGACGATACATAGATGTTTTACAAGACATCATGCAGGGGTATAACACCAGTTATCACCGAAGTATCAGAATGAGACCTGTGGACGTCAACAAAGTAAACGAGGGTCAAGTGTTTCAAAACTTGTACGGCGATATAAAGAAGACAGCGAGACCCGTATTTAAATTCAAAGTCGGGGACGTCGTCAGGATTTCAAAAGTGAGAGGCCCGTTCGCCAAAGGTTATGAGCAGAACTACACGGAAGAATTTTTCACCATATCCGCGTGTATTCCTCGTCAACCCCCAGTCTACAGACTCACAGATTTTGATGGTGATGTCATTCAGGGGGTTTTTTATGAAAAAGAGTTGCAAAAAATAATTGTGAGTAAAAACAAATCTTTTAAGGTGGAAAAGATTTTAGGTCAGAAAAAACAAGGGAAATCTACACTTGTTTTAGTGAAATGGCTAGGGTGGCCTTCAAAATTTAATAGTTACATAGATAAAAAAACTCTGGTGGACTTACAATCTCCTTAAAACACACCGTCGTTTAACGGGTGAGATCATACGAGCGAAGGACCGCCATGGACGATCACGGGTTCTACGTCACGTTGCCGTGCAATGCATCGAGGTCGGTTTATCCTGAAAATCGCATATCCAGCTATACAACCAGGTTAGCAAAAGCTATAAACTTGAAAGGACAATGGGAGGTGGGACTCGCCGAAATCGAATATCCTAGAAGTTGGTATAACTTTAAGGATGAAGACGGGTATTTCACCCTACATACGGCCCCCGAAGATGCGGAATCGTTTAAAAAAGACTTATCCGAGTTTTTTATATCGACGAAATTATACATAAGAGGTGGGTACTACGCAAACATTCGTGCGATCCTCCGCGCGATAAATCAACTTCTCGCACCCACGGCCGTATTGCATCATGAGGAATTAAAAAACAAAGTGTTTCTGGTCGCGAAACCCAACATTTCAGTCAGCTTCCAAGGCAGACTCGCCACTATTTTAGGAATGATACCGGATGATGCTCTCGGACGCTCGGCCTACCATGAAGGAGCTGATTTTACTACGAGCGTCATCACGTACGCACCTCATCAAGCCGATATCAACGCCGGGTTCTACACATTGTACGTTTACACAGACATTATCCAATATCAAGCGGTCGGCGATTCTTACGTCCCCCTTTTAAGATGCGTACATATATCGGGAAAAGGCAACGAGACGGTCATTGCTAGATACGGCACCCCGCACTACGCATCGATCAGCAAGGATCACATCACCGACATCACCATAGAGTTGAAGGACGATCAAAACCACGAAGTACCATTTTCTTACGGAAAAGTCATCGTAAAACTACACTTTAAACCAAAAAATGGTTTATTATAAACCTGGAGAGACCGCGGACTATGTAAGCTACTACCAAAATCAGGCAGGTGGGGCTTTACCAGGCTATGCCGGGGGACGGGTTATGTATGGCGCGGGGTTAGGGGGTCTTTTCAGAGGTTTGTTCAGGATGGCCGTACCTCTGTTAAAAAGAGGATTTAGCATCGCGAAACCCCACCTAAAATCGGCCGCTAAAAATATAGTATCCGACGTCGTCTCAAACGTATTGACGCGTTCGCATAGCGATAAAGCTCAAGACGGATCCGGTCTGATGGTCATGGCCCGTAAGAGAATGACTAAACCGCCGGGTGTGAGGAGGCGGGGTCAATGGGGAGTGAAGAAGAAGAAGAAGAAAACAACGAGCGGATCAAACAAGCGCTCACTCGTACGTAGGAAGCGCAAGAAGTCTGTTAGTCGAAACGCGTCGGTCAAGAGAACCGTAAAAACCATATTCTAACATGGCGTTACTGCATCGTATGTCGGGAGAATGCATCAAGTCCGAGTTGGACTTATTTACGGTCCCGTTGACACAGACCGTTATTGAGAAAAACGGCTATTTAGAAGTAGCCCCATTATCGGCCATATCGGACTCTGCGCCATTGGAGTTTTTTATCGCAGGCAACGGCGATGATTATGTGGATCTCAATAACACGATGCTGTATCTACGGGTGAAAATCACGCAGCCTAACGGAGACGAGATTGCGAACCCGGCAAAGGTGGGGCTGATAAATTACCCGGGAGCGACTATATTTTCACAAGTCGACGTGACCCTCGGCGACCGGCTGATATCGCAAAGTTCCGGGACTTATCCGTATCGCTGTATCGTTGAGAGTCTGATCAACTACGGTAAAGATACGCTGGAATCTATTTTCAGCGCCGGACTGTTTCACAAAGACACAGCCGGTCACATGGATGTGCATGACCCCGCAGGCAATAACACAGGGTTGACCAAGAGAGCGGGCTACACCAGCCGAAGCAAGGAGGTGGAACTGCTCGCCCCCATACACAGCGATATATTCTTCCAGGAGAAATTGATGATTAATGGAGTTGACCTTAAGCTACGATTTATTAGAGCGAAAGATGAATTCTGTCTGATGAGGTCCGACGACGTGGCTTACAAATTAAATATACTGGCGGCTTCCCTATTTGTCAAGAAAGTTTCTGTATCACCGCCGGTGAGACTGGCTCACGCCCAGACGTTACTCTCGACAACGGCCAAGTACCCCGTCGATAGGGTCAGTCTAAAATCGTTCTCCATACCCGCCGGCTCTCGTGTTTCGAATCAAGAAAATCTGTTTTTAGGAACGCTGCCAAAGTCTATCGTTATCGGTATGGTCGACAACGATGCATTCACCGGCTCCTACACCAAAAACCCATTCGCGTTCAAACATTACAATCTGGAATTCCTAGCCGTCTACGTCGACGGGCAACAATACCCCGCCAAGCCTCTACAACCTAATTTCGAAGCCGGTTTGGCAGTACGCGAATATTATCAGTTGGCGATGACGACCGGGAGACACCTTAAAGATCAACCGCTCTGTATCGGCAGGAATGATTTCCTGAACGGATACACGCTTTACGCATTTAACCTCACGCCCGACGAAGACTGCGGTCAGCACATTTCCCTCATCAAGTCCGGGAATATCAGAGTCGAAGCTCGTTTCAGACAACCGTTGCCTAATACCATTAATTTAATCATTTACGCCGTATTCGACAGCATCATTGAAGTGTCTAACCGCCGACAGGTACTAATCGATTACTATTGAGAGATGAACACGCTACAACTGACCGCTATCTTGGATAAAATGGCATGCAGGACTCATTTTCTCGGCGTTCTACCGAGCGATCAACTACCCCAAAAACCGCTGAGGATCTTACCGTCGTTCTGCATCATTAATACCCACCCTGCTCGATTACCGGGTGAGCATTGGGTCGCCGTTTATTTAGCCCAAGAGGGGCCGGCTTGTTTTTTCGACAGCTTCGGCAATCCGCCCGACAGCCCACGCTTTCCGATCAGCATCAATAACTTTCTAGCCGCCAACGACGTCGACGTATTATATTCCGACAGACGCGTCCAGGATTATTCATCGGATACCTGCGGCCAGCACTGTGTGTTTTTTCTATATCATTTAGCCAGAGGTTACGACTATAACCATGTGATGAAACTATACACCGATGATTACATCAAAAATGATAAAATGGTGTCCCTCTTTGTGAAGAGATTAAGACCCTATGTTTGTAATGATAAAATGTTATCCTGCGTTCACTGTGTGCAGACATGTTTGACGTATAAATAAAAACTCTTAAAAACCATTATATTTCTTATCGTCTTTTATTTAATCATGAGATAAAATAGACATTAAAATTTCAACCATGCTCTTCGATCGATGACCGGTGATTTAAACACTGTGTCTTCGGACTCTGGAACCACGGGTCGTGAATATCTTCGTGCTTTTTTAGGAGGTCTAACACGGGGTGGGGAGGGGATGCCGGGTTTACTCTTTAGAGAGTTAATGGTGCGTCTGACCTGCTGATTCGGCACTGTAGAAAAAGGAATGTTTAATTCGGCAAAGGCGGTTAGAAACTCCGACCATCCTGGAGGTCTCCGGTCATCCCTAACCTTTTGCGGGGCCGTAACATTTTTTAACAAATCGAGCATGTGTGAACCTTGTATGGCTTTACCCCTGAACACAAACTCCCCCGATTCGTTCCACGTACTTATTCCTTTAGCTTTAGACATCTTGTCTAATATGTATCTGCTGTTTTTCACACTTTTCGAAGGTACATTCTTCAGAACTTCATCTACAATGTCCTCCCCCTCCGCTCTGCCGACTTCGACGTTAGCAGCAGCCGGTGGTTCATCTTTATGACCGGGGTCAGTATTGGGTAACGATAGCGTTAAAACACTGCTCTCACGATCGCCTTGTTTAACGATGGTCAAAAACCTGCTCAGGGTATTGGTGTAAAGTTTGACTTTTTCGTACGGGTTCAAATCGGTGCGTCGTAAAATATTTCTTATGGCATCATCCAAATCGTTCTCTACGGTCTGCTGAATGTTCTCACGAACATTTTCGCTCTTGATCTTATCCAGTTGATGGTGCGGGACTAAATACATCTTCTCGGCATACTCCATCCTATCGATTGGCTATCAAGCTCGAAAGAAACGGTACGGCGACGCTTAACAAGGGCAAAAGGAATCCACCCTTCTGGTTGAAGACTCGTTTCTTGGCCGCTAGGCCAATTTTTTTACTGGCTACAAATTTGATTTCGGCTTTTCTCTTTTTCAGTTTCCGGTACTGTTGTCGGTTGACCGGGATGGTACCGTAGAGGATGTTAAGTGCCACTTCACACAGCGCTAAAATGAATTCGTCGGACGCCGATTGTAAAATAAGACGTCGCTGTTTAGGATTGGCTTTATGTAGCAGTTTTAACACCGGTAGATGTTTACGAAGTCTGGCGGACATGGTGATGATTTATAGCGTTCTTCTTTTTTTCGGGATATAAACCACTTGACGGTCGGAAAGCAATCCTGTTCTGAGACGGTACTGCTCTGGAGTTTTTGCTTTATAGTCTATCATTAGGTAGCCGAAAGGTCGGTCGACCGCGTCGTGATAACACTCCATAAAGTATTTTGTGTTTCCCGGGTACATTTGACGTCCTAGCATCGCCACTTGATTGACGTCCCGAGGATTTTTAAACAGAATCATATAATTGGCGTTTAAGCTGATGGTTCGGCTGGACTTACCCTGTGCAAATAAATTTTGCACTATGTAAATAGCGCTGAGATTGCGGTGGTGGCAATATTGTGTAAAAACCCGTTGGAGTTCCAGGTTAGCACTAGCTTGTTCCATCAGGTCATCCACGATGAGAAGGTTAACCGTGGTGACAGGTAGTAAATCATCATCATTCAGACTCTGGGGTATTCCTTGCACAAATTTAATGTCGTACAATTGAAGTAAATCATCGTACAAAGTCTGCCAACAATCATACAACCAAACAATGTTTTCAATTTTCTTGGAAATGATATTCAAACCTTTTTCCAACAAAAGTTTTACAAAATAAGACTTTCCAGAATTGGACGGTCCAGATACGACACAACTGAAAGGATGTTGAAGTCTGAAATCAAAATCGGAAACATCCTGAGACCCTCTGTGCATCATCATCATCTGATCAGTAGCCATAAGGAAGTGTCGTGAAATCTGGTAGAAGTCTACGTTTATTATAGATCACCTTAAACCTTTTAACGACTGATTTGTTGTGCAATGTGAGAGACTTCTTATCTCTGATAATGTTTTCGGTCTGAGCCAGGATGTATTTGGTTCTATCGTGCGACGTCACATAGCTGTTAACCAGACCAATCAGGGATTCGAGACAGATAGCTCGGGAATTTTTAGCATTGAGCGTTATGCCCTTAGCTTTCATGCACACTTTACCTTGGGCCGTTTCAAAACCATACGATTTGGGTCCACTAGACGAAAATTGAGTTATATAATCATTATCGTCTAATTCGCTCGTCAGCTCCCCTAAATGATCACCCATAGGCGGCTCCCAGTCGCCGTCCCTAGACACGAATACAACGCTGTCTGTGTCAGAGTATAGCAGTCGGTCGCCGAGTCTGTCCATCAATTCGTACAATTCCAGTCGGGCGTGCGCGGTGGTAAAGGCCCCTATAAAAAGATTCACGTCGCGCGCCTTGCAAACATCCTCTTTGGGGGGTTTATGCTGGACGAGGGCTACGTCATCTGAGACGAATGAGAAATACGTCAACGTGTCGGTATTGCCAAAAACGATTCTGGTGAATTCTTCGGGATGGTTCACCAGAGTCGTTTGAGGTAAGTTCTGTCTTAAAGAGAAGCGTCCCCACAAACTATTCAAAAGTAGTTTGTTGATTGCCCTCTGGGCGGCGTTGTACTTGATCTTTTCGGGGTCGAGTTGAATCCCCTCTTTTTCAAAATACTCACGAATGTAAGTCTCTTTTTCAGCGTCCGTGACGACATTTGACGGGTAACCCGACGCTTGTTGTTTCAAACGCAAAAACGTTTTTACGTATTCGGCAAACAACGTGTCTGACCTCTCTGGAAAATGCCAAACCTCGTCTATCTTGGCCACCACATAACCCTTCTCGACGGCTTTTAAAAGCTCGATACTGACCCAACACCCAGAGAGCGATCTTTCCTCGTCCGTGTGGGCACAGCTCGTGGTCTGGTTTTGGTCGTGAGCGCAGGTTCTACAAAGCGGAAACATGAGTTTTCCTTGGCACCTGTAAGGGAGAACCGGGTGCAGTAATTTGTGGGGAGGGTACACGGTCGCTTTGATCAGACCGTAATAGTTTTCAATCGGTTCAAAATCTTTGAAAATGATTTGGGGGTGTTCAATCGGGTAGCTTTTCTTAGCCTGGCAGAATGGATAGAGACTGGTAAAGTCCAGATACCTTATTTTCTCATCCCCGGTCACTTTGTGATAGAGTTTATAGGCATTCGTTCGCCCGCCGTACAGTGCGTCTCGTGGGTTTAATCTCTCTGGGGCGGAATAATCGGTCATAAATTCTATCACAGAGGGATCTGTCTTTTTCATGTTGTTCCATTCGCATTCCCAAAGGACTTCGATTTGCAAACCGTACGCGTTCCGCAGAATTTCAACCTTATCATCAAACTGTCTCCTGAGAACCCCATAGGGTACTCCTGACAATGGGTGCTTCTGATGGGGTTCAAAGCGACAGCAGTGCCCGTGGAAGATACACCCCGCGTATTCTAAGCCGTGCCTGACACCGTCCTGCTCGTAGTAGCCGTCTAAAAAGTACTTACCGATCGATACTTCGCCGTGGTTTACGGCGTGGTGAACGTCCACGTTTCGAGTCTTTTTGACATACTCGAGCCATTCGATCGAACCGCTTGAGTAGGACTTATTCTGATGGACGTACGCTTTGTTATGCGTGAGGGCGAGCGTGTTTCTGGCGAGATAATGTGTTTTGAAGACCCCCATCGAACAGCTGGCGAGCGTCGTGAACCCAAAAGGGTCAAGTTCGGTGGATTGTATAAATGCTTCGCGGTATTTCATGCACCCTTCGCGCAGTAAGACGACGTCGTTGACGCCGTACGCGTACAGTTCTTTCTTGAAGTCAAACTCCTTACCCTGAACCGTGCGGTACCACGCATCGAATTTTTCTCTGTCTTTATCCGACATGTTATCGTAGCCGTAGAACTTTTTGCCGGGGTGTGGTCCGACATAGTTCTCATTTTCCGCCCTGTTGAAAAGATGGGGGAAGTAGCCTTTTTCAGTCGTCGTTAAGTCTAACGCGGCGGGCATTTTGGCAAGAGCCATAGGAATGAAAGAGTAACTATCGATGTATCGTTGTGCAAACGAGTCATCGTACATGAAAATTAATTTGCACCCTTGCATTATGACATCAATTGCAATCCCGGCTTTGCAAAAATACTCCAGAATTAGAAAGGCGTCGAATCTGGAGGCGTAATGAGCGATGAAGCAGTAGCCTTTATATCGGGGGTGTCTGAAGCGGTTGATTAGCTTAGCGATGCAGTCGGTACCCTGGGCCGTAAATTTCTCCCCTTTGAATGTGATGGCGCAAACAAAATTAGCCACGTGCCTACCATTGTCGTAACGCGTTTCAAAATCGTAGAAGATGTATTTCTCACACGTTTCCTTAGGTGCTAGGGGCTGTATGAAACATTGGTGCTCCCCCTCACCCGCAAGAATTTCGCGACAATGCACGCATTTGTCTGGGGCGCATTTGTGTTTGGTTTTCTTGGCGCCGGGTTTAGCGTTGTAACGTCTGTTACATAGTTTGCAGTATTTAATAGTATCACAAGAGGGGTATTCCTGACCGGAAGGTGGTTTTTTATGCATTTCGAAACAATAGCTGGATTTACAGTAACGCAAACAGTCGGGGCAGTGTATTGTTCTTTTAGGGAACGTGTAACAATCAGGGTCAAAACACACATTGCATACATGCTTGCATTGATGGTTTCTGCGACTGGTGTAAGATTTGTAGCAAAATGGACAGACGTAATCCGAGCCGATGAATGCCGTCAAATTCAGTATCATGTAGTAGTGATCATTGTGCAGATAAAGGAAAACCGTTTTTGGGTGGGGTTCGTCACAATTTTTGTACGTTTCTAAGACCATGGCATTAGATCTGTGAAACACAACGATTTTAATGTCTAGCGCTCGTTCAAACGATGCTATGTCGCTAAGAGCGATTCGGTCTTGGATTGAGAAGCCGACGCTGTTTTGGATGGCGGCAGCCAGTTTTTCTAACTCGCTCTCGGGTAATTGTGGCTTAAGAAAATGAGCTAGACAGATGGAGAAGCACAAATTATTTGAAATATTTGTGGGACAGAATAAACTCGTCTTTTTTCTTTTGATGACCTGATCAACAGCGATATCTATAAGTTTACGGCGAACGCCGCCTTGTCTGTTCATGGCTAGAGAAGCATCAATTTCAACGACATCGTCGGATAGTAACTGATTGTTGCTCTGTAAAACTTTTTCAAATTGGTCGAAAAGCGAATCCACGTCGTAATTATTACCGGGGGTTAAAACGGCGCTGACAGGTGTTTGTAGACTGGGAGCCGAGATGGTCATATTGATTACGGGAGCATGACCACCGATTTCTCTAGCGAAGGTTACAGTCTCGCTCAGCATGTCGTGTAAGTGGGTGTGATAAGAGGCTAAATCTGTAGAGTTAATCTCTCTCAGATTCATAGTCCTTCGCAATGTCACGCTATTGAAACGAGGTCGTGGTAAAACATGATATCCGTTAACGTCCCCACCCTCGCGAATCAGCGTATCAATGTCCGTACGGCTTAATCGAGTCTGTGTGGTAGGGTCAACATTACCTGCTGCGGATGTGGATGGTTGTGAAGTATCATTTGCGGGAGGATGCTCTGTGTGGTCGCAGTCAGGATCAGCGGCAGGATGCTCAGGGGGTTGGTTGTTTAAATCCCCGCCGTATTGTACAACAGGATCGTTGTCTACGTTTAGCACATGATCGAACATATTCATATTTGGATTTACGGCTAATTCAAAAAGATCCAAATTAGCAGGGGGTTGTGAAGATTCTAGATTAAACAAATACTGTTCTGAAGAATCCAGAAACATTAAAAGTTCGTCCGGCAGCATACTTAGCATTTCAATCTCGTCCGGCGACAGCTCTGTGTCGTCTGCGCCAAAGCTTTTTGAATCATCCATTTTAGATTTCAGACCAAAACATGAAATGTAAAAATGTAAAAATCACAGGTTATATGTAAAACAGCATAGATGAAATATGTAAAAAGTATAAAAACAAATCAAAGCATACATGGAATCACAGGTTATATGTAAAAAGTGTAGATGAAATATGTAAAAAAATCACAGGGTATGTGTAAAAACAAATCAAAGCATACATGAAAATCATAGAATATAAAAAATCAAAGCATACATGGAATCATAGAGTATAAAAATCAAAGCATACATGAAAATCATAGAGTATATGTAAAAAGTACAGATGAAATATTACAAAATCATAGAGTATACTAGATGATAGGTAAAGAAAAAACGGCTACAACCGTAAATTTACTCCGCTGTTTCATCTAGGATGACGAGTATGAGATGATGGATCAAAAGCACCAGCTCACGATGGTATTCGGTGAACATGCGACCGCTTCTATCAAAATCCTCACAGATGGCTGCCTGCATACTTTGGATACGTCTGAATATTTCATCGGACAGATTTTGAATAAAGCGATCCTGTGTGTCAAATCGGCTACGTGTCTCGAGGTGATAGGCCCGAAGCTCACTGCGCAATGCGTCTAATCTGCTACGCGTTTCGGTTTGTGTCTCACTGCGCAGCGCAATCAATTTGGTGATTATATCGTCTTGTACGTCACGTAGCTCAATGTATTTGTTGTTTATATCAACCTGTGCGTCACGAAACTCTTGGCCTAATGTCTCTATTGCATTAATGAGCCTACGGGTCAGAGGACTATCGTCGAGTGGTTCGTCAGTCGGGTGAGGCGCAGCTGGCACTTCTTCAACATCTATGTCTTCTTCTTCTTCCGGCGGTGAGTGAAAAGGATACGGTGATTGATCAGCGTTTGTGGTTGTCACCTCATCATGCTCGCTTGTCCAAGAACTCTGTTCCCAAGCGATGCGTTGAGGCGTATTCCAGCTAGTTGCGGTGTCAGGGCTTCTACCGGACCCAGCTGTGTAGAAATATAACACAAAATCTTAATGGTATAGCTCAATTTGAGTTTAAATACAAATAATGTTGATAGTCTTACCATAAAGAAATAGGCTGTCAAGACTCGTCGCAGGACTGTTCGGTGGCGTCGAGCAGAGAGTTCTCCTGTCAGGACTACTCTCAGGACTGATCGCCGGGGTAAAACGAGCAATTTTTCTTTCAGGACTGTCTGGTGGGGTAGAACGATCCGTTTTTCTAGTCTTCTTTCTCAAAGACTCTCCACTTGGTCCGGGGATCTGGTCTATAGCCGCGTCGTTAGGAACTACGTGATCCTCAGCATGCGTCGGAGTGGGCTCAGGTACGGAGTGGGACCTATCTGTTACAACGACGGTGAGGTCTTCATTCTCTTCTTGAGCGGTGTCAAGCGGGTAGCCGGGTTGAGTAATAAAATGAATGAAATCTGAAATAAATTAATTAATTAATTAATTAGATTTCTCATAAACATTAAGAATAACATTACGTCGGCGATGGGTCTTGTTTTACCATCCGTTGCGCTGTCTGCATCAATCACCGGAGTAGCTGTTGCTGCGAATTAGAAAAAAGAGAGAGAGAGAGAGTGAGAGAGAGAGAGAGAGAGAGAGAGAGAGAGAGAGAATTAAAATACGTTCATTTTATTTATTTATAAAAAAAAAAAAATAAAAAAAAAAAAATTTTTAAATTTAAAAAAAAAAAAAAAAATTATTATTTATAAAAGAATAGAAAAAGATCAGTCCTCACATGCATCCACAGCATTGCTTTCAATATTTGCACCTGGGAGGGAAAAAAGCCTGTTATGAATGGAAACAGTTGTGAGTCATTTTATATGCTTGACAGACAGGCAGATGCTGAAAAAAAAATTTCATTAAAAAATAAAAATTATATATATATATATATATATAATTCAACATGTTATATCACTATAACAGACTGTTATAGTACACCGGGGGCTAGGGGGCACAATTTCACCATAACAGGATGTAATTTTAACTCCGTGGCGCTAGGGGGGCACAATTTCACCATAACAGGATGTAGTTTTAACTCCGTGGCGCTAGGGGGCAGAATTTCACCATAACAGGATGTAGTTTTAACTCCGTGGCGCTAGGGGGCAGAATTTCACCATAACAGGATGTAGTTTTAACTCCGCAACAGCAGGTGGCGCCGGAGAGCTGATTAGTGCTTGTATCAAAAACATGCTTGGGATGATGTGTTTAAGACAGTGGCTAAAACAAGCTTTTATGTTTTCAAATAATCTGCCAATATTTCAAAAACAAACCGATCTGCCTTGTGAAACAGATACACATCGAAACTAGTGTTTGATAGAGCATATCAAGCACATTTAAGAGCAGTTAGCAGCGTAGCATGAGCTGCCAGCTACAACCATGCATTCCTAACCGGGAGCGCTAACAGGAGCGCGGCACTGTCTTAGTAAAATAGACATGGATAACGCGATGGCAAAACATCGATTTAATGTAGGCAGAATTGATCAAATATACATAGTAAACAGAATTGTAGCATGGCTGCTAAGCAGCTATGCTTAGCAGCTAAGCAGTCACCGGACACTTCCTTGTCCGTCTTTTCATAATAAAAGCCGCGCAATGGTGAAAAAGTATCACAATATAATGTTTTCTGAAAAACATATACATGCCAAACAAACTATACATGCCAAACAAAATATATAATTTTCTGAAAACATATACACTGCAAACAGAATTGATATTGATCATAGAACAGTATGTTAAAAGCAGTGAAGCATACTACGAAAAGCCAGCGGTTTCAAAATAAAAGCGCGGTTAGAATATGACTTTTGCTGCAATGAAATAATGACTTGTGTCTCAAATGATGTTTTAAATAAAACATCACTGCAGATAGAACAATCCTGACAAAACATTTATATTAAACTGTTCTATAATATATTCTAAAATAATAATGAATGAGTGTTTAAAATACATAGATTATGTTTTTAAATAAAACAGTGTTTAAAACACTATACCAAGAATGAATGATTAAAACAGTAATGCAGATTTTAGTTACAGCAGGTATAAAAATTATTTGTGATATGATTTAAAACAGCATAATAAATGTTGCAGATTTTTATACACCATACTTTATCATAAATTAATAAAGTAGATACACATATCTGTATCAGCAGATCAAATTACCAATAACATGTTTAAAACACTAATGAATTATACTTGTGATATGGTTTAAAACAGCATAGCATAATAAATATTGTAGATTTTAAAATCATATTACTGTAGCATCATAGCATAAAATATAGAGAAAAAAAAATACTCACCGTTTTGCATTTTTGATGACCCAGAGAGAGAGAGAGCTGAGATGAGCAAAAGTGTGTCCAAACTTTGATGATTATGCCCAGAGGATGAATGCCAGCTGTATATATTGACCATGACAAGTATTGGAGAAAAACGCTATTGTGTGTCCAATAGATGGCGCCATTGCATTATGAATTTTGGTACCTTATCTGTGACTTCAGTGTCTTATCAAAGCCTCACGGGCTGTATTTCATGCTAGACTCCCTACGGATGAGATAACCGGTTCAATAGATTATAATTGGACAATAAATGATTAGCCAACACACTAGCCTTTGTTTTTGAGAGACATTATGGCCTTGTTTATTTTAACTAAACGTACAAATCTGTGTGACTCTCACACACACATACACAGATGCGCGCTCCCCACACATACCCTTTGGTTGGTGCTTTGAGAGACTCAGATCTTTATATTCTTTTAAAGAACCAAATGGTTTTTCAACGTTTGTGTGAGATAAACTTCCACAGTTTTTCAACCTTAGTTAAATGATCATTAGAACAGTATGTTTTTTCAACTTTAGTTTAATTGACACGATCATTATTTTAAAGGATAGAATGTTTTTTGTACGACATTGTTTAATCACAGTGTCTGAACAGCACGTTTCAGATGTCAGAGCTCAAAAGGGTGGCAGGGGGGATCCCGTGACACACACACACACACACACACACACACAGAGAGAGAGAGACGCGCGCGCGGCCCACAGACGGTGCTTTGAGAGACTTATTGCAAATTTTTTTATGACTCCATTTTATTTAAACTTTTTGAGTGAGGTTTTAGTAAGATCTTTATTTTATATTCTTTTAAAAGAACTGAATGGTTTTTCAACATTTGTGTGTGAGATAAACTTCCACAGTTTTCCCCTTATCAGTTTCACAGTACAGCCCGGATACGCTCAGGAATATGTAGGGAGGATCGTGTGTGTGTGATACCAACTTCAAAAACACACACACACTCACAGACACTAACTGTCATGTTCAAAAGGCTTCAATAGGCTTCAAACAATTAAAACTAGCTGTCATATAGCCATGACGTATTATTTAATCACAGTGTCTTCAAACGATCAAAAGGCTTCAAAAACACTAACTGTCATGTTCAAAAGGCATCAAACTAGCTGTCAGATACCATCACATATTGTTATAACACTTTCTGTCAATATCAAAAGGCTTCAAAAGCCTTCAAAAGACTTCAAAAGACATCAAAAGTCAAAACTAGCTGTCAAAACATGATCAAAAGCTGTCAAACTGTCAATCAAAAGTCAAAACTAGCTGTCAAAACATGATCAAAAGTCATACTAACTGTCAACCTGTCAATCAAAAGTCAAAACTAGCTGTCAAACTGTCAATCAAAAGTCAAAAGGGGCGGGACACCTGTCACCGGAAGGGGCGGGACACCGGAAGGGGCGGGACACCGGAAGGGGCGGGACATGTCACCGGAAGGGGCGGGACCTGTCACCGGAAGGGGCGTGGCACCTGTCAATCAATCATTTTTTGACAGGTGGTCCGTCATATCAACTACTCTTAACATTTTAACTTTAACTTTATTCTCATCTGAATTATAAATAATTTATTTCTGTATAAAATAATACTACCATTAAAAACACATTTGATTTTCTTTTTTGATCAATGTAGAATGTGTAACTTAAAAATAAACAGATTAGTCCTCTGTTTGAGGACAAGAAATGAAAACCAATGCAATATGATGAATGTCCAAAAGATGAGATAATTTTTGCTTTTAAACAGCGTGTGTGATTTTGGTTGTGACAGTTTTACAAGAGTTTACAGTTTGACAAAATCAATAAGAGACTATTGACTACTATTATTCCGTTTAATTATACTAATGTCTAATTAAAACGTCTACAAATGTATAAAACTGATCAGAGATCAGGTAAAACCCACAAACCCTTGTTCAATCTCAGTGAATCTGGATGATTCATGGGTTCACAGAGATCATCGCCCCCTAGTGGTGAACCACTGACATTTCTAAACGTTTGGAAAAAGTTATGACGTAACGAAGCCTCGTTTACTGAAATCACGTGACTTTGGCAGTTTGATACACACTCCGAACCACTGATTCAAAACAAAAGATTCGTAAAGGCTTCATAGCTTCATGAAGCGTGTTTCGAAAGCACCCATCACTAGCTTTCAGTCAACTTACCTTCAGTGGATCTTATTACAGGCAGATACTGATCACAGACTTTTAAAATGCACTTATTCAATTTTTACAAGTTACAGTATATGCTGCAACAAAATTAGACATTTGTGAAATACAAAGATTAAAATGAAAGCAGTTATGAACATTTCTGATCCTGATGTCAGAAAAAAACATTGTTCTACAGTAACTGCAATAATTATTGACCCATGATCAAACTGTCTGTCTGGAAATATTGTCATCAGCTAACATTACAACTAAAAGTAAAGTATATTATAAATAAATGAGCAATACTCACATCAGTGTGTTGAGTTGACAGTGTTTATCCTGCAGTAGAGCAGCGATCTGATTCACTCCTGTGTCTCCTAGTTTATGTTCACTCAGATTCAGCTCTCTCTGGAGTAACGGGTTTTTACCCACAACTCTATTAACATTAATATTTATTAATTAATATTTAATTATTGTTTTAAAGACAAGCTTAAGTTAGTTATTTAGATGTCAAATTTTTCTTTACACATTTAAATACACAAATAAATATATATTTATTTGTAGATTTAACTAGAGCAACACTCAGTCCTAAAGCAAACTCATAAGAAGAGAAACGTCTCACAGAGCAGAAGGGCAAAAGCTCACTAGATCTTGATTTTCAGTATGAATACAGAGTGTGAAATTAAGATATTTCTGGCTTTTAAGCAGGAGGAGTGAGAAACGTCAGCACAGAGAAAACTGGCTTGTGAAACTGCATGTTTGTGAACATCTGGAGACTCATAGACCTGCTGTAGAGAGATGCAGTGAATCTGGGCTTGATGGAAAACTATTGTGTTCAGAAAACTATTTCATTAAAAGGTTATCTAGAATTAATAATGAGAAGTGTGCACAATACATGTTAATTATCAAGGTATACTCCAGAATAGCAGCTCATACACTTAACGTACCATAATAAAATAAAACATAATGTCTATTTTGACCTGTAGCTCGTATCACAACTAAACTGTGTTGACAGTCAAATCCTCATGACAGAACCTGCAGATCTGATCTTGATCATTTTGATGCAACAAATTGTCCAGCTTATTATATAAAAAATATATATATATATTAGTTATGAATATTTAGCCTGCATATAGCTAATTTAGTTAATTATTTGATCCTGTCTCACCTCAGCGTCTTCAGTTGACAGTCTGGATCCTGCAGTAAATCATTGAGCTGCTTCACTCCTGATTGCCCAGGATAATTTCCTGTGAGATCCAGCTCTATCAGGTGTGAAGGGTTTGATCTCAGAGCTGAAGCCAGAGCTTTATAACCTTCTTCTGTCGCACTGCAGTTAGAGAGTCTAGAACAGAGAGGAAAACATTCAGCTGATTAATCAGTTAAACCTGAACAATATAAATCTGAATGATCGCTCTTCCAGTTGCCTTTACAATAAGGAAGCCTCTCTTTCTGGTGGTCTACGGCACATTCAGTGGTATTTCACTGGCGTATTGCATGGATAAGTGCAGTGATTCCCTCCTGGGCGCTTCAGCATAAAGAGCAGTTTCCCTAAAAGAGCAAAACTGATGTAGAGCGTCTTTTTAAAGATGCCTTTCCGTCCGTGTGTTTCTGGATACGGTTGTTCCCTGTCCTCATCTGATGGCCACAATCTCACATGTCTGGGCCAAGACTGTGCTGAGATAGTGTTTGTGGATGGTTCATGTCCTCACTGTGAGAACAGGACCATGTTGACACTGCGGTCGTGACTGTCCTTCCTCGTGAAGGCTAGAGTATCTCTGCTGTTACCTAGCACTGCCTCTGCACAAAGCAGAGCTGCCAATATGGTTAACACTCTAGGACAGTGTTTCCCAACCAGTGTCAGGTGTGCCATGGAAAATTAGCAAATTCCCCCAAAAAAGTAAAAATAAATGCTACAAATAAAAATATATTATCGCACTATCGTGCCGAAACCTTGTATCTCTTTTTCGTTATTGTTTTATAAAATTAATGCTATTGGTCATCCTTTATGTCTGTGTGTGGGTTTTTAAAAAGATTTAACCAATATAAAGCATTTACAAGAGGTTGTGAGTAAACCATTGGCTCCTCAAACTGTCAGTCAAACCTCATAACTCCATCCCGCCTCCATTTAGACTGTGCCGTGCGCAGTTCGGAGATCCCTGGTTATTTGCAATGCAAGGGTAAATAAAGAACTGATGCTTGTGTAAATAAAGTTTTCTTTAATCAAAAAACACTATGTCCATAAAGGCTAATGTTTTTTTGTTTTTCTTTGAAGAGCGGAGAATAGTCTTTGCTGTGTAGTTGAAGCAAATATACTGTTTGTGCATAGCGCTTCATGTTCTGTATCATGAGATTGTAATCGTGAAATTTCAACAAGAAGAAAACTGAGCTCCTATAGCTACAATAAACTTTATATATTGTACGTTGATGAAAACGTAATGAGATGCACATACTACCTCAGATGCGGCTGTTCCAGTGACAGACAAAATATGTCATACGCTGGTCAAAAACCTTGTAGGCTTACTCAATTTGAGCTTGATTTTCATAAAATGTTAATATTATAATGACACGTGGAAGTGTCTGACCATAGCTATATAAAGCCACATTACAAACTTCGACGACAGTGTTTAATTAAATAGGAGGTTTCCGCCTGACAGCGACAATATGTAAATCTGTTGTTTTTTCACCATTTTTTCGTTTTTTCAAATCAACGTCATACTATGAACTTATTGTGGTCCTCCTGCTCAAGTTTCCCATTAAATGTGAGTACTAATTTTAATATAAAATCTAGTTTTTATATGCCATTTGAAGCAATGCATGTTTGTGCAATTTTGTTAGCCTATATTTTTATATAGTGGTGTGCCATGGGATTTTTTACTTATCAAAACTGTGCTGTGGCAAAAAAAAAAGGTTGGTTTAACACTGCTCTAGGAGACCTGAGGCTCACAGTGGGAGTGTTTCCCTGTGGTCCTCCCGCTCCACTGGCCTGTCGTGTGCCGTCGAGGTGCCGGGTGATGGTGAGGGGTGTTTGCTTTTCAAATCAACAATGGAGTTTAAAAAATACGACAGATGGACCGACGATGAGATTCAAGCTTTATTAAGCTTATATGAGGAGGACGAAATCCAGCGGGAACTGGAAAGTCACACACAATCCTACGTCACCGGACTAATTTGCCTAATCTTCACTGTATTTTAGACTGCGATGGAAAAACACAGACAGCAACTGGTCTGGGGGAAAAAAGATCCTGGGACAGATTGTTCTGGGTAATTTCAGTGGAAACACGGCTTTAGATGATCATCTTATTGAAGAGCTACAGCAGCATTTAGTTTCCAATAGTCTGTTTTAAAACCCTAGTTCTGTGTCACACTAGTTCTGTGTGCTGGAAGACACTGTTTCTTCTCTTTCATTTTTAACTATTTATTTGACATCTCTCTTCTTTATTCTCTGTTGAAAAGGCAGATTTCTGCATGTACACAATCAGTACATTGTATCAAATGCTGGAAATAAACAATTACTAACTAGATAAAAAACACATCAAAATGTGAGCAATAGGGGAAACCCAGAAAGTGCACTGCTATAAACAATGAAACATAAGCCCTGCTGTCTTCAGATAAATAAACTTCAGTCACACTGTAATTGTTGTACAGTATAATGATACTAACTGTAGTTTCTCCAGCTTGAATTGTGGGTTCATCAGTAGATCACTGATGTTTTTCACTCCAGAGTCTCCTAGTTTATTCTCACTCAGGTCCAGCTCTCTCAGATGTGACGGGTTTGATTTCAGAGCTGAAGTCACATCAGAACAACCTTCATCTGTCATATCACAGTCACTTAAACTACATTAGCAGAGAGAGAGAAGAAAATAAGACAGATGAAAAGAAAACTCTTTATTCTGTAAAGTCACATCATCTTTATAAGCAAATAAAACAGAGGAAGAGAGATCTTCATCTTTATTTCACCAGATCACAAAATACTAAGTTTGCACAAATACAATGTTAAAGTGTTTTAGTTTAAACTGTTGAAGTGATTTTAAGCATTTTGATTCTTGTATGTGAATGTGACTGACCTCAATCTCTCCAGTTTACAGTGTGAATCCTTCAGTGCGTCACATAAGTGCTTCACTCCTGTGTTTCCTAGTTCATTCTCTCTCAGGTCCAGATCTCTCAGGTGTGACGGGTTTGATTTCAGAGCTGAAGTCAGGATGAGACTCTGTTTCTCTGTAATACTGCATTCACTCAGACTGAAGACAGAGAAATAACAATAGTTCACATCTATGATGATCATCTTATTGAAGAGCTACAGCAGCATTTAGTTTCCAATGGTCTGTTTTAAAACCCAGTCACACTAGTTCTGTGTGCTGGAAGACACTGTTTCTTCTCTTTCATTTTTAACTATTTATTTGACATCTCTCTTCTTTATTCTCTGTTGAAAAGGCAGATTTCTGCATGTACACAATCAGTACATTGTATCAAATGCTGGAAATTAAACAATTACTAACTAGATAAAAAACACATCAAAATGTGAGCAATAGGGGAAACCCAGAAAGTGCACTGCTATAAACAATGAAACATAAACCCTGCTGTCTTCAGATAAATAAACTTCAGTCACACTGTAATTGCTGTACAGTATAATGATACTAACTGTAGTTTATCCAGCTTGAATTGTGGGTTCATCAGTAGATCACTGAGGTTTTTCACTCCAGAGTCTCCTAGTTTATTCCAGCTCAGGTTCAGCTCTCTCAGGAGTGACGGGTTTGATTTCAGAGCTGAAGTCACATCAGAACAACCTTCATCTGTCATATCACAGTAGCTTAAACTACATTAGCAGAGAGAGAGCAGAAAATAAGACACAAGAAAAGAAAACGTCTCGGTTACGTATGGTAACCCTCGTTCCCTGAGTCCAGGGAACGGAGACGCCTCGTCGGGGGAGTTCCCCTGACGAATTGGGATCACGCTAGGGAGCCAATTGCCTTCGAGAGAGTTAACAACGAGCCAATGAAAGAGAAACTGAATTGGCATGCAATATTTGCATTCCGCGGCCCGCCTACCAGCGCGGGTATAAAAGGCGGAAGTAAACATTGCGCAATGCTTTTCGCTGAGGAGCCGAACAGTGTCCAGTCCTCCGCGAAGGTACAGCAACATGGCGACGGGACGAGGCGTCTCCGTTCCCTGGACTCAGGGAACGAGGGTTACCATACGTAACCGAGACGTTCCCTTTCGTCAGCAGGGAACTCCGACGCCTCGTCGGGGGAGTTCCCCTGACGAATTGGGATCCCTACCAAAACGCCATGGTGCTGGCCCCTTCCAGCGCCCAGCTAAGCTACCCTGCAGCAGTTTCCAGAATTTTTGCGGGAGCTAGCTAGGGAATCACACTGCTGTTCCGCAAGACCCAATCAGTGGATATTGGATAACACTGGGAAAGCGTGCCCGTCCCCAAGGAAAATAATAATTGGGGGGGAACGCTGCGGAAGCTGAGGCAGCCTAGAGGAAGGCCCTCAAATACACACATGTACTAACCACGCAGGGTAGTGAAACATATGGCAGTCCTTGAAGGTAGTCCCAGTCCGGAGGAGTGAGGAGCGTACTCAACAGGGACGACAGAATGAGTCTGTCAAGGGGAAGACACGGCTGAACTGCACGTGGCAATCATGGGTCGCCGCAGGGACCACTAGAAAAAGGCACCCAGTCTACTAGCAACTCCTTACTGAAGGTAGCAGACCTGGTGCCGGCGGTCCGCAACGCCTGACACCGGAGGGGGTGGAGGAGGATCTCCCGAGGTTAGCCGTTTGTTGGGTAACCAACGGAGCAAAAAGACGCACGTATCCGCTCATGGAATGGCGTCGCAAGCCGACACACCTATTCCCTCTAATTACTGGCCGTAGCAAGTACTCGGGAGGAAACAGGTTCCACACGTAGGCTATAAAACCTAGCGAACGTGTTCGGTGTCGCCCAGCCCGCAGCTCTACAAATGTCTGTTAGCGAGGCGCCTTGTGCCAAAGCCCAGGAAGCGGCAACACTCCTAGTGGAGTGAGCCCGCAACCTGGGTGGGCAGGGCTCACCCTGGGACTTATAAGCCCTGGTGATAGCATCCACTAGCCAGTGGGCTAACCTCTGCTTGGAGACAGCCTTCCCCTTCTGCTGGCCTCCATAACAAACAAAGAGCTGATCTGAGGTCCTGAAGCTTTGCGTTCTGTCTATATAAACCCGGAGGGCCCGGACGGGACAGAGAAAAGCTAGGGCTGGGTCTGCCTCCTCCTGGGGCAGCGCTTGCAGGTTCACCACCTGGTCCGCGAAGGGAGTGGTAGGAACCTTGGGCACATATCCGAACCGGGGTCTCAATATAACATGAGACAGGCCAGGCCCGAACTCTAGGCACGATTCGTCGACCGAAAAAGCCTGCAGATCTCCTACCCTCTTGAAGGAAGCCAATGCTAACAGTAGCGCTGTCTTAATGGACAGGATATTAAGCTCGACTGTCAGCAAAGGCTCAAAGGGAGGACTTTGAAGCGCTCTAAGCACTAAAGTCAAGTCCCAAGAGGGTACAGGGTGCAAATCGCGAGGTGGATTTAACCTCCTAGCACCCTTGAGGAATCTGATGACCAGGTCGTGCTTCCCCACGGACTTATCATCAACTACATCGTGATGTGCGGATATTGCAGCAACATACACTTTGAGGGTGGAGGGAGACAGCCTTCGCTCCAAGCCCTCTTGTAGGAAGGAGAGCACAACTCTGATCGGGCAAGTTCGTGGGTTCTCCCCGTGGGAAGAACACCAGCCGACGAACAGGTTCCACTTCAGAGCATAGAGGCGCCTCGTAGAGGGGGCTCTAGCTGAAGAGATGGTATCTACCACTGCCTGTGGCAGGCCATCTAGAACCTCCGCGTCCCGTCCAGGGACCAGACATGGAGTTTCCAAAGGTCTGGACGCGGGTGCACTAGGGTGCCCCTTCTCTGAGAAAGTAGGTCCCTCCTCAGAGGAATCGGCCAAGGAGGGGCTGTCGCGAGGAGCATGAGTTCTGGGAACCAAGTCCGGGTTGGCCAATACGGGGCCACCAAAAGGACCTGCTCCTCGTCCTCCCTGACCTTGCACAGTGTCTGTGCAAGAAGGCTCACTGGGGGAAACGCATATTTGCGTAGATCCCGGGGCCAGCTGTGTGCCAGGGCATCCGTGCCGAGAGTTCCCTCGGTCAGGGAGTAATACCACTGGCAATGGGTCGTGTCCGGAGAGGCAAACAGGTCTACCTGTGCGGCTCCGAAGATTCGCCAAATCAGCTGAACCACCTGGGGATGGAGTCGCCATTCTCCCGGAAGGGGGGACCGACGTGAAAGCTCGTCGGCCACACGATTGAGCTCCCCGGGGACATGAACGGCACGAAGCGACCTCAGATGCTTCTGACTCCACAGGAGGAGGTGGGAGGCGAGTCGCGACATACGACGGGAGCGTAGACCACCTTGTCGGTTGATGTACGCAACGGTCGCAGTGCTGTCCGTACGGACCAATACATGCTTGTGTTTGAGAAGGCCCTTGAGGCGACACAAGGCCAAGCGTACTGCTTGCAACTCTAGGCAGTTGATGTGCCAATGCAGCTGGGGCCCCGTCCACAGACCCGAGACTGCATGCCCTTTGTACGTGGCCCCCCAGCCCTTGGCAGAAGCATCTGTGAAAACCACAGCATGCCTGGAAACCTGGACTAGGGGCACTCCGGCCCGTAGAAACCCAGGATCCGACCAAGGGGTGAAGGTTTGGCGACAGTGCGGGGTGACTTTGACCCGGAACGTGCCGCTCTGCCACGCCCACCTCGGGACTCGATCGCGAAGCCAGTGCTGGAGCGGTCTCATATGCAACAGACCGAGCGGCGTTACTGCGGCTGCGGCTGCCATATGCCCCAGGAGCCTCTGAAACTGTTTCAGTGGGACCGCTGACTTGCCTTGAAAAAACTTGAGGCAGTTGAGCACTGACTGGACGCGTTCTTCCGTAAGGCGCGCAGTCTGGGCGACCGAGTCCAGTTCCATACCGAGATAAGAGATCCTCTGCACAGGGGAGAGTTTGCTCTTGTCCCAGTTGACCCGAAGCCTCAACTGACTGAGGTGCCGGAGCACCATGTCCCTGTGATCGCACAACACATCCCGCGAGTGCGCCAGAATGAGCCAGTCGTCGAGATAGTTGAGAATGCGAACGCCTTGCTCTCTCATGGGAACAATGGCCGCCTCCGCGACTTTCGTGAAGACACGGGGCGACAGGGCCAGCCCGAAGGGTAGGACCTTGTACTGATATGCTCGACCCTCGAAAGCAAACCGAAGAAATGGTCTGTGTCGGGGAAGAATCGAGACATGAAAGTACGCGTCCTTCAGGTCGATCGCTGCAAACCAATCCTGGGGACGGATGCATTCGAAAATGCGTTTCTGCGTGAGCATCTTGAACGGGAGCTTGTGCAGGGCCCGATTCAATACACGCAGGTCCAGGATTGGCCGTAACCCACCGCCTTTCTTGGGTACAATGAAGTAAGGGCTGTAAAACCCTGACCTCATATCGGCTGGAGGGACCGGCTCGATCGCGTCCTTCGCCAGCAGGGCGTCGATCTCTTTCCGCAAGACAGGAGCATCCACTGGACGCACACGGGTGAAGTGGATGCCCCTGAACTTGGGAGGCCGGCGTGCAAACTGAATTGCATAGCCGAGCCGGATGGTGCGAATGAGCCAGTGCGACGGCCTCGGGAGCGCTAGCCAGGCTCCGAGAAACTGCCGCAACGAGCCCACCCGCACCGCCGGCGTACCCGCGGAGGGGCAGCGAGGCGGAAGGCAGGGACACGGCTCCGGTGGCATTGTAGCGGCCGAGAGCGGGGTCTGGGTGTGTACTTGGACAACACCTACCTGCTTCCGCCGGGGGACAGACGGCAGAGAAGACCCGAGAGTGTTCTGCTGCGGGCTGTCGCCTGGCGAGGGAAGGGGGGGAGACAAGGAGCAAGGCCCGAGGGCGGCTGCTGGTCTCGCCACCTTCCCGCCCAGCGGCAGACAGGAGTGGCGTGACCGAGGTGGCGCCACTGCTATCTGAGAGCTGGGGAGAGGGGACTGAGAGTGGCGAGACCCAAGGGTGGCGCACACTGCCGTCCCACTCTCTAACGGGAGAGACTGCTTGTTCAGCAGTCCCAACCGTGAATGACCCAGAGGAGGAAGAAATTGCTCTTTTATTGAAGTTTTGGGTACCACCGACCGGCTGGTCGGCGGCGGAACAGAAAAAACCAACATAGGATTCTCCACCCGGCCCTCCTCCGGGGGAAGGAGGGGAGCAGAGGCCCCCTCCTGTAGAGCAGCTCTTCGGTCCTCTGGGTCGCCCGTCTCAGGAACGCCTCTTCCCTTTGGTCTTCTTCTTGGGGGTCGGAGGCGGCTGAGCGGGCGGGGGAGCCCTCTTGCGACCTGAACCCCGCCTCCTGGGGTTGGACTGCTGCCCAGGAGGAGGAGCGGAAGCGGCCGCAGGAGGGCGCCCTCGGCGACGAGCAGACTGAGGTTCTTCGGCCGCAGAAGACGGACCAGCAGCATTCCGTCTCCTGGGCAGGACATGCCGAAGCGCCTCAGACTGCTTCTGGGCGGCGGAGAACTCTTGGGCGAAGTCCCCCACCGCGTCGCCGAAAAGGCCCCCTCGGGATATGGGGGCATTCAGAAATCTAGCTTTCTCTGAATCCCGCATATCCGCGAGGGTAAGCCAAAGGTGGCGCTCCTGGACCACCAAAGTGGACATCGCCCGTCCCAGAGAACGTGCGGTGACTTTCGTCGCCCGGAGGGCGAAGTCCGTCGCCACACGCAGCTCCTGCAGCACCCCTGGGTCGGGACCACCCTGCTGCATGTCATGAAGCGCTTTGGCCTGGTGAACCTGAAGCAGCGCCATGGCATGCAGGGCGGAAGCGGCTTCTCCACACGCCGTGTAGGCCTTCTCGGTCAGACCGGAGGAGAACCTACAGGCGCGGGAGGGGAGTGAAGGGGCACCCCGCCAAGTGGAAGCGGTCTTCGGACACAATTGCATCGCAACCGACCGCTCCACTGGGGGGATTCCCTCGTATCCCTTCACCGCCCCACCATCCAGAGTGGTGAGGGAGGAGGAGTGAGTCGGTCTGTGTCTGGCAGTCAGGGGTGCCGTCCACGACTTCGTCAACTCCTCATGCACCTCCGGGAAGAATGGGACCGGAGCGGGACGCTGAGAACCAGCGCGGCCCGCCCCGATACACCAATCATCGAGCCGCGAAGGCTCGGGACACGGTGGAGGGTTCCACACGAGCCCGACCTTCGCGGCCGCCCGGGCAAGCATAGCGGCCATCTCAGGATCCGGCTCGGGCGCGGCCACCACACCCGAAGGGGGTAGACCCGCCGATTCGTCACCAGAGGATGACCGCTCTCCCTCCGATGCAGCGATAGACATCGCATCTTCAGGTGGCGCTCCGAAGGAGACTACCGGAACCGCACGGGGCGGCTCCAGCGGCTCCAACGGGGGCACCGATGGCAGCGGCGCTACTGAGGAGTGGGAACCTCGTGAGGATCTTTCACCTGGCGAGATATTCCGCACTGTAACCCTCATACGCTCACCAACAGCCACAGCCGAAGTAGTCGCCTGCTGGACTGAACCAGCAGACGAACTAGATCGGGTGTAGACTGAAGGGACACCTTCAGCAACTTTCCGCTGAAGGATACTTAGTCTTGAGCGGAGTGCCGCCAGAGTCATGTTCCCACAATGAGAACATGACTCGTTCACAAATGCTGCCTCTGCGTGCGCTAAGCCCAAGCACGAGACACAGTATCTGTGACCATCACCCTGAGACAGAAGTCTACCGCATCCAGAAACACACGGGCGAGATGACATCTTTGTCACGTAGACAAAGGCGCAGGTCGCCCGCAAAAGCTCTTTCAGGAAAGAGAGAGAACCTCTCTTCCAAGTGCCGAAGCACACAGGGACCCACCGCGGCCACACACGGGGAAACTGCAAGCCCGTGTGGGCACTCAATACCAGCCGTGAAAACGGCTTTTTTTTTTTTTTATAAGCACAGCTGGTAGAAAGCGGCGATCGCTGAAGAGGCTGTAACACCGGCACCAAAGAGGACTCTTCCTGAAGAGAGACTCGTTGAAAAAACTCAAAGAAAACTTCTCAGGCGGAAACAGCAGCAGACAATGCAATCCTGTTCGGCTCCGAGGCGATAAGCATTGCGCAATGTTTACTTCCGCCTTTTATACCCGCGCTGGTAGGCGGGCCGCGGAATGCAAATATTGCATGCCAATTCAGTTTCTCTTTCATTGGCTCGTTGTTAACTCTCTCGAAGGCAATTGGCTCCCTAGCGTGATCCCAATTCGTCAGGGGAACTCCCCCGACGAGGCGTCGGAGTTCCCTGCTGACGAAAGGGAACTCTTTATTCTGTAAAGTCACATCATCTTCATAAGCAAATAAAAGAGAGAGAGGAAGAGAGATCTTCATCTTTATTTCACCAGATCACAAAATACTAAGTTTGTACAAATACAATGTTAAAGTTTTTTAGTTTAAACTGTTGAAGTGATTTTAAGCATTTTGATTCTTGTATGTGAATGTGACTGACCTCAATCTCTCCAGTTTACAGTGTGAATCCTTCAGTACGGCACATAAGTGCTTCACTCCAGAGTTTCCTAGTTTATTCCAGCTCAGGTTCAGCTCTCTCAGGTGTGACGGGTTTGATTTCAGAGCTGAAGTCAGGATGAGACTCTGTTTCTCTGTAATACTGCAGTCATTCAGACTGAAGACAGAGAAATAACAATAGTTCACATCTGTGATGATCATCTTATTGAAGAGCTACAGCAGCATTTAGTTTCCAGTAGTCTGTTTTAAAACCCAGTCACACTAGTTCTGTGTGCTGGAAGACAGTGTTTCTTCTCTTTCATTTTTAACTATTTATTTGACATCTCTTCTTTATTCTCTGTTGAAAAGGCATATTTCTGCATGTACACAATCAGTACATTGTATCAAATGCTGGAAATTAAACAATTACTAACTAGATAAAAACACATAAAAATGTGAGCAATAGGGAAAACACAGAAAGTGCACTGCTATAAACAATGAAACATAAGCCCTGTTGTCTTCAAATAAATAAACTTCAGTCACACTGTAATTGCTGTACAGTATAATGATACTAACTGTAGTTTATCCAGCTTGAATTGTGGGTTCATCAGTAGATCACTGAGGGTTTTCACTCCAGAGTCTCCTAGTTTATTTCCACTCAGGTCCAGCTCTCTCAGGTGTGACAGGTTTGATTTCAGAGCTGAAGTCACATCAGAACAACCTTCATCTGTCATATCACAGTATCTTAACCTATATTAACAGAGAGAGAGAAGAAAAAAAGAGAAGAAAAGAAAACGTCTCCGGTTACTATCGTAACCTCGGTTCCCTGAGAGGCTGGAACGAGACATTACGTCACTGACGTATATGGGAACTCCCTTCCTTCTCCGTTTTCACTGAAATCTTATAGGCTAACGCCAGCTGGAGACAGCTGGCCAATTGACGCGAAACATGCAAATGCTGACTGGACCGCGGGCAGTATAAATAGCATGGGCGCGACAATTACGTCAGAATCAAGACTGAACGCTAGCACAGCTGATCAAACGGCGAGCACGGCGGCTGACGTAATGTCTCGTTCCCGCCTCTCAGGGAACCGAGGTTACGATAGTAACCGGAGACGTTCCCTTTCAAGGCGGTCACTTCGACATTACGTCACTGACGTATATGGGAACTGTATAGAATCCCGCCGTGAGCGCAGTGAAGATAAGCCCAGAACGGGGTCAAGCTACACTCCCACGAGAGACAACAGTTCTAAGCCAGCAGCGCCGCTAGGAGCACTCGAAACTGATAGGCGAAACTAGACCAAGAACGTCTGCTCCGACCTTACCAAGTTGCATATCCAATGCAATGAAGCGAAGACTGCACCGGAGAGGGCAGCACAACACCATAAGCACTCGAGCACAAGAGTTAACACAGTGTCGACGGCAATAGCGGTGACAGCTGCATAACCTTATAGCCATACACAGAGTTAACAGGAATTGAAAACTACTGCGTAATGCGGAAACAGCTATGTAACATTATAGTCATAACACAGAGTTAGCAGCAATGGTAACTCTGCATAATGCAGACTACTGCACAGCTGGTGGTAACAGTTCATGAGTACATTAATAAAACTCACCGAACCCACGACGCTATAGGCAGTGCATCAAACTTGAAACCCTAGCGAACGTGTTCTGAGAAGACAGCCAGCATACCTAAATCCCATAGGCATAGCCAACATTGAAAGCGTCGAATTCAGTGAGAAGTCTCAGTATAAACAGCACGTCCCTAGTACCATCCATCAAGCACACAAACAGCTGGTCAGACTGCTGCCTAGTGATCCACGTACATCCGCAAAGCCCTTACAGGGCCAACAGCACTCTGAGCATCGGCATCATGCGAGGCTGACGGCTCAGCAGATAAGGTGGGCAGGGATCAATCTGTGCTCTGAACGGTGTAAGCGACTTCGGAACGCAGCTTGGTATCGGACGGAGAGTGACGCTGCAGTCACCAGGTCCGAGACAATGCAACATCATTCGCTTAGAATGAGCGTAGGTCTCCAACGTGCTTCACTGGGGCGAGAGCAGGTGAATTAAGGCCATCTCAAGAGAGCTCCCAACACTTGATAGTGTAAGTGTCTTGCTCAACTATGGACCCAGCAGCGGACACACAAGAAGGTTTCACAGCTTGGGGATGATAGGCTAGTAAGGGGGTCACGAGGAACTGACACTCCCTTGTAGAACATAGCCAATGTTCTAAGCCGATGCACAGAAGTGCAAACCAACACATAACTGAATGTACATAAACACAGTGCTAGTGGCCGTAGCGACAACAACTGTGAATATACGCAGTTAGATAATATCCCCATAATAGCATAGCACCTCAGTAAGTACACAAACACAGTCGTAGCCGTAGCTACAACTGTGAGTAAACGAGTTAACACACAATAGCCAGTTGCACTGAAGGAAACGGGGCAACATAACAGCGTAGCCCATGTACGTAACAGCATCGGTCGCTGTAGAGCGTCCATGTATGAACAAACGCAGCGTAAGTCGCCGTAGCGACAGAAACTGTGTAGAGACAGAACTGAGATGTACAGTTAGATCAGGATGGCTAGCTGCAACAAGGAAATGGGGCAGCATTACCGCATAACACATCCGTGTACGTACCTACATCCAGAAACTGTGAACATGCACGGTTAGATTAGGATAGCTAGTTTTGCACTGAAGGAAACAGGGCAACAAATAGCAAAAACACGTCCTTGTACGTACATAAGTGCAGTGTAGTCGCCGTAGCGACAGAACTGTGAATATGCACAGTAGATAGGATAGCTGGTTGTTGCACTGAAGGATAGAGGGCAACATAACAGCATAACACATCAGTGTGCACATTTTAAACATCTGTGTGTATAATGCAGCGCAAGTCGCTGAAGCGACCGAAACTGCATGAATATGCTCAGTTCAAACACAGTGGTCAGTTACGTTGAAGGGCAACATAACAGCATAACGCTTCAGTGTGTACACAGATGCAGCGCAAGTCGCCGTAGCGACGACTGAGACTATGCATAAGCATAGTTACATTTTGTGTACAAAAACCACAGCGTCAGAGGCATAGCGACATCGACTGTGAATACGTAGTTATCAGAATAGCCGGTTGCACTGAGGATACAGGGCAATATATAACGGCATAAATCATAGACACGTATATCAGTGTACATAACACAGCGTCAGTGGCATCGCACAACAACTGTGAATACACAGTAATCAGAGTAGCCAGTTGCACTGAAGGATACAGGGCAATATATAGCGGCGTAATCGTAACACATATCAGTGCGTAGTGTGTGCACAGCGTCAGTTGCATCGCACGACAACTGTGAATACGCACTGCGTAGTAATCAGAATAGCCATTTGCACTGAATGACACAGGGCAATATATAATGTCATAAATCATTACACATAACAGAGTACGTAACACAGCGTCAGTTGCATCGCACAACAACTGTGAATACGTAGTAATCAGAATAGCCATTTGCACTGAAGGATACAGGGCAATATACAACGGCAAAATTCATACACATAACAGTGTGTAGTGTGTACGTAAACACAGCGTCAGTTGCGTCGCACGACAACTGTGAATACGTACTGCGTAGTAATCAGAATAGCCATTTGCACTGAAGGATACAGGGCAATATACAACGGCAAAATTCATACACATATCAGTGTGTAGTGTGTACGTAAACACAGCGTCAGTTGCATCGCACGACAACTGTGAATACGCACTGCGTAGTAATCAGAATAGCCATTTGCACTGAATGACACAGGGCAATATATAATGGCATAAATCATTACACATAACAGAGTGCGGAGTGTACGTAACACAGCGTCAGTTGCATCGCGCAACAACTGTGAATACGTAGTAATCAGAATAGCCATTTGCACTGAAGGAACAGGGCAATATACAACGGCAAAATTCATACACATAACAGTGTGTAGTGTGTACGTAAACACAGCGTCAGTTGCGTCGCACGACAACTGTGAATACGTACTGCGTAGTAATCAGAATAGCCATTTGCACTGAAGGATACAGGGCAATATACAACGGCAAAATTCATACACATATCGGTGTGTAGTGTGTACGTAACACAGCGCAAGTTGCGTCGCGCAGCAACTGTGAATACGTACTGCGTAGTAATCAGAATAGCCATTTGCACTGAAAATACAGGGCAATATAAGTGGCATAAATCATACACATAACAGTGTGTAGTGTGTACGTAACGCAGCGTCAGTTGCATCGCGCAACAACTGTGAATACGTAGTAATCAGAATAGCCAGTTGCACTGCAGGAAACAGGGCAATATCGTGGCATAAGCATAATACACACAATCAGGTACATAAACACAGCGTCAGTGGCATCGCACAACAACTGTGAATACGTGGTAATCAGAATAGCCATTTGCACTGAAGGAAACAGGGCAATATAACGGCACAAATCATAGCACATATCAGTGTGCAGTGTGTACATAAACACAGCGTCAGTGGCGTAGCGACAACAACTGTGAATACGTAGTTAAATCAGAATGGCCATTTGCACTGAAGGATACAGGGCAATATAACGGCACAAATCATAGCACATATCAGTGTGCAGTGTGTACATAAACACAGCGTCAGTGGCGTAGCGACAACAACTGTGAATACGTAGTTAAATCAGAATGGCCAGTTGCACTGAAGGATACAGGGCAATATAACGGCACAAATCATAGCACATATCAGTGTGCAGTGTGTACATAAACACAGCGTCAGTGGCGTAGCGCCAACAACTGTGAATACGTAGTTAAATCAGAATGGCCAGTTGCACTGAAGGATACAGGGCAATATAACGGCACAAATCATAGCACATATCAGTGTGCAGTGTGTACATAAACACAGCGTCAGTGGCGTAGCGACAACAACTGTGAATACGTAGTTAAATCAGAATGGCCATTTGCACTTAAGGATACAGGGCAATATAACGGCACAAATCATAGCACATATCAGTGTGCAGTGTGCACATAAACACAGCGTCAGTGGCGTAGCGACAACAACTGTGAATACGTAGTTAAATCAGAATGGCCAGTTGCACTGAAGGATACAGGGCAATATAACGGCACAAATCATAGCACATATCAGTGTGCAGTGTGTACATAAACACAGCGTCAGTGGCGTAGCGACAACAACTGTGAATACGTAGTTAAATCAGAATGGCCAGTTGCACTGAAGGATACAGGGCAGCCTGACAACATAAGCTGTAAGCACATCAATGTTACGTAGGCCCAGCGTCAACAGCATAAGCGGTAACGACTGCGCAACCCCGTAGTCAAGACTGACTAGAAGGGGTAAACACTCACCGAATTGCGGTTGTGCACTTTTGTCAGAGTGGGGCGTCAAGAGACTCCTAGCATCCGCACTTTGCGCCTTTTAGACACGGAGCCATGGCCTTTGCCTCATCCCTCTAGACGCGCGTCTTTGCGCATGACTATCCATAGGACGTCGTGGAAGACGGAGTCTTTCTTGAAGTAGCCTGGCTGAGATACCGGGCTAAGTATCCTCCACAGAGCCTATCGCGTCGAGTCCTTCTAGCGAGCACGCGAAAAGGACCGGAGTGGCGACGGGCAGCGCTAACTCGTCTTTGGGCAGGAGAGGGCCCACCAGCGGCCTGCTGGCGGCAGTGGGCCTCATCCCCGCTGATGCCCGGGTTTAATCCCCTGAGGGCGCGCACTGTCCGGCACATTGCCTGTCGTCCGCGAGTGCGGCCTCGGTTGATCCTTGTTAGGGTAGAGCGAGTCAATAGGACCCGCACATATCTGGCATGTAGCAGCCATCGGATGCGGGGAGGAAACATGGTGAGTAACCTCTATTGCAACTTCCACGATGACTTCAGATAAGACTTCTAGCGTGAAGAAAGAGATTCTGACGTAATTGTCGCGCCCATGCTATTTATACTGCCCGCGGTCCAGTCAGCATTTGCATGTTTCGCGTCAATTGGCCAGCTGTCTCCAGCTGGCGTTAGCCTATAAGATTTCAGTGAAAACGGAGAAGGAAGGGAGTTCCCATATACGTCAGTGACGTAATGTCGAAGTGACCGCCTTGAAAGGGAACTCTTTAGTCTGTAAAGTCAAATCATCTTCATAAGCAAATAAAATGTTAAAGTGTTTTAGTTTAAACTGTTGAAGTGATTTTAAGCATTTTGATTCTTGTATGTGAATGTGACTGGCCTCAATCTCTCCAGTTTACAGTGTGAATCCTTCAGTACGGCACATAAGTGCTTCACTCCTGTGTTTCCTAGTTTATTCCTGCTCAGGTCCAGCTCTCTCAGGTGTGATGGGTTTGATTTCAGAGCTGAAGTCAGGTTGAGACTCTGTTTCTCTGTAATTCGGCATCTATGCAGACTGAAGACAGAAAGAGAAAATGACTCAGATCTATGACGATCAGCTAACGTGTTCATCTTCATCCAGCAGACTTTTGCTGACAAATAAACAGGGATATCAAGGTAAAGGTAACATGGAGAAAGACTACACATTGTTCATTTAAATATACTACCAACATTGTAACAAAACAAAGGTTGAAAGTGTTGATTTATTTATGTTAGTATACACATTCATTTCATTTAATCTTTAAAATTCTTTCATGTCAATGTTACCCTTGGTTTGGTCACTGGGTCAAATGTGTTTATGTCGGTTGTTTTCAGACACATTAGCTATGTTTCCATCAACACGTTTTTATCCGAATGATGAGATATCGAATGAAAAATGCCTTATTTTTTTAAAAAGGACACCATTAGGTCACTTGATGGAGTTTTTCGGTTCCTTGCCACTGTTGCCTTTGGCTTGCTCAGTTGGGAATATTTTGGGGATATTTAATTTAATTTTATCAATCAATAAATTCCTCTTGAAACAAACTTTGTTGTATTATTTAAATTTAATACTGTGAAGCTGCTTTGATGCAATCTGTATTGTGAAAAGCGCTATACAAATAAACTTGACTTGACTTGACTTGACTTATGGAAACAGTACAATTCGATTGAATTTCTTGAATATCGACTAAAATGAAATACGGTCGGTCTCATCGGATTTTATCTAGATCGATGTACGGTTTATGCGATAAACGCTGATGGAAATGTTATTTGCCGAATAAATAATGGATTGCGATTAAGTTTTAGGTCATTTTATGGGTACAACCCGCCACAAAAGAAGAAGTTTTAGTTAATTTCCGCCCAGTTTGCACCCATTATATACTGTCTGGTTTGCACACATGGCCGGTGTCAACAAAGTGGACAAACGAGGAGACGAGATACTTTTTGAATTTAATTTAACAGAAAAATAAAACGGCTATTAGGCTATAGCAAAAAATCTAAGAAATGCCATAATAGTCAAATAATGTCGCTATCAGCTGTCACATAAGCACCTAGAGTCCTGCAATGGGTTGGGTACCCGCATAAAAGTGGCTAAAACGGATGGATTGTGACATTCCTAAAATTCACAGGCGGGGATGCGGGCGGATAATGAACTCCTTGCGGGCGGGTAGCGGATGAAAAATATGTGCAATATTTGTATGTCTAAATTGCCATTACACACTCGCAAATATGTGTTTTGGGCATCCTTAAAAATATTCTTGTTTGCCGTTAAACGACCGATCCTGTCAATTTAGGACCGACCCAAATAATTTTTTCCCCCTTTTAGTCCGACCGACTGGCCGGTTGTAAACTTGCGTTAAGATCGATTTTTTTAAAAGATTTTTTTTTTTTACTCTTCAAACAACTAATACAAATGCAATAAAATAATATTAATTATATTTTAGAAGGCCTAAGTAGGCTATTGTGTAGGCTACGCTCTTTCTTTTAAATAAAAACCCGTCAATCCAGCAAAATAATATTCAATGATTGTAGGGCAGGCTAATAAGCCTATGTGTTGTAGCCCAGTCATTAAAAAACGATTTAGTTTCATATTCATGTTTAAATAAAATAATATATATATATATATATATATATATATATATTAAATTTCATGTTGATTATATGAAAAGTGAAAAAAGCATGAATAAGATAAGATGATCCCAAATATCGGGAGACAAATGGAGTGGGCAGACATGATTTTGACCACTTTATTAAGTTTGTTTTTGTAGAAAGACTTTCTTTAAAGTGAATTTCGTTTTGTATTAATTGTATCTTAATTTTAATCAATGTTTAATCAACCATTTTCCTGGATTTAATAAATAAGAGCTAAATATAGCAGGCAATAATCAGGACACGGAGAGGCGCCCGCGCGTGAACTGGAGGTAGCCTAGGCTACTTGAATGGCCCAAAACAAAGCGCACTTTAGCGCTCATTAGCCCATTCATGAGGCTATTGTGAAGTTGAGAGAGGTGCGAGATAAAAAATAAAGCACTTTAAATGGAATGATTTTAGCTTGTGTGCGATTTATCGCGGGCACGGGTCAGATCTGGTGCTGAACTTTGCGGGTACGGGCGGGGGCGGGTCTCCAAAAATGGACCCGTGCAGGACTCTGCACTATTACAACTTGTGCAGTATTGATCATTTGTTGGTAGATGGCGCAATCCATTTTGTCTAGCAAAACTTTGTTCGCAAATGTTTGCTTGAATGTTGTGCGATTCAGTGCGAAAATGAATGGAAACACCTTAAAATGTCTCAAATCAATTCGATATACCAATTTGATCACAAAACAGCATGTGACGTCATTACGCACAGGTTTTTATTCGCTTTAAAGCCGTTTGATGGAAACACACTTTCACCAGCTTTATTCGCATGATTTTTTTTTACCGAACTTCAGATAATTCGATTGACAAGTTGATGGAAACATGTCTACTTGCTAAAACTTTACAGTAAGGTTTCATTTGTTAACCCTCTGGAGTCTGAGCGTTTTTTTGGGCCCTGGGGGTGTTCTGACATGCTCTGACATTTGTGCTTTTTTCAGTTGCTTATAAACATATTAATGGCAAAGGAGTAAATTCACTCTATATAGCACAAACAGGACTACAATAATATGTGAGCCACATGTATGTACATGTTTTCATTTTTGAGAGAATAATGTTTATGCGTGGTTATCGAAAAAACTAAAAATTAAAGTTTTTGAAATAAGGCCACAAAACACATACTAAATATGTGGCAATAAGACTTTTGACTAATGGATGTCGTCGCCTATAGTTTTTTCTTCAAAATTATGTGAAAATAGTCTTGCTTTATCGTTCACATAAAACCATACATTGATTTAAATTGATGTAAAACAGGTTTTGCTTGGAAAGCCAATATGCGAGGGGGCGTGAACGAGGAGTGGTTTACACCTTAGAATACACCCACTCTGCATAATTAGCCATTCACTCAGGTGTGACACTGACTGAGCCACAATGCAAGGACAAAAGATATATTTAGAAGAAGACTTATATTGACCATTTAAGATTTTACATCTATCTTGTAAATATGTTTTGCTATTTTATTAAAACGGTTACAATTACAACAATAATTACAATTTCAACAATATTTCAAGTGTACTCTTTCTTTGTAAAAAAAATGATTATAGGCCTACATTTTATCTATGTATTCATTAGTTTGAATATAACCAACATTGGCACAGCTAACATCTTAGTTGATGACTTTATTTTTGACAAAAATAGTATTTTATATATAGAAATTGCTAAACAAAAGCTTATTTGATGTGGCAGTATATTCTACAGTAAAAACTGTACCCAAATCTAGTCAACAAAATGTTGTCTTTCATATTTCGTCTGACTGTAACGTTGTTTTCATGAAATATTAGGGCATATTGTTAATTTGCAGTTTAATACGTTGCTTATACAAATAGCCTATATTTTATTTCAACATTCAGTCGATGTTTACTTATCTCAGTATAGCAATGCAGTTTGCTAAAACATCATCATTCATTCACACAAGCGATTTCAATTTAAACTGTCTTTGCCAGCTGTGGTAAACAGCGCGCATCTCTGCCATTTATTCATTCATAAACAGAAACCCACGTGAAGAAATTCATGTGAGAAGGAAAAAACTTACAGTATTCCTCAGCTCGCTCCTCGATATACCCGCACTTCTGAGGGACATTTTCCATTAGTATTATTCCTCACAGCGCTGCAAGACGGTGTAAACAATGATTTAAATAAACTTGTGTGTTTTCTCGAGCTGATGGGGGCGTTCACAGGATTGCCTCAGCCATTTGCGTTTGAATAGCGCGCGCTCTCCGTGGGCGTGGCCGATTATAACGTAATGAGATGAGATGAGCTCGACTGGAATCGCTCTCTTTTAATACAGATTTCACAAGATGAGAATATTAGCTTTTTATATAAATTACTTCATTTAAAAGAAGAGAATTCAAGCTTCATGCCTGTGTGTCTGTATGCCTGTTTGACTGAGTATTCGCTGAGTTATTGTTCATTTTCGGACGCGTTTCAGAATGGACTTCACTGGCAGAGAGAAGGCAGAACTCGCTTCGTGTTTATTTTTCTTTATTTGGCAAAAAGCACAACACTTTGTTTTTATTGTGAGTATACACAAAAATAATACACATTTAACAGAATCGATTGATGTATGAAACTCCTATGGAAAATCAAAGTCAACAGAGTATTTATGAGTTTCTTTTACACTAATAAAAAAAAAGCGAGCTGGTATCGCCGGCGATACCGTAGACCTCAGGGGGTTAACATTAACTACATTAGTTAACATGAACCCATGATGGACAATACTATACAGCATTTAATAACCTTAACTTTAAACATTTACTAATACATTTTTAAATACAAAAGTTTTCTGTTAACATTAGCAAATCCCCTGTGAACTAACATGAACAAAGAATAATTGTATTAACTGATATGATCAGATTAAGGAATAAAAGTATTTCCTTAAACAGAAGACAATCAAACAAGTTTTGAAAAAGGTAGTTCATCTGCTTTAGTGCTGCACCGTGAGGCAGTGTCACGTCTGTTCTAGGTTTAGTTTAGTTTGTTTTTATGTCTTTTATTTTGTATAATTCTCACAGTCCTGCTCCTCATGTGATCTTGTCATGTCCTCCCCTGTTCATGTGTCATGTTCTGATTGGTTCCTTGTTTCATGTGTCACGTTTTCATTGGTTCATTGTGTTCAGGTGTTTCTTGTTTATTATTGTCTGTGTGTATATATAGCCCTCATGTTACCATTGTCTTCTGTCTGGCTTTGTTCCCTGTAACTGCTTTTGGTGATGTTCATGTTTCTCAGTCAAGTCTTTGTTTTTATGTATGTTGTTCATGTTTATATGAATAAAGCTGCACTTGTATTCAGTAATGATGGGAAAAACTAAGCTTTGCAAAGCTTTCAATTAATTAAACACATTTTTTCACAAAATGATTCACTGTTTCTAAGAGTTCCAAACACATATTGGCCAAAAACTCAGGCCAGACATGCATAAAAACACCTTCTACAAACCCATTGCAAATGTTTTATTAAAAGTAAAATTTATCAAATGCAATTAACTAATCATCTAATACAATTAAATATCAACTGTCTGTTTAATGTGTGGTCTTTTATCAATGTTCAGTGCTTGTTTTATTTTATGGATGGCTCAGCTAAACAGGTCAATAAGAGACTATTAATCCCCTGAGGTCGGCTGTATCGCCGGCGATACCAGCTCGCTTTTTTTTTATCAGTGTAAAAGAAACTCATAAATACTCTGTTGACTTTGATTTTCCATAGGAGTTTCATACATCAATCGATTCTGTTAAATGTGTATTATTTTTGTGTATACTCACAATAATTCCGATCACTGCCTGGTTCATCTTCTACCAACTTACAGGCAAAAACTTAAAACTGCTAAGCCAGTAATAAGGACTGTAAAGAGATGGACCAACGACACAGAGCAGGTCTTACAAGCCTGTTTTGAATGCACTGACTGGAGTGTTTTTGAAGCTGCTGCCAGCGATCTGGACGAGCTCACAGAGACTGTAACATCATACATCAGTTTCTGTGAGGATTTATGCATCCCTACCAGGACTTACTTATCATTCAACAATGATAAACCATGGTTCACACCAAAACTCAGACAGCTTCGTCAGGTCAAAGAAGATGCCTACAGGAGTGGGGATAGGATCTTGTATAATCAGGCCAGGAACACATTGACAAAGGAGATTGAAGTGGCTAAGAAGAGCTATGCCAAAAAGCTGGAAAACCAGTTTTCCTCCAACGACCCTGCATCAGTGTGGAAAGGCCTGAAAGACATTACCAACTACAAGACACCATCCCCCAGCATCGACAGCAACAAGCATCTTGCGAACGAGCTGAATGTCTTTTACTGTAGATTTGAGACCCCCGATCAGACACCCCATACCCGCCCTGACCATCTCTCTACACAGCCATCAACACCTCCAGCCATCCCCCTCCCCTCCCCCCCTGCACTTCAGATCAGTGAGGATAATGTGCGTCAGATCTTCAGGAAACAGAAGAGAAGGAAAGCACCAGGCCCAGACGGTGTTTCACCAGCCTGTCTGAAAACCTGCGCTGACCAGCTGGCCTCTATCTTCTCACTGATCTTCAACAGATCACTGGAGCAGTGCAAAGTCCCTTTCTGCTTTAAACGCTCCACCATCATCCCAATCCCGAAGAAACCAAAGATCACAGGACTCAATGACTACAGACCTGTTGCCTTAACATCTGTGGCCATGAAGTCATTCGAAAGACTGGTGTTAGCATATCTGAAGGACATCACTGGACCCTTGCTGGACCCCCTGCAGTTTGCCTACAGAGCAAACCGGTCTGTGGATGATGTGGTCAATATGGGACTGCATTACACCCTACAACATCTGGACAAACCAGGGACCTATGCAAGGATTCTGTTCGTGGACTTTAGTTCTGCCTTCAACACCATCGTCCCATCACTGCTCCAGACCAAACTGACCCAGCTCTCTGTCCCTAGCTCCATCTGTCAATGGATCACCAGCTTTCTGACAGACAGACAACAGCTAGTCAGAATGGGCAAAATCACGTCCGACAGCCGCACCATCAGCACCGGTGCTCCACAGGGATGTGTTCTCTCACCACTGCTCTTCTCCCTGTACACAAATGACTGCACCTCTAAAGACACCTCTGTCAAGCTCCTGAAGTTTGCGGACGACACTACTGTTATCGGACTCATCCGGAACGGTGACGAGTCTGCGTACAGACAGGAGGTGGAGCAGCTGGCTCTTTGGTGCAGTTTTAACAACCTGGAGCTGAACACGCTCAAAACAGTGGAGATGATCGTGGACTTCAGGAGAAACCCCCCTGCACTCCCTTCACTCACCATCATGGACAGCACTGTGACTGCAGTAGAGTCATTCAGGTTCCTGGGCACCACCATCTCTCAGGATCTGAAGTGGGACACTCACATAGACTCTATTGTGAAGAAAGCCCAACAGAGACTGTACTTCCTGCGTCAGCTGAGGAAATTCAACCTGCCACAGGAGCTGCTCGTACAGTTCTACTCAGCTGTCATCCAGTCCATCCTCTGCACTTCCATCACCGTCTGGTTCGGCTCTGCTACCAAAACCGACCTCCGTAGACTACAGCGGATAGTTCGGACTGCTGAGCGAATCACTGGCACTACCCTTCCCACACTCAAAGTACTGCACTCATCCAGAGTGAGTAAAAGGGCTCGCAAAATCACTCTGGACCCGTCACACCCAGCACACTTTCTGTTTGAACTGTTACCGTCTGGTCGACGCTACAGAGCACCGAGCACAAAAACAACCAGACACAGGAAAAGTTTCTTTCCCCAGGCCATCTACCTCATGAACACTTAAATGTTCCCCTACTGTGGAACAAACATGTGCAATACTTCCCTCAGACATTTCATTATAGCACCTTATAACTTTATATATATTTATAATTTATAATCTTTTATTTTTATTTTATTTTTATTTTTTCTATTTTTTATTTATACCTATGTTACTTGTCACTTGTCTTGTCACTTTGTATTGTATGTGTACTGGAAGCTACTGTCACCAAGACAAATTCCTCGTATGCGCAAGCATACTTGGCAATAAAGCTCTTTCTGATTCTGATTCTGATTCTCTGATTCTGATAAAAACAAAGTGTTGTGCTTTTTGCCAAATAAAGAAAAATAAACACGAAGCGAGTTCTGCCTTCTCTCTGCCAGTGAAGTCCATTCTGAAACGCGTCCGAAAATGAACAATAACTCAGCGAATACTCAGTCAAACAGGCATACAGACACACAGGCATGAAGCTTGAATTCTCTTCTTTTAAATGAAGTACTTTATATAAAAAACAAATATTCTCATCTTGTGAAATCTGTATTAAAAGAGAGCGATTCCAGTCGAGCTCATCTCAGCTCATTACGTTATAATCGGCCCCGCCCACGGAGAGCGCGCGCTATTCAAACGCAAATGACTGAGACGATCCCATACAAACTGTGAACGCCCACATATCAGCTCGAGAAAACACATCAAGTTTATTCAGATGATCAGTGTACTTGTTTACACTGTCTCGCAGCGCTGTGAGGAATAATAATAATGGAAAACGTACCTCAGAAGGGCTGGTATTTCGAGGAGCAACGGATGGAATACTGTAGTAAGTTTTTTTTCAGTCTCAAGTAAATCGCGTTTCTGTGTGAATGAATGAACGCAGAAATGCGCTGTTTACCACAACTCGCAAAAAGACAGTTTAAATTTGAATTGCGTTTCTGTGTGTGAATGAATGATCTGCTTTTAGCAAACTATATTGCTATACTGAGTAAAAATCGACTGAAATGTGTTGAAATAAAATGTATTTGTATAAGTAACGTATTAAACTGCAAATTAACATTTATATTCCTTATAATAAAAACAAAAGACCTATGTTACAGACAAATGAAAGACAACATTTCGTTGATTAGTTTTGGATAGATTACACATTTTTACTGTAAAATATCTGCCACCTCAAATAAGCTTTTGTTTGCCAATTTTTGCTAATATGTTAAATATAGTATGTTTTGTCAATGTAGGCTATATTCGAAGTAATGAATCCTTAACTTTGAAATATGTATGATAATATGTATACTTTAGTTTTTACAAAGAAAGATTACACTTCAATTGTTGTTGTAATTGTAATCTTTTTAATAAAAAAAATATTTACAAGGTAGATGTAAACAAATTTTAAAAGGTAAATATAAGCCTTTTCTTTAAATAATTTTTATTGTGTTTTATTATTGACAAATTTGGGGAGAGGATACATATTCCAAAACTGAAAATACAGTATGAGAATTAACTGCACAATTACTAGACATGTTTTCCTTGGATATTATACAATTTGCAAGCAAAATTTGTGATAAAATAAAATAAAAAAATTGACATGCTTCCAACTGTGAACCAATTTGGTAGAATATATATATATATATATATATATATATATATATATATATATATATATATTGCTCTTGCATTCTTTCTTGTGGCTATAGGTGACACACCTGAATGAATGGCTCATTAAGTATGCGGGCCCCATTGTCTCCTCAGGTGTGAACCACTACATATGCATGATGCTGTTGAATCGTTGACGCCCCTTGCGCATATTGCCTTTACAAACAAAAAGTGTTTTACAAGATTTAAATCAATGTATTGTGTTATGTGAATGATAAGGGCAGGATGATTTTCACATCATTTTGAAGAAAAAACTCTAGGCAACGACATCAATTAGTCAAAAGTCTTATTGTCACATATTTAGTATGTGTTTTGTGGCCTTATTTCAGAAACTTTAGTTCCCTTTCGTGGTCACTCCGAGTTACGTCGGATGACGACGATTGGGGTTTCGCTTAGAAGCCTATCACCTTCGAGTATATAAAACGAGCCAATGGCAATGAAATGCCATGGGTCTGCGGAATTTGCATAGCGTAACTCCGCCCGCCGCAGGGGGTATATAAGGAAGTACGCTGGCACAATGCAGATATGTTTTCGCTTCGGAGCCGAGAACTTCTCCACTCCTGCAAGCCAAATATTCTGAGTTAGTCTTCTCTTACCTTCGAGACGAGCGAACTCTCCGGTGTTGGTGTGACGGCGTTTTCAGCGAGTGCTCACTACCCTGCTGATCTTGTCAGTGATCTGACAGATAGTGTGTTTCTCCCTGTTCGCTTCAGCATCCGCGGAGTTTTTCCTCTCACAAAAAGAGCATTGCACGTGGCACGTCTTTTTAAAGATGCCTCGCCCGTGCACTTCTGGTTGCGGTGGCGAGATATTTTTCTCTGATGGGCACGATCGCTGCTTAACGTGTTTGGGCGTTGATCACGCTAAAGCAGCGTTCGTGGATGACTCATGTTCTCACTGCGGGAACATGACCATCTCTATGCTGCGGTCGAGACTCAATGAGCTCACTAGAGCGAGAGTCCCCCTACCCACACCCCGATCTACTGGTCCCGAGAGGGCTAGTACTTCGGCTGGTGGCCGGGGTGACCTGAGGGTGACTGTGTGGGACATACCGCCGACACGTCCACGGTCCACACACCCCTCTCCAGCATCAGCACCCGCGAGTGTTCAAACTGAGACCGCTGGTCCCTCTTCGGAGCCCCAGCGCGTCTCGTTTGGAGCTCCAGAGGAAGATACTATGTCCATCGCTGCATCACAAGGTGGGCGCGAGTCCTCGGGAAGTGAGGATTCGGCTGTGTTGCCGCCCTCGGGCGTGCCAGCATTGCCCGAGTCTGATCCCGAGCTGACCGCCATGCTTTCCCGGGCAGCCGCGGCCATTGGTATTGAGTGGTCCCCGCCACCTGATCCAGTGCGCTCGCGGCTGGATGATTGGTTTTTGGGAGCGGCCGCTGACACCCGTCGCCGCCCAACCCCAATACCATTCTTCCCGGAAGTGCATGAGGAAGTCACGCGGTCCTGGAAGGCTCCCATGTCTTCCCGTGATCGTTCGACGGCTTTCTCCGCCTTTCCTCCCCTCGATAGAGCTGATGCTTGTGGGTACACTGGGATTCCCACGGTTGAACGTTCTGTCGCGATGCAGCTGTGTCCGACAAGCGCTTCATCACGTGGTGATCCTAAGCACCCGTCCAAAGCCTGTAGATTCTCGTCTACCATGGTGGCGAAATCTTACAGAGCGGCGGGACAGGCAGCTGCCTCTTTGCATGCCATGGCCATCTTACAGGTCTACCAGGCCAAGATGCTTCGTGACATGCACGAGGGTAGGACAGACCCAGGGCTCTTCGATGAGCTGCGCGCCGCCACCGACCTCGCTCTCCGGGCGACGAAGGTGACCGCGCGCTCCCTGGGTTTGGTGATGTCCACAGCTGTGGTCCAGGAGAGACATCTCTGGCTGAACCTGGCTGATATGCGTGAGCCCGAGCGGACTCGTCTGCTTGACGCTCCCATATCCCAGGCCGGCCTTTTCGGCGGTGCAGTCGAGGACTTTGCCCAACAGTTCTCGACTGCTCAGAAGCAGACTGAGGCGATTAAGCACATTCTGCCCCGACGCTCTGCTGCTCAGCCGTCGGTGCAGAATCCTCAGCCTGCTCGCCGCAGAGGGCGCCCTCCCGCGGCTCCCGCCCCTCCCGCACGGCCCCAGCAGCAGCCTTCATCTGGGCCGCGTCGTGGAGGAAGCCGTAGGAAGGCGCCACAGCCCTCTCCAGCCCCGCAGCCCGCTAAACGCCAGGCTAAGCGGCGCTCCTGAGACGGGCAGCTCAGGATTGGCTTTCTTTTCGCTACAGGAGGTGGTAGCAGGGCCACTCCTTCCCCCGGTGGAGGGCCGGGGGAGAATCTTTTGTTCTCCACTCCCCGCTGCTCGTCCCACGACGGGCAGCACCCTAATGTGGTTAAAGAAAGAATCGAAATCCCCAATCCTGAGCCTACAGACCCAGAGGGCCGCAGTGCGCGCCACCCTCGGGTCCCGCCACTGCCGCCCTCCTCTGTCCCAGAGGTCTGGGATGACAGCACGCGCCGCCCACGGGCCACGCTCCTCTCATCCCCCTCTGTCGCCAGACCCCTGCCAGAGCACGCCCCCGTGGGACGCGCGCCCTCCCCTGGCCTCCTCTGGCAGGACGCGGTTAATGACCGTGCCCCCGCACAGGGCCGCGATGCCACCCTCGCCGGTGCCGGTCATTCCGCCTCGCTGCCCCACCGACGGTACGTCTGTGGTTCGTATGACCCCGCTGGTGCACTTTCTGGAGGCCTGGCTAGAGCTTCCCAGACTGTCCCGCTGGGTCGCGAGAACCATCAGGCTCGGCTACGCGATTCAGTTCGCGCGATCTCCTCCCCGCTTCAGCGGAGTCCGCTTCACTATGGTCGGTGGCAATGCCCCTGTCATGAGAGCGGAGGTCGTCACCCTGCTGGCGAAGGGTGCGATCGAGATTGTCCCTCCAGCCGAAATGAAGTCCGGCTTCTACAGCCCTTACTTCATTGTACCCAAGAAGTCCGGTGGGTTACGGCCAATCCTCGACCTGCGCGTCTTGAACCGCTCCCTTCACAGGCTGCCGTTCAAGATGCTAACGGCCAAACACATCCTCCAGTGTGTGCGGCCGCAGGATTGGTTTGCAGCGATCGACCTGAAGGACGCCTACTTCCATGTCTCCATTTTACCTCGACACAGACCGTTTCTACGGTTTGCTTTCGAGGGGCAGGCATACCAGTACGCGGTTCTCCCTTTCGGGCTAGCCCTGTCTCCTCGCGTCTTTACGAAGGTCGTCGAGGCAGCCCTTGTTCCCCTTCGGGAACACGGGGTTCGCATCCTGAACTATCTCGACGACTGGCTTATCCTAGCTCACTCTCGAGACCAGGTTTGCGAACACAGGGACCTAGTGCTCCGGCACCTAGTCCGTCTGGGCCTTCGGGTCAACTGGGAGAAGAGCAAACTGGACCCCAGCGCCTTTGGCATGTCAATTGCCTCGAGTTGCTGGCTGTACGTCTCGCCCTGCACCGCTTCCATGCGCTGCTCAGGGGCCAGCACGTACTAGTCCGATCAGACAATACCGCAACAGTAGCGTACATCAACCACCAGGGTGGTCTACGCTCCCGCCGTATGTCGCAACTCGCTCGCCACCTCCTCATATGGAGTCAGAAGCATCTGAGGTCGCTTCGAGCCATTTATATCCCGGGACACCTGAACCAGGCGGCCGACGAGCTGTCTCGAGTTCGGCCTCTCGCTGGAGAATGGCGACTCCATCCCCAGACGGCCCAGCTGATTTGGGATCAGTTCGGCGACGCACAGGTAGACCTGTTTGCCTCCCACGACTCGTCCCACTGCGACCTGTTTTACTCCCTGACCGAGGGCACGCTCGGCACGGATGCACTGGCGCACAGCTGGCCGCGGGGCCTACGCAAGTATGCGTTTCCCCCAGTGAGCCTTCTTGCGCAGACCTTGCGCAAGATCAGGGAGGACGAGGAGCAGGTCATTTTGGTTGCCCCGTATTGGCCCAACCGGACCTGGTTCTCCGAACTAGTACTCCTCGCGACAGCACCTCCCTGGCCAATTCCTCTGAGGAAGGACCTCCTTTCTCAGGGACGGGGCACCTTATGGCACCCTCGTCCCGATCTTTGGAACCTCCATGTGTGGCTCCTGGACGGGACGAGGCAGGTTTGAGTACCCTACCACCTGCGGTGGTGGCTACCATCACTTCCGCTAGAGCATCGTCCACGAGACATGCCTATGCGTTGAAGTGGAACCTCTTCGTCAACTGGTGTTCTTCTAAACATCAAGAACCCACGAAATGCCCGATCAGTGTCGTGCTTTCCTTCCTGCAAGATGGGTTGGAGCGAAGGCTGTCTCCCTCCACCCTGAAAGTGTATGTTGCCGCCATTGCCGCACATCACGAAGCAGTTGATGGTAAGTCTCTGGGAAGGCACGACCTGATCGTCAGGTTCCTGAGGGGAGCGAGGAGACTAAATCCTCCTCGTCCTCCCTTCGTACCCTCTTGGGACCTCTCAGTGGTTCTAACTGCCCTGCAGAGTGCTCCATTTGAGCCTTTACAGTCAGTGGAGCTTAAGTTCCTGTCAATGAAGACAGCGCTCCTGGTTGCATTGGCCTCCATCAAGAGGGTAGGGGACCTGCAGGCATTTTCGGTTGACAAAGCGTGCCTGGAATTCGGGCCGGCTAACTCTCACGTGATCCTGAGACCCCGGCTTGGATACGTGCCCAAGGTTCCTACCACACCCTTTCGAGACCAGGTAGTGAACCTGCAAGCGCTGCCCTTGGAGGAGGCAGACCCAGCCTTGGCACTGCTCTGTCCAGTACGCGCCCTCCGTGCTTACGTAGACAGAACGCGGTGTTTCAGGACCTCAGACCAGCTCTTTGTCTGTCATGGTGGGAAGCTGAAGGGAAAGGCTCTCTCAAAGCAAAGGTTATCCCACTGGATAGTGGATACCATTACTTTGGCATACCAGCAGCAAGGTCGTCCGTGCCCCCTTGGTGTGAAAGCCCACTCCACACGTAGTGTGGCTTCCTCTTGGGCTCTAGCGCATGGCGCCTCGCTAACAGACATTTGTAGAGCTGCAGGCTGGGCGACACCCAACACATTCGCGAGATTCTATAATCTCCGAGTAGAGCCAGTTTCTTCTCATGTACTCGCTTCAACCAGCCGGTGCTAGATTCTGCTCAGGTGTCTTCGCTTGCTCGCCATTCCTCTCCACGGACGGGATACGTGCGATATTTCTCTCAGGTGAGTCTGATAAGCTCTGAGTTTCCTCCAGCACTGGTTACGTCAACGCCTGAGTTATGCCAATCTGCCATAACGCAGCTTTTGCGCTTGACTAGGTGCCTCCATGTGCATGGTTCCCCTCTGGGCGACCCCCACATGTGTATTCCACTGTAAGTCTCCTTGTGAGCGTGTGTCTTTCCCTTGGCAAGCCACCTTGCCACCCCAGGGGTTTAAAATTCCACCTGCGGCTGGACACCCCAGTGATTTTCCATATGCAGCCCTCTGGGTCATATGTGTATTCTAAGTCCCCCCCATCAATGGCTGGGCATAATTGCATATTTCTCTCTGGAGATATGCTTCCCAGTGTACCTTGGTATCCCTGTGTTAAGTAGGACTCCTTCGTTCGTGCTAGTCTCACAACAGGGAGCTCAGACTTACGCAGGGCACTGGAAGACAGCCGAGGTGGCGTGATTAGACTGGAACCCCAATCGTCGTCATCCGACGTAACTCGGAGTGACCACGAAAGGGAACGTCTCGGTTACGGATGTAACCCTCGTTCCCTGAGTGGGAACGGAGACGTTACGTCTTCCTGCCACTTCCGCTGTACCGCTGAAAAACGCCTGGGGCTAGTCTCGGCTCCTCAGCGAAGACATATCTGCATTGTGCCAGCGTACTTCCTTATATACCCCCTGCGGCGGGCGGAGTTACGCTATGCAAATTCCGCAGACCCATGGCATTTCATTGCCATTGGCTCGTTTTATATACTCGAAGGTGATAGGCTTCTAAGCGAAACCCCAATCGTCGTCATCCGACGTAACGTCTCCGTTCCCACTCAGGGAACGAGGGTTACATCCGTAACCGAGACGTTTTTAGTTTTTTCAATAACCATGCATAAACATTATTCTCTCAAAAATACAAACATGTACATGCATGTTGCTCACATATTATGGTAGCCCTGTTTGTGCTAAATAGAGTGTAATTATACCTTTGCCATTAATATGTTTATAAGCAACTGAAAAAAGCACAAATGTCAGGGCATGTCAGAACATCTCAAGGACCCCAAAAATCCCTCAGACCTCAGAGGGTTAACTACTATTATTCCGTTTAATTATACTAATGTCTAATTAAAACATCTACAAATGTATAAAACTGATCAGAGATCAGGTAAAACCCACAAAACCTTGTTCAATCTCAATGAATCTGCATGATTCATGAGTTCACAGAGATCATCGACTCCAGTGGTGAACCATTGACATTTCCAAGCATTCCCAAACAGTTATGACGTAACGAAGCCTCGTTTACTGAAATCACGTGACTTTGGCAGTTTGATACACACTCCGAACCACTGATTCAAAACAAAAGATTCGTAAAGGCTTCATAGCTTCATGAAGCGTGTTTCGAAAGCGCCCATCACTAGCGTTCAGTCAACTTACCTTCAGTGGATCTTATTACAGGGAGATACTGATCACAGATTTTTAAAATGCACTTATTTTTACAAGTTACAGTATATGCTGCACCAAAATTAGATATTTGTGAAATACAAAGATTAAATTGAAAGCACTTATGAACAGTTCTGATTCTCATGTCAGAAAAAACAAACATTGTTCTGCCTCTACAGTAACTGAAATAATTATTCACCTATTATCAAACTGTCTGTCTGGAAATATTATCATCAGCTAACATTACAACTAAAAGTAAAGTATATTATAAATAAACGAGCAATACTCACGTCAGTGTGTTGAGTTGACAGTGTTTATCCTGCAGTAGAGCAGCGATCTGATTCACTCGTGTGTCTCCTAGTTTATGTCCTCTCAGATTCAGCTCTCTCTGGAGTAACGGGTTTATACCCACAACTCTATTCACATACTGACAGGCTTCCTCTGCAGCAGGACTCAAAAACCTGCAGAAGCGGTGATTCAGTTCTCAAATAAATGTCCATTGCATTATAAAAATGATTCATACGATAAAAAAAAAACGTAATTATTGTTTTAAAGACAAGGTTAAGTTAGTTAATTAGATGTCAAATTTTTCTTTAAACATTTAAATACACAAATAAATATATATTTAAAAGAAACTAGAGCATCACTCAGTCCCTAAAGCAAACTCATAAGAACAGAAACGTCTCATAGAGCAGAAGGGCAAAAGCTCAAGAAAACTGGCTTGTGAAACTGCATATTTGTGAACATCTGGAGACTCAAAGACCTGGGGCCTGTACCATGAAGGTAGCTGAACAAACTCGAGGTTACCGATGTAATCAGGCTTTATTGGTACCATGATGCAGCTCATCAACTTTCTCTGTCAACTCAGGCTTTGATCCTTAAGCTATGATTACTCCATGCGCGCGTGCACATAAAAGAGTGACGTCGACACTGAACAACCAATCGCGGGTAGAGCGAGAGCGATATATTTTTCCGCGGAGGAGCAAGAGATAATCATTCAGAATTACGATGAATTTAAATATGTATTTCATGCTCGAAACAATACGGTCTCTGCTGCCAAAGCAAGAGAAGACTGTTGGAGAAAGATTGCTGATTGTTAATGTGTAAGTTAAACAAATACGTTCTATATTTATGTAAAATTATGTATGTATGTCAAGTCAAGTCATCTTCATTTATATAGCGCTTTTAACAACGTAGATTGTTTCAAAGCAGCTTCACAGAGATAAGCGTATAATTTAAGGTAACAGAGATTGTTTTGGCTTTATAGCAGAGTTAAGTTATTTTCCATCTAAAGTTAGTTTTGATTGATTTGCTTCCGTCGCAACGATCATTTGTTTTTAAATTAGGGGCCGCTAAGACGACACCATTCCCTCTACACAGACTTTAAACGCGAACCTGTGAGAAACGCTGATGGCGTTCACATGCGCATTTAGAATGGGTTCTATAGTTATGTGCATTTGAAATTACGCAGGTTTGGATTTTCCCTACAAGCCAAGCCTAAAAGCCAAAGTAAAAGTACTTGTCTTTCCTTATAAATTTTGATAAAGAATTTTATTTTATTTTGTCGCTTAGGGGTAGGAACGCGAAACGAATTTTCCCGACAACGCCTTATCTGTAGAGTGGTAGAGGGATCCTCCATAGGGACAGACTAGTTGAAACTTCAGCACTGCGTTGTCATCGGGTCCAGGCGAAGGTCCATCGTCAGATCTGGATACGGCCCGGATCCGGCAGGCTGCAGGAAAACCTCGGGATAAACACAGACACTAAAATTAGCGTAGATGCCATTCTTCTCATGATGTAACGAGTACATCAGGATTTATGGGAAGTGTTCCCGGTTCCGGCTGACCTAATCTATGCAGCCTAACATTAAATTATAGAAGTCTATAATGTATTATGTGAATGCTAGGTCAAAGAGATGTGTCTTTAATCTGGCTTTGAACTGACAGAGTGTGTCTGCTTCCCTGACAATGGTAGGAAGACTGTTCCAGAGTTTTGGTGCTAAATAGGAAAAGGATCTACCGCCAGCAGTCGATTTTGATATTCTAGGTATTATCAACTGGCCGGAATTTTGAGATCGCAATAGACGTGAAGGACTATAATGCGTTAAGAGCTCGCTCAAGTACTGCGGAGCTAAACCATTTAGTGCTTTGTAAGTAATCAGCAATATTTTAAAATTTAAAATTTATGCGATGTTTAATAGGGAGCCAATGCAGTTTTGACAGAACTGGGCTAATATGGTCATACTTCCTGGTTCTGGTAAGAACTCGAGCTGCTGCGTTTTGAACCAGCTGTAGTTTGTTTATTAAACGTGCAGGGCAACCACCCAGTAGAGCATTACAATAATCTAGCCTTGAGGTCATGAACGCATGAACTAATTGTTCCGCATTTGTCAATGAGAGCATATAGCGTAATTTAGATATATTTTTAAGATGGAAAAATGCAGTTTTACAGATACTAGACACGTGACTTTCAAATGAAAGATTGGTATCAAAGAGCACACCCAGGTTCCTAACCGACGACGAAGACTTAACAGAGCAGCCATCGAGTGTTAGACAGTATTCTAGGTTATTACGTGAGGACGTTTTTTGTCCAATAATTAGAAACTCTGTTTTTTCAGAATTTAGAAGTAGGAAATTACGAGTCATCCAATTTTTTATATCTGCTATGCATTCCGTTAATTTTGTGAATTGATTAGTTTCGTTAGGTATGTGTAGCCTATATGTGTAATATAGCCTATAGCCTATTTTGCACATTTTTTATATATTATAAAAATAGGCTATAGGCTATATTACACATATAGGCTACACATTCATATATACATAATTTTACATAAATATAAAACGTATTTGTACTACTAAGAAAGCTAGGGAATCCTATCATAAGATTAACAGAATAATAATAAAGATTTAAAATAATTTTTAACATGTATTATATTGTATAGTAGGCCTACATTTGTGCAATTTGCTTTAAAAAAAAAAAAAAAAAAAAAAGTGTTCATGTGATGTCACCCTACGGCAATTTTATAAAAGCCCTCTTTTATGGACATGGCCGATAAATGTCCGGGGAACACTATTAATGAAACTATTCATGTACTCCTGCAGAGCGAGGACCACCTTACGAATGGTTCGACAAACCGTGTTTTCCCCGCGCTTCTGTGCATCACCCAACGTAAAACGCAACGCAATACCATTTGCGGTACAGTAAGTGCATGAATTCGGCGTGTTAAATTCTTTATGTGCGGCTCAAGAAGTTCGTAAAGATAAGACATTCCTTCCGCGGAAAATCTGTATCTTTCATACAAGTAACTATCAGGAAAGGCAAGGGGATTTTGTCTGGCTAAAAACTCTTTCTCTATGAAGTGCTCGTCAAACAATTTGCGCTGAGATGTCCACAGGATTTGGAAGAAAAGGTGAAGTCATTGTAACAGACACTGGGAATAAGTTACGTCACCTATATGTTTCTTTGCTCTCAGCTGATTGGTCAAACTTCAGTCTGAGATCTTGAATCCAGAACATAACCTGCCCCGGAGCAGGTTAGCCGTGCAGCGTAAGATACCATGGCAATGAACACCGATTAAAGCCAGGCTACTTTCATAGTACCTAAAACCCAGGGTTGGCGGAAACTAAACTGAAACATAGCTGGCTAGCCACCTAAACCGGCTTCATGGTACAGGCCCCTGCTGTAGAGAGATGCTGTGAATCTGGGCTTGATGGAAAACAATTGTGTTCGGAAAACTATTGTGTTCAGAAAACTATTTCACTAAAAGGTTATCTAGAATTAATAATGAGAAGTGTGCACAAAACATGTTAATTATCAAGGTATACTCCAGAATAGCAGCTCATACACTGACCCATAATGTCTATTTGACCTGTAGCTCGTATCACAACTAAACTGTGTTGACAGTCAAATAATCATGACAGAACCTGCTGATCTGATCTTGATCATTTTGATGCAACACATTGTCCAGCTTATTATATAACTAAAATAATATATTAGTTATGAATATTTAGTCTGCATATAGCTAATTTAAGTAATTATTTGATCCTGTTTCACCTCAGTGTCTTCAGTTGACAGTCTGGATCCTGTAGTAAATCATTGAGCTGCTTCACTCCTGATTGTCCAGGATCATTTCCTGTGAGATCCAGCTCTATCAGGTGTGAAGGGTTTGATCTCAGAGCTGAAGCCAGAGCTTTATAACCTTCTTCTGTCACACTGCAGTTAGAGAGTCTAGAACAGAGAGGAAAACATTCAGCTGATTAATCAGTTAAACCTGAACAATATAAATCTGAATGATCGCTCTTCCAGTCGCCTCTACAATAAGGAAGCCCCTCTTTCTGGTGGTCTACTGCACATTCAGTGGTGTTTCACTGGCGTATTGCATGGATAAGTGCAGTGATTCCCCCCGGGCACTTCAGCATAAAGAGCAGTTTCCCTAAAAGAGCAAAACTGATGTAGAGCGTCATTTTAAAGATGCCTTTCCGTCCGTGTGTTTCTGGATACGGTTGTTCCCTGTCCTCATCTGATGGCCATGATCTCACATGTCTGAGCCAAGACTGTGCTGAGATAGTGTTTGTGGATGGTTCATGTCCTCACTGTGAGAACAGGACCATGTTGACACTGCGGTCGTGACTGTCCTTCCTCGTGAAGGCTAGAGTCTCTCTGCTGTTACCCAGCCCTGCCTCTGCACAAAGCAATATGGTTAACACTCTAGGACAGTGTTTCCCAACCAGTGTCAGGTGTGCCATGGAAACTTAGCAAATTCCCCAAAATAAGTACAAATAAATGCTACAAATAAAAATATATTATCGCACTTTCGAGCCGAAACCTTGTATCTCTTTTTCGTTATTGTTTTATAAAATTAATGCTATCGGTCATCCTTTATGTCTGTATGTGGGTTTTTAAAAAGATTTAACCAATATAAAGCATTTACAAGAGGGTGACAGGTTGGAATTGCCACATTTTCGCGTTATTTACACTTAATTGCCCGACCGAAACAGCTGTACTCACTCAAGCGGTGAAAGCATTATCCTATATCTTTGTAATTTGCGCGCTGTCGCGGAAGCGTCAGCGGAAGCGTTCAGCTCTCGTGTTCAGCCTCCTCGTGTGAAGACCGACTCGGGAAAAGACCAGCGACTCTACCTGCGCGACTCCACCGAGCAAGGACACCAGAAAGACACTTACGTATCTCCTCTTCCCTTTCTCTTCCCTCTACTTACCTTATTGTTCACCTTAATCAACATGTGCTTTCAATACATTCCTGTTATCTCTCGGCACCGTCCTTTCATCACGCGCAATAGGCAGCGCAATACTGCCAATCTGCGTCCCATCCCCACATCCTCACATACTCCTCTCTCTCTTTCCGTGGGTCTATGGAATTGTCAGTCAGCAGTCAATAAAGCTGACTTCATTCCAGCCTTTGCATCTCATTCTACTCTTAGTATCTTGGGGCTGACTGAGACCTGGATTCGTCCAGAAGACTCAGCAACCCCTGCTGCTCTCTCTAGCAATTTCTCCTTCTCCCACTCCCCTCGCCAGTCTGGGAGAGGTGGGGGTACAGGGCTTCTCGTTTCTAACAATTGCAAATACTCCACGCTCTCTTCTCTATGCAACAACAACTCATTTGAATATCATGCTATTACACTTACAACCCCCATTAAAATCCATATTGTAGTCATTTATCGCCCCCCAGGTCAGCTGGGTAACTTTGTAGATGAGCTGGATGTGCTGCTGTCCACTTTCCCTGAGGACGGCACCCCACTTCTAGTCTTCGGTGACTTCAACATTCATCTCGAAAAGCCACATGCAACAGACTTCACCTCTCTCCTAGCCTCTTTCGATCTCAAACGACTCATCACCACAGCTACTCACAAATCAGGCAACCAACTGGACCTGGTTTACACACGCAACTGCACCACAGAAAACATCCTGGTGACACCTCTCCACGTTTCAGATCATTTCCTCATTACTTTCAGTCTACAACTCTCTACCCCTGCACCCCCACCCCCACCACCTGTCACTTTCAGACGAAACCTGCGCTCACTTTCCCCCTCCCATCTCTCCTCTGCCGTGTCATCCTCTCTTCCCCCACCCTCACAATTCTCATCTCTGGATGTGAATACTGCAACGGACACCTTATGCTCCACTCTAATCTCTTCTCTAGACATTATCTGCCCTCTCTCCTCCAGGCCAGCACGCACTACTCCCTCTAACCCCTGGTTATCTGAGGTTCTTCGGGAACACCGGACCAAACTTAGGGCAGCGGAGAGGAAATGGCACAAATCAAAAGACGCATCTGACCTGAGTATGTATCAATCTCTCCTCTCCTCCTTTTCTGTTGATGTTCATGCTGCAAAATCTTCATACTTCCACAACAAGATCAACAGCTCCTCCAACACACGATTACTCTTCAAGACATTCAACTCTCTCCTCTGTCCACCTCCACCACCTCCCGCCTCCTCCTTAACTGCTGACGATTTTGCGACCTTCTTCACCAACAAAACAACAGCTATCAGCAGTCAGTTCTCAGCTCCACACACACAGGAACCCAGACCGACCCCTTCCACAGCCAATACCCCTCTGTCCTCCTTTTCTTCGCTAACCGAGGAAGAAGTATCTACACTTCTCCTCTCCAGTCACCCTACCACCTGCACGCTTGACCCCATCCCCTCACACCTTCTACAAGCCATCTCTCCCACACTTCTACCATCACTCACACACATCATCAACTCATCCCTCCACACTGGCACCTTCCCTACAGCATTCAAGCAGGCTCGGGTTACTCCACTGCTCAAAAAACCAACGCTAAACACATCATTGGTAGAGAATTACAGACCTATCTCTCTCCTACCATTCATTGCGAAGACACTTGAAAGAGCTGTCTTCAACCAACTAACATCCTTCTTGTCTCTAAACAACCAGCTGGATGTCAACCAATCTGGCTTCAAGAAAGGACATTCAACTGAGACTGCATTACTGTCAGTCACAGAAGCCCTACGGATCGCAAAAGCTGCTTCCAAATCTTCAGTCCTCATTCTCCTGGATCTGTCTGCTGCCTTCGACACGGTGAATCATCAGATCCTTCTGTCCACCCTCTCATCACTGGGCATCACAGGAACTTCACTCCACTGGTTTGAGTCCTATCTCACAGGTAGGTCCTTCAAGGTCGCATGGAGAGGCGAGGTATCCAGAGCACATCAGCTGACCACAGGGGTTCCCCAGGGTTCAGTTCTTGGTCCCCTCCTCTTCTCCATCTACACCACATCACTGGGACACATCATACAGGCACACGGTTTTTCCTACCACTGCTATGCTGATGACACACAGCTCTTCCTCTCCTTTCAACCAGATGATCCCACAGTAGCTGCACGGGTCTCAAGCTGTCTGGCGGACATCTCCACATGGATGAAGGAACACCACCTGCAGCTCAACCTGGCAAAGACTGAGCTTCTCGTCCTCCCTGCCAATCCGTCTCTACAGCACGACTTCACCATCCAGCTAGAGTCATCATTAATCACCCCATCAAGATCGGTCAGAAATCTTGGAGTAACGTTTGATGACCAGCTGACCTTCACAGATCACATTTCAAAGACAGCTCGATCATGCAGGTTTGCACTGCACAACATCAGGAAGATCAGGCCTTTCCTAACTGAGCATGCAACACAACTTATCGTCCAGGCCCTGGTCATCTCTAGGCTTGACTACTGCAATGCCCTTCTGGCTGGACTCCCAGCATGTGCGACCAAACCCCTACAGATGATCCAGAATGCTGCAGCTCGTCTTGTCTTCAACGAGCCCAAGAGGGCCCACGTCACTCCTCTGTTCATCTCTCTGCACTGGCTACCTCTAGCTGCTCGCATCAAGTTCAAGGCACTGACGCTTGCTTACAGAACTATCACAGGCTCAGCTCCCTCCTACTTTCACTCACTCCTACGAGTCTACATCCCTACCAGACACCTACGATCGGTCAACGAGCGACGTCTCGTGGTTCCATCACAGAAAGCCACAAAATCACTTTCCAGAACATTCTCATTTACAGTTCCATGCTGGTGGAACGCTCTCCCCACCCTCATCCGGAATGCAGAATCCCTGACAACATTCAAAAAACAGCTGAAAACCAATCTCTTCCGTGAGCACTTAACCTTATAAAAAAATAAAAAAAAAATAAAAAAAAAATCCTTTCCCTTTGAAACATCACTTATCAGGCTTATGCTACTCTGAATAATACCAGAACTTCGTATTTTGAGCACTTCCTGCGTTGTTGTTGCTTTTGCCTCTTTATGATGACTCGCTGAACTTAGTCCTAATTTGTAAGTCGCTTTGGATAAGGGCGTCTGCTAAATGACTAAATGACTAAATGTAAATGTAAATGTAAATGGTTGTGACTAAACCATTGGCTCCTCAAACTATCAGTCAAACCTCATAACTCCATCCCGCCTCCATTTAGACTGTACTGTGCGCAGTTTGGAGATCCCTGGTTGTTTGCAATGCAAGGGTAAATAAAGAACTGATGTTTGTGTGAATAAAGTTCCCTTTCGTAGTCACTCAGAGTCAGTAGCGTACCGTGGGGTTTCAGTCAGGGCCTTCGGTAACGATCTAAACCCCCCCCCCCCGCCACCGCCGCCATAACAACACACACAGATTCATGCAAAATACACTCATGCACTGTATCTGACTGTATGCACTACTGCGTAACATCAACGACGAGACAGTTGATCTTCAACCTTAGCGCACACGCACACCACTGTGCATTATAACAGCTGAGCTGTCCCGTCCCCACCAATTTTTAAACATCTCGCGCACGGATGTACCTAATACAAATAAATAAAACATCTCCGGTTAACTAGCAGGACATTAATTTTCGTTTGTTTAATAAGAAGCGTTCTAGCGCTGAAATGTGTTGTTCAAGCTGAGTGCTCGTTGCCGCTGTTATCAGTGGCGCGGATAACGTTACAGTGTTCTCTTGTGGCTCGCGCACAGTTTTTACTCAGATGCGCGCTTCAATCTATCGCCGTTACGGAGACTTTCTATTCGTTGAAATCTTACAAAACAAAATGCACACAAACGCCCTGCTTGATATACAACCACTGATGAACGTATTCGGTAAAAAAAAAAAAAAAATACGAGTGCGGATTAGAACCCAGAACCTCTGACACGCTTGGCAAAAGTTCTACCACTAGACCATTGCAATACACAAATGTGAGATAAGTATCAATGGATTAGTCACGTGGAAATTCTCGGTACTAACAATATTAGTAGATCTCGAATGACAAATGACCCAATGTACTATTGAAATTGATTTCTGGACATCGTAATGTTATTTTTCCTGAAAATTGTTATTGTACACAAACATGTATTGTATCTGCCTACCCATGTCGATGACATCAGCGCGGGCTAGCCGTCGACACATCGCTGGGCCTCTGGGGCGTTCTGTCATACGCATCACAATTTGATTGGCTGATAAAACACGTCAGTCAAAGTTATGATCAAATAGAAAATGGCAGCTTCAACGGAAGGCTAGCTATACTACTAGTGCTGGTCCACGGAGCTGCGTTTAGATGACATATGGAAAATCCAGCTCAGACTCACAAAAAAAATAAATTCCTTTCTGGAAATATAATCGTAACATACTGACGGCAGTGGCTCAGTGGTTCATGTAGATTGTCTACAAACCGGAAGGTTGGTGGTTCAATCCCCGGTGCCACCTGACCAAGTGTCGAGGTGTCCTTGAGCAAGACACCTAACCCCAGCTGCTCCCGACGAGCTGGATCGCCTTGCATGGCTGACACCGCCGTCGGTGTATGAATGAGTGAGTGAATGGGTGAATGTGAGGCAATATTGTAAAGCGCTTTGGTGGCCATTGGGTCTGTGAAAGCGCTATATAAATGCAATGCAATCCATTTAACATTACTGATAGACAGTAATTGAATTATAGAAATTTTTTTTTTTGGTTTTTTTTTTGACAGGGCTAGCAGAGAAGGCCCTGCTGGCTCTGACGGCACACCACTGCTCAGAGTTACGTCGGATGACGACGAATGGGGTTTCGCTTAGAAAGCCTATCATCTTCGAGTATATAAAACGAGCCTATGGCAATGAAATGCCGTGGGTCTGCGGAATTTGCATAGCGTAACTCCGCCCCACCCTGGGGGTATATAAGGAAGTGCGCTGGCAACATGCAGATATGTTTTCGCTTCGGAGCCAAGTTCAGCACTTCACTCCACAGCCAATTCCTGAGTATTATCTCTACTTCTCTTCGAGACGAGCCTCTCTCCAGGTGTTGGTGTGACAGCGAGTTCCAGCGAGTGCACATTCCCTGCTTATCTGTGCAGTGATTTGCCAGAGTTTGTGTGTTCATCTCCCTGGTCGCTTCAACACTTGTGGAGAAAATCTCCTTTCTAAAAGAGCTTGCACGCGGCACGTCTTTTTAAAGATGCCTCGCCCGTGCACTTCTGGTTGCGGTCTATTCATTTCTGACTCTGATGGGCACAATCGCTGTCTTGTGTGTCTGGGTATTGAGCACGCCAAGGCAGCGTTTGTGGATGAGTCATGTTCCCATTGCGGGAACATGCCCATCGCACGGTTGCGGTCGAGACTCAATGACCTTCATGGTAGAGTCCCCTCATCCGCACCCCGGTCTACGAGCTCCGCGAGAGCTGGTACTTCGGCTGGCGGCCAGGGTGACCTGAGGGTTACGGTGTGGAACAAAGCGCTGACTATTCCACGCTCCACACCGCCCTCTAGCACTGTGCAACCCGTGAGTGTTCCAAATGTTGAGTGTTCTTCGGCGGAGCAGTCGAGGACTTTGCCCAGCAGTTCTCGACTGCCCAGAAGTAGACTGAGGCTCTCAAACATGTCCTGCCCCGACGGCCCGCTGCTGCCTCCACCCAGCCGTCGGCACAGGCGCCTCAACCCGCTCGCCACCGAGGACGCCCTCCTGCGGTTCCCCCCCATCCCGCACGGCCCCAGCAGCAGCCTTCACCCCATGGAGGAAACCGCAGGAAGGCGTCACAGCCCCCTCCAGCCCTGCGCCCCGCTAAACGCCAGGCCAAGCGGCGCTCCTGAGACGGGCTGCTCAGAGATGGCTTCCAGTTCTGTGCAGGAGACGGTAGCAGGGCCGCTCCTTCCCCCGGTGGAGGGCCGGGGGAGAATCCTTGGTTTTCCCACTCCCACTGCTCGTCCCTCGACGGGCAGGACCCTAATGTGGTTAAAGACAGAACTGACACACCCATCTCTGAGCACACAGAGTTCTCGGATGACAGTGCGCGCCGCTCACGAGCCTCGCCACTCTCGTCCCCCTCTGTCGCCAGACCCCTGCCAGAGCACACCCCCATGGGACCCTGGTCCTCCCCTGGCCTCCTCTGGCAGGATGCGGCTAATGACCGTGCCCCCGCACCGGGCCGCTATGCCACCCACGCCTGGGCCGGTCATTCCGCCTCGCTGCACCACCGAGGGTACGTCTGTGGTCCGCATGACCCCGCTGGTACAGTTCTTGGGAGCCTGGTTAGAGCTTCCCAGACTGTCCCGCTGGGTCGCGAGGACCATCAGGCTCGGCTACGCGATTCAGTTTGCGCGATCTCCTCCCCGTTTCAGCGGAGTCCGCTTCACGATGGTCGGTGGCAATGCCCCTGTCATGAGATCGGTGGTCGCCACACTACTGGCGAAGGGTGCGATCGAGATTGTCCCTACTGCCGAAATGAAGTCCGGCTTTTACAGCCCCTACTTCATTGTACCGAAGAAAACCGGTGGGTTACGACCAATCCTGGACCTGCGCGTCTTGAACCGCTCCCTTCACAGGATGCCGTTCAAGATGCTCACGGCCAAACGCATTTTCGAATGCGTGCGGCCGCAGGATTGGTTTGCAGCGATCGACCTGAAAGACGCCTACTTCCATGTCTCCATTCTTCCTCAACACAGACCGTTCCTACGGTTTGCTTTCGAGGGGCAGGCATACCAGTACGCGGTTCTCCCTTTCGGGCTAGCCCTGTCTCCTCGCGTCTTCACGAAGGTCGTCGAGGCAGCCCTTGTTCCCCTACGCGAACACGGGGTTCGCATCCTGAACTATCTCGACGACTGGCTGATCCTAGCTCACTCTCGAGACCAGGTTTGCGAACACAGGGACCTAGTGCTCCGGCACCTAGCTCGTCTGGGCCTTCGGGTCAATTGGGAGAAGAGCAAACTCTGCCCCGTGCAGAGGATCTCTTTTCTCGGTATGGAAATCGACTCGGTCGCCATGTGCGCGCAGCTTACGAGCGAGCGCGCGCAGTCACTGCTGACTTGCCTTCGTCAATTCGAGGGCAAGAGTGCGGTTCCACTGAAACTATTTCAGAGGCTCCTGGGGCATATGGCATCCGCAGCCGCAGTAACGCCGCTCGGATTGCTTCATATGAGACTGCTTCAGCTTTGGCTTCGCGATCGAGTCCCGAGGTGGGCATGGCAACACGGCACGCTCCGAGTCCCAGTGACTCCGACCTGCCGTCAGACCTTCACCCCGTGGTCGAACCTCAGTTTTCTTCGGGCTGGTGTGCCCTTAGACCGAGCTTCCAGGCATGTTGTTGTATCAACAGATGCCTCCACCACGGGCTGGGGCGCCATGTGCAATGGACATGCTGCTGCGGGCTCCTGGACAGGACCCAAGCGCCTTTTGCATGCCAATTGCCTCGAGTTGCTGGCTGTACGTCTCGCCCTGGACCGCTTCCGTGCGTTGCTCAGGGGCCAGCACGTACTAGTCCGATCAGACAATACCGCGACAGTAGCGTACATCAACCGACAAGGTGATCTATGCTCCCGCCGTATGTCGCAACTCGCCCGCCACCTCCTCATATGGAGTCAGAAGCATCTGAGGTCGCTTCGAGCCATTTATATCCCGGGAGACCTGAACCGTGCAGCCGACGAGCGGTCTCGGCTTCGGCCTCTCCCTGGAGAATGGAGACTCCATCCCCAGTCGGTTCAGCTGATTTGGGATCAGTTCGGGGACGTTCAAATAGATCTGTTTGCCTCCCACGACTCGTCCCATTGTGGCCTGTTTTATTCCCTGACCGAGGGCACGCTCGGCACGGATGCACTGGCGCACAGCTGGCCGCGGGGCCGCAAGTATGCGTTTCCCCCAGTGAGCCTTCTTGCGCAGACCTTGCGCAAGATCAGGGAGGACGAGGAGCAGGTGATTTTGGTTGCCCTGTATTGGCCCAACCGCACCTGGTTCCCAGAACTAGTACTCCTCGCGACAGCACCTCCCTGGCCAATTCCAGGAAGGACCTGCTTTCTCAGGGACGGGGCACCCTCTGGCACCCTCGTCCCGATCTTTGGAACCTCCACGTGTGGCTCCTGGACGGGACGAGGTAGGTTTGAGTACCCTACCACCAGCGGTGGTGGCTACCATCACTTCCGCTAGAGCATTGTCCACGAGACATGCCTATGCGTTGAAGTGGAACCTCTTCGTCAACTGGTGTTCTTCTAAACAACAAGAACCCACGAAATGCCCGATCAGTGTTGTGCTTTCCTTCCTGCAAGAAGGGTTGGAGCGAAGGCTGTCTCCCTCCACCCTGAAAGTGTACTTTGCCGCTATTGCCGCACATCACGAAGCAGTCGAAGGTAAGTCCGTTGGAAAGCACGACCTGGTCATCAGGTTCCTGAGAGGAGCGAGGAGACTAAATCCTCCTCGCCCTCCTCTCGTTCCCTCTTGGGACCTCTCAGTGGTTTTAACTGCCCTGCAGAGTGCTCCCTTTGAGCCTCTGCAATCAGTGGAGCTTAAAGGGTTAGTTCACCCAAAAATGAAAATTCTGTCAGTAATTACTCACCCTCATGTTGTTCCAATCATGTAAGACTTTCGTTCATCTTCGGATCACAAATTAAGATATTTTTGATTAAATCTGAGAGCTATCTCACTCCTCCATAGGCTTCCAGAGGGACCGAAACTCGCCGGCCCAGAAAGTCAGTGAAGAAAATGTTGAAATAGTCCAAGTGACTACAGTGGCTCTACATTAAGTTTATCATGCGACGACAATACTTTTTGTGCGAAAAAAAACAACAAAAATAACGACTTTATTCAACTATTAGTGTTCTTCAATGTGGGCCTCTGACGAGAGTTCACGGGAGCGCCACGACGCATGCGCGAGAACTGAGATTACGGCGTTCTTCTTCTACTACTACTTGTTACTGGCTGCTCACTCCTTAGGAGTATTATCGCCATCTACTGTACAAGATGACGTCCCGACATTGCCGGGAGCGCAAAACGGTCTGTTTACAAGCAGCTGAAGACGCGCGCTGTATGTAAAACTGTATTCGTAATTATGTCCGCAGATTTCGATGTAGATGAAGATTTTTTTTTTTTTTTAACCAACCATACTTATTTGAACCAGAATACACAGACATTGAACTACAAGAGATGGAAGATGCTGCAACACAACCGCAGTCTGCTTCTGAAAGACAGAAAGCATTGGACAGCTGATGGTGTAAATGTAATCAGTGCCAAGCGATGCCTACTGAGGCCATCCTTAAAAATATTTTGGTTTGCCGTAACAGCAAAAAAAAAAAAAAAAAAAAGGGGTTGGTTGGTCGGTCTTGTAGAAAGCCTTTCTTTAAAGTGAATTTCGTTTTGTATTAATTGTAGCATGCAGGCAATATAATCAGGACATGGAGGCGCCCGCGCGCTCGTCTCTTAAATGAACAAAAACTCTACATTGAATCTTTAAAAAAAAAGAAGAAAGAATAGACCGACCAACCGACCCCTTTTTTTTTTTTTTTTTTTTTTTTTTTTGGCTGTTACGGCAAACCAAAATATTTTTAAGGATGGCCTCAGTAGGCATCGCTTGGCACTGATTACATTTACACCATCAGCTGTCCAATGCTCTCTGTCTTTCAGAAGCAGACTGCGGTTGTGTTGCAGCATCTTCCATCTCTTGCAGTTCAATGTCTGTGTATTCTGGTTCAAATAAGTATGGTTGGTTAAAAAAAAAAATCAAATCTTCATCTACATCGAAATCTGCGGACATATTTACGAATACAGTTTTACATACAGCGCGCGTCTTCAGCTGCTTGTAAACAGACCGTTTTGCGCTCCCGGCAATGTCAGGACGTCATCTTGTACAGTAGATGGCGATAATACTCCTAAGGAGTGAGCAGCCAGTAACAAGTAGTAGTAGAAGAAGAACGCCGTAATCTCAGTTCTCGCGCATGCGTCGTGGCGCTCCCGTGAACTCTCGTCAGAGGCCCACATTGAAGAACACTAATAGTTGAATAAAGTCGTTATTTTTGTTGTTTTTTTTCGCACAAAAAGTATTGTCGTCGCATGATAAACTTAATGTAGAGCCACTGTAGTCACTTGGACTATTTCAACATTTTCTTCACTGACTTTCTGGGCCGGCGAGTTTCGGTCCCTCTGGAAGCCTATGGAGGAGTGAGACAGCTCTCAGATTTAATCAAAAATATCTTAATTTGTGATCCGAAGATGAACGAAAGTCTTACATGATTGGAACAACATGAGGGTGAGTAATTACTGACAGAATTTTCATTTTTGGGTGAACTAACCCTTTAAGTTCCTGTCAATGAAGACAGCGCTCCTGGTTGCATTGGCCTCCATCAAGAGGGTAGGGGACCTGCAGGCATTCTCAGTTGACGAAGCGTGCCTGGAATTCGGGCCGGCTAACTCTCACGTGATCCTGAGACCCCGGCCTGGATATGTGCCCAAGGTTCCCACCACTCCCTTTCGAGACCAGGTGGTGAACCTGCAAGCGCTGCCTTTGGAGGAGGCAGACCCAGCCTTGGCACTGCTCTGTCCAGTACGCGCCCTCCGTGCTTACGTAGACAGAACGCAGTGTTTTAGGACCTCTGACCAGCTCTTAGTCAGTCATGGTGGGAAGCTGAAGGGAAAGGCTCTCTCCAAGCAGAGGTTGTCTCACTGGATAGTGGACGCCATTGCTTTGGCTTACCAGCAGCAAGGTCGACCATGCCCCCTTGGTGTGATGGCCCACTCCACCCGGAGTGTGGCATCCTCTTGGGCTCTAGCGCATGGCGCCTCGCTAACAGACATCTGCAGAGCTGCAGGCTGGGCGACACCTAACACATTCGCGAGATTCTATAATCTCCGAGTGGAGCCAGTTTCTTCTCATGTACTCGCTTCAACTAGCCGGTATTAGATTCTGCTCAGGTGTCTTCGCTTGCTCGCCATTCCTCTCCATGGACGGGATACGTGCAATATTTTCCTCAGGTGAGCCTAATAAGCCCTGAGTCTCCTCCAGCACTGTCGACGTTAACGCCAGAGTTATGCCACCGGCAGCCTTCGTGCTTGGCTAGGTGCCTCCATGTGCATGGTTCCCCCTCCGGGCGACCCCCACATGTGTATTCCACTGTAAGCCTCCTTGAGCATGTGTCTTTCCCTCGGCAAGCCACCTTGCCACCCCTGGGGTTGAAATATTCCACCTGCGGCTGGACACCCCAGTGATTCACCATATGCAGCCCCCCGGGGTCATATGTCAAGTCAAGTCAAGTCAAGTTTATTTGTATAGCGCTTTTCACAATACAGATTGTATCAAAGCAGCTTCACAGTATTAAATTAAAATAATACAACAAAGTTTGTTTCAAGAGGAATTTATTGATTGATAAAATTTAATTAAATATCCCCAAAATATCCCAAACTGAGCAAGCCAAAGGCAACAGTGGCAAGGAACCGAAAAACTCCATCAAGTGACCTAATGGAGAAAAAAAACCTTGGGAGAACCCAGGCTCAGTCGGGGGCCAGTTCTCCTCTGGCATTTATGAGCTAGAGGCCGGATTGTAGTTTGAACTGTAGGATTATATGAATGCCTGGCTGAAGAGATGCGACTTTAATCTAGTTTTAAACTGGGAGAGTGAGTCTGAGCAACGAACAGTATCAGGAAGACTATTCCAGAGTTTTGGAGCCAAATGTGAAAATGCTCTCCCTCCTTTAGTGGTTCTGGATATCCTAGGTATGACCAAAAGCCTTGAATTTAGTGATCTTAAAGAGCGCGATGGATTATAGGGTGATAGAAGATCCGTTAAATAGACTGGAGCTAAGCCGTTTAGGGCTTTATAAGTCAGTAGCAATATCTTATAATTAATACGGAGCTTTATAGGTAACCAATGCAGTGATGATAAAATCGGTGTTATATGATCATATTTTCTTGATCTCGTAAGAACTCTAGCGGCGGCATTTTGGACTAACTGTAGCTTGTTTATTGAGGATGCAGGACAACCAGCTAATAAAGCATTACAGTAATCTAGTCTCGAGGTCATGAATGCATGAACTAACTTTTCTGCATCAGAAACTGATAGCATATTACGTAGCTTAGCAATGTTTCTAAGGTAGAAAAAGGCTGTTTTTGTAACATATGAAATATGATTTTCAAAAGACAGGTTGCAATCGAGTATAACACCCAGGTCTTTTACTGTAGAGGATAAAGTAACAGGACATCCTATGATGTTAAAGTTGTATTGTGCGAGGTTTTGTGGGCGTTTTTTTGAACCGATAAGTATTACCTGTCTTGTCTGGATTTAATAAAAGAAAATTACGCGTCATCCAATCTTTTATATCTTTAACACACTCTGTCAATTTGGAAAATTTAACGTTTTCATCCGGCCGTGATGAAATATATATTTGAGTGTCATCAGCATAAAAATGGAAACTAATTCCATGTTTCCTTATAATATTTCCAAGTGGCATCATATATATGGAAAATAACAGAGGGCCTAATACAGATCCCTGCGGCACTCCATAGTTTACTGGAGTTATGATCGATTTTTCTCCATTTAAATAGACAAAATGGTAGCGGTCAGATAGGTATGATTTGAACCAGCTTAATGCTTGTCCTTGATCACCAGTATAATTTTGTAGTCGATCTAAGAGTAATGTATGATCTATAGTATCGAACGCAGCACTAAGATCAAGTAAAACTAGTATTGAGATACAGCCTTGGTCAGAAGCTAAAAGTAAATCATTTGTGATTTTAACGAGCGCAGTTTCAGTGCTATGATGCGGTCTGAATCCAGACTGAAACTTTTCATAGATATCATTTTGTTGCAAGAAAGAGCCCAGTTGAGCGGACACCACTTTTTCTAATATTTTAGACATAAATGGAAGATTTGAAATGGGTCTATAATTTGCTAGATTATTATGATCTAATTGTGGTTTCTTAATGAGAGGTTTTATAACTGCCAATTTAAATGTTCTTGGAACATGACCTAAAGATAAAGACAAGTTAATAATATTGAGGAGAGGCTCTTCCACTACAGGTAACACTTCTTTCAGTAGTTTAGTTGGTATAGGATCTAATAAACATGTTGTTGTTTTAGATGAAGTGATAAGTTTATTTAACTATTCCAAGTGTATGTGTATTCCAAGTCCCCCCCCTACGGGTTGGGCATGATTGCATATTTCCACTGAGATATGCTCCCCAGTGTACCTTGGTATTCCTGTGTTAAGTAGGAGTCCTTCGTCCGTGCCAGTCTCACGACAGGGAGCTCAGACTTACGCAGGGCACTGGAAGACAGTCGAGGGGTGGCGTGATTACACTGGGAACCCCATTCGTCGTCATCCGACGTAACTCGGAGTGACTACGAAAGGGAACGTCTCGGTTACGTATGTAACCCTCGTTCCCTGAGTAGGGAACGGAGACGTTACGTCTCCCTGCCACTTCCGCTATACCGCTGGAACGCCTGAGTTCAGTCTCGGCTCCGAAGCGAAGACATATCTGCATGTTGCCAGCGCACTTCTTTATTTACCCCCAGGGTGGGGCGGAGTTACGCTATGCAAATTCCACAGACCCATGGCATTTCATTGCCATAGGCTCGTTTTATATACTCGAAGATGATAGGCTTTCTAAGCGAAACCCCATTCGTCGTCATCCGACGTAACCCTACTCAGGGAACAAGGGTTACATACGTAACCGTGACGTTTTCTTTAATCAAGAAACACTATGTCCATAAAGGTTAATGTTTTTTTTGTTTTGTTTTTTTGAAGAGCGGAGAATAGTCTTTGCTGTGTAGTTGAAGCAAATATACTGTTTGTGCATAGCGCTTCATGTTCTGTATCATGAGATTGTAATCATGAAATTTCAACAAGAAGAAAACTGAGCTCCTATAGCTACAATAAACTTTATATATTGTACATTGGTGAAAACGTAATGAGATGCACATACTGCCTCAGATGCGGCTGTTCCAGTGACGGACAAAATATGTCATGCGCTGGTCAAAAACCTTGTAGGCTTACTCAATTTGAGCTTGATTTTCATAAAATGTTAATATTATAATGACATGTGGAAGTGTCTGACCATAGCTATATAAAGCCACATTAAAAACGGTGACGACAGTGTTTAATTAAATAGGAGGTTTCCGCCCGACAGCGACAATATTTAAATCAGTTTTTTTTTCATCACCAACAACGTCATACTATGAACTTATTGTGGTCCTCCTGCTCAAGTTTCCCATTAAATGTGAGTACTAATTTTAATATAAAATCTAGTTTTTATATGCTATTTGAAGCAATGCATGTTTGTGCAATTTTGTCAGCCTATATTTTTATATGGTGGTGTGCCATGGGATTTTTTACGTATCAAAACGGTGCCGTGGCAAAAAAAAAAAAGGTTGGTTTAACACTGCTCTAGGAGACCTGAGGCTCACAGTGGGAGTGTTTCCCTGTGGTCCTCCCGCTCCACTGGCCTGTCGTGTGCCGTCGAGCTGCCGGGTGATGGTGAGGGGTGTTTGCTTTTCAAATCAACAATGGAGTTTAAAAAATACGACAGATGGACCGATGATGAGATTCAGGCTTTATTAAGCTTATATGAGGAGGACGAAATCCAGCGGGAACTGGAAAGTCACACACAATCCTACGTCACCGGACTAATTTGCCTAATCTTCACTGTATTTTAGACTGCAATGGAAACACAGACAGCAACAGGTCTGGGGGAAAAAAGATCCTGGGACAGATTGGGTAATTTCAGTGGAAACGCGGCTTTAGATGAACATCTTATTGAAGAGCTACAGCAGCATTTAGTTTCCAATAGTCTGTTTTAAAACTCAGTCACACTAGTACTGTGTGCTGGAAGACACTGTTTCTTCTCTTTCATTTTTAACTATTTATTTGACATCTCTCTTCTTTATTCTCTGTTGAAAAGGCAGATTGCTGTATGTACACAATCAGTACAATGTATCAAATGCTGGAAATTAAACAATTACTAACTAGATAAATAACACATAAAAATGTGAGCAATAGAGAAAACCCAGAAAGTGCCCTGTTATAAACAATGAAACATAAGCCCTGCTGTCTTCAAATAAATAAACTTCAGTCACACTGTAAGTTTGTAGTTTCTCCAGCTTGAATTGTGGGTTCATCAGTAGATCACTGATGTTTTTCACTCCAGAGTCTCCTAGTTTATTCCAGCTCAGGTTCAGCTCTCTCAGGTGTGACGGGTTTGATATCAGAAACAAGCGTTTGTTCGCCAATTTCTGCTCATTTGTTAAATATATAGTATGTGATGTTTTGTCAAAAATAAAGTAGGTATATTGCATTATCAACTAAGATGTTATTATAGTGTTTGTTCCAATATTCAAACTAATGAATCCTTAACGTTTGTAGCATATGGACAATCTCACGGTGACTTGTCATTTTTAAGATTCAGAAAAGCTTTTAACCGTTAACCCCATAAGTGTAAATCATAGCTTAGCGCCTAAGAGTCTGAATCAAATGACCCTTTTTGACACGTTTGTTGCCGAATTAAGTTTAACAGAAACATATCCAACTCAAGGAGGTGGCTTCAAAGACTTATCTATTCTCCCCCTCTCTCTGCAAGCCAGAAACCCACGGGCCACAGAAAAGCTCTGAGATGCCATTACACACACAAACATTCCTTGCATTTAATTCAGAATATAAGTGATTCAAAATCTGTATATGATGTATTAAAGTATGCATGTATGATTTGCCTTATATTGACATAGTTGCGTTATTCCTAGTTGAACTTTTAAATGCCTATTTTAAAGAATAAGAAAGTATCTCTATGTTTGTATCCTTCAGATATAGCAATATTGGTATCTAATTGAACCTCTCGGTGTGCCTAAGCTAAATATATATGGTAGGTTATGATAAAATGTATTATACTGTGTTTACCATCATTTGGAGTAGAAATGACAAAATCCTCGATCTGAGACAAAGAAACTCTTTCCCGCTCAGAATGTCTTGATCCGATTGGTCTAACTACCCAAAAAAGGAGTGGACTTTGAAATTCTTAAAGGAGGAGACACACAACGTAGTCTTTGCTTTTTGTCTCTTTTATGATTCTTGTTTGGGCTTGTCTCATCGTCTCTCCGCTTTGTTTTGTGTTTTACTTTTGCTTCTTTGCTTTTTGGTATTAGTCGTACCTCCGGCTTCTTGCCTTATTTAGTCTCGTGTTCATTCATTTACACCTCCGAGTGAAACGGACTTTGAACTAAGTTTCTGGCAACTCTTACAAGAAAATTGTTTGAACTTCCCGCGAACTACACGAGCTCCGGAAGAACCAAAAGAACGCATCCCACTAACGTACACACCGAGAACGGACACTCACACACACGCATCAGCAACGAAAGATCAATGCAAGTATTCTTTTACCAAGATTTAAATGCTTAAAGTTATATACCCCTGCTTAAGGTGGTTTTGATTATTTTTGCTTGTTCTCAAAGGTTCATTGTTTGTGATTTGTTTGCCCTTCTGTAATCTGCTCTTTTTTTCTTTATGTACTTTCATTATACTATTCATATATGTATTCTTCGTTTAATGTAGTTGTACGTTTATAGTTTCAATTATTAAAAACCTATTTTATGCTTGATTGTCTCTGTTTGCTGCTCACGGAAGAAAGCCTCTTAAATGTGTACGATATTTAGCTACAAGCTGTATTTGTGATCAGACTACAAGTTAATAATTTTGTAAAACAAGAAAGTTCTTCCTCATGGCCAGATGAATAGCCTTTCTTGACAGTTTATAAGAAGAACCCTCCTTGAGAGTCGATAAGAAATCACATGATTCATTTGTCGGACAAACGAATTATTCGAGGTGACATTAACTTTATAGGAATTCACAAATTTGATATATAGCCCATCTGTATAATAATAATAATTAATTGTAATTCGTTGTGGTTAATTGTTTATATATAGAGATACAAATATATGGGCTTTGTATTCCCTTTTTGGGCGATTTAAAGTATGTAAGTGATAACCAATATGATTAGTTATTGATTATTAATAACTAATAATTGATCATTAATAATCAATAATTGTATATTCCCCTCATTTTGAGCTGGTGTCGCTACACTTTGAAATGCGTATGATAAAATGTATACTTTTTACAAAGGAAGATAACACTTGAAATATTGTTAAAATTGTAATTGTTGTTAATTTACATGTGAAAACTTTTTAATAAAATAGCAAAAAATATATTTACAAGGTAGATGTAAGCAATATCTTAATAGGTCAATATAAGCCTTCTCATTAAATTATTTATTATTGTTTTTTTATTAGTGACACATTTGGGGAGAGTATATATTCCAAAACTTTCTGAAAATACAGTATGAGAATTAACTGCATAGTTACTAGAAATGTTTACCTTGGATATTGTACAATTTGCATGCATACAAAATAAGTCCTCACATTCTTTACTTGTGGTACCCTCTCAGTGACACACCTGAATGAAAGGCTCATTATGCAGCTCATTATGCAGGTCATTGTCTTCTCAGGTGTGAATCAGAGCATTATTCATGATCATTCACGCCCCCACGCATATTGCCTTTCCAAACAAAACGTGTCTTACAAAATTTAAATCAATGTATTGTTTTATGTGAATGATTAGGCAGGATGATTTTCAGATCATTTTGAAGAAAAAACTCTAGGCGACAACATCCATTAGTCAAAAGTCTTGTGGACACATACTAAATATTACTAAGTACTTTAAATTGTTGTGTGCTCTGTGTGACGCTGAGGAAAAAAATGCTTAAAAGTAAAGTAATATAAATAAATTAGCAATACTCACGTCAGTGTGTTGAGTTGACAGTGTTTATCCTGCAGTAGAGCAGCAATCTGATTCACTCGTGTGACTCCTAGTTCATGTTTACTCAGATTCAGCTTTCTCTGGAGTAACGGGTTTATACCCACAACTCTATTCACATACTGACAGGCTTTATCTGCAGCAGAACTCAAAAACCTGCAGAAGAGTCAATTCAGTTCTCAAGTAAATGTCCAGCTTATTATATAACTAAAATAATATATTTGTTATGAATATTTAGTCTGCATATAGCTAATTTAGTTAATTATTTGATCCCTGTCTCACGTCAGTGTTTTCAGTTGACAGTCTGGATCCTGTAGTAAATCATTGAGCTTCTTTACTCCTGATTGTCCAGGATCATTTCCTGTGAGATCCAGCTCTATCAGGTGTGAAGGGTTTGATCTCAGAGCTGAAGCCAGAGCTTTATAACCTTCTTCTGTCACACTGCAGTTAGAGAGTCTAGAACAGGAATGGAAACATTCAGCTGATTAATCAGTTAAACCTGAACAATATAAATCCATAAACTGAATTTTATTTTATTCTTTGTACGAATGTAATGAAAGTCAGTTGCAAAAACTGACACTTTAATATGGAGGCAAACAAAAGGCTCAGAGAACTTTAATATGTTAGACATCAACATCCCTTTCAAGATTGCTATTATCTAAAACTGTACATCTCTGAAAGTCTATGATCTGAATGATCCACAACAAGCAACCTGAAAATGGTCGGAAAATTAGAAAATTAAAGTTTGGGAATAAAGTCCAGATTTCAATTCCATTAAAATTCTGTGGAAGGACTTGAAACACAGCTCATGCTGGAAAGCCTACAAATGTCACTGAGCTGAAGCAGCTTTGCAAGGATGAGTGAGACAAACGGACCAAAAGACCTTCACAGTGGTGTAAAACACTCATTAAACTACAGTAAGTGTTTAGTCGAGACTAGCTGCAAAGCTGAAAGCAGAATCAAAGATACACAGCTTCCTCAAAAGCACTAAAATACATTAATCCTATCACATAAAATATTAAGATAAGTGATTTCTACCAGATCTCATCCTCCTTTCTGTGGCAGATTTACCAGCTCTAACAGAATCATCTGAATTCTGACTCAACACTAGGTATGCAAATAACGATTAAATCACTAAATTATAAATTACTATAAACAAAAACAGCACAATGTAAGTGTGAACTTAGGTGTTAGGGTTAGGGCTAACTAACCCTAACCCTTATAAGAAGTAGAATATACATATATAGAAAATACTTTATCCACTAAATATTATAATCCCCTGCAATTATTTGCATTACAGTGCAGCATCAAATGAATGCAGCACTAAATGAATGCTTAATGTCACTTCAATATTACTCAGTGAAAAAAACACAACAATAAAATGGCACAATGACAACCTTGCTTATATTGAACATCAAACTTTTATCAACTAAACAAATAGGATGGCATAGTATACCCCATTGTAACACTGATAAATGAAGGTCTTTGAATTTTCCCCTAAATTTAAAACAAATGCTTTGTTTGTGGTTCATTAGTATTTGTTATGGTTTAGAAGGAGAGAACCCAATCGCAGACCATTTGCAGACATCTCTAGGGTTTATTACAGAAAAAAACAGGGAAAACAAAACCCACGAGGGGGCAAAACAAGACAGGATTGACAAACAAGACTAGACTAAGACTGACAGAAAACTGAACAATAAACTAACAGCTAAGACAGGATCAAAACACTTCACAAGACTTCTCAACAGGTTACTCACAAATGAATCTTCACATAAAGATTGGCAATGAACCGGCACAGGACAGCAAACACAAGGGGATTAAATAGGGAGAAACTAATGAGGGAAACAGGTGACGGCGATGATACAATAAAGATAACAAGATGAGATAACAAGGGGGCGGGGTTACATGACGAGACAACGCAAGCACACAGCCAAACAAATGGCCATGTGCTTACACACAAAACATGGGCCTGTCATGATCCTGCCTCAAGACCAGGGAAAATCAGAGACAAGAAGGCAGAATCATGACAGAACCCCTCCCTTAAGGAGCGGCTTCCAGACGCTCCCTAAGGGAACACTAAACACGTGACATGACGGACTGAGACATGGACACAAACCAACAAAACATGACAAATAACAATAAAGGCAGACATGAAAAAACAATAACAGGGTTGGGGTGACATATCAAATACAATAAACAAGGCAAGGGAGGTGGAGGAAACACAAAGTTCTTAGGGGGCAGTCCAGGGTGAACAGGTGGACTAGGGGTCTTGGGTTGACAGGACGATGGCTGAGGACGAGGGGTCCGGGCAGACTTGGATGGGGAAACACGAGGAACAGTCTTAGGGGAAACAGACCGGGGTGAAGTGGTGACAGGGGTGTCCGGGGAAACAAACAGAGGTCGGGTGACAGCTGGTACGGGGCTGGACACATCTGCTGGGACAGGACTGGACACAGACATCCTCCTGTCTGCTGGGACGGGACTGGACACATCTGCTGGGACGGGACTGGACACATCTGCTGGGACGGGACTGGACACATCTGCTGGGACGGGACTGGACACATCTGCTGGGACGGGACTGGACACATCTGCTGGGACGGGACTGGACACATCTGCTGGGACGGGACTGGACACATCTGCTGGGACGGGACTGGACACATCTGCTGGGACGGGACTGGACACATCTGCTGGGACGGGACTGGACACAATAGCTGGGACAGGGCTGGACACAATAGCTGGGACAGCACTTGCAGTGGCGGGCTCAGGAACAGCGCTTGCAGTAGCGGGCTTCAGATCAACACTGGCTGCAGCTGACTCAGGAACCGGATCTCTTGCAGCTGTGGATTCAGGACTAGAGGACTTGACAGGACTGACAGGGACCTCAAGGATCTTGACTAGACGTGACAGATAATTAGATAAGGTCTTTGCCGCGACAACAACAGGTAAGTCTTGATGGGCTGATACGGCTTGAAGAACTGCTTCAGCAGCTGAATCGGCCGCAGCTTTCTCCTCAGCACTCACGGCAGTGGGCTGAGGAACAGCGCTTGCAGTAGCGGGCTCTGGGACAGCGCTTGCAGTAGCGGGCTCTGGGACAGCGCTTGCAGTAGCGGGCTCTGGGACAGCGCCTGGGACAGCGCTCGCAGTGGCGGGCTCTGGGACAGCGCTTGCAGGAGCGGGCTCTGGAACAGCGCTTGCAGGAGCGGGCTCTGGAACAGCGCTTGCAGGAGCGGGCTCTGGAACAGCGCTTACAGTAGCTAGAGATGACGAGCGAGAGGCTCCCTTTCTCCTCTTTCTCCTTGAACGCGAAGCCGAATCTGTAGCTGGGCTAGCGACCAGTTGGAGATGTTCAGCTGGAACCGTAACAGGAGCAGGGATGGCGTTCTCGGGCAGCGCTGACTCGGTCGAGGAAGACTCAGACGGGGAATCCCAGGAAACTCGTCTCCCTCGTTTACCATGGAGAACAATGGGAACAGAAGAGGCCTCAGGAGAAGAAGTGGAACCAGCCTTATCACCAAGGGCAACAACGGCCAGGACGCGACCCTCTGGGATCACAGGAAGCTTGGCAGAAGGTGGAGAGGACAACCACCATTGTTCCCGGAGCTCCGACTGCCACTTGAGAAGAGACACACTGTCTGCTGGGTTCAATGTTGGCCGGTTCATTCTGTTATGGTTTAGAAGGAGAGAACCCAATCGCAGACCATTTGCAGACATCTCTAGGGTTTATTACAGAAAAAAACAGGGAAAACAAAACCCACGAGGGGGCAAAACAAGACAGGATTGACAAACAAGACTAGACTAAGACTGACAGAAAACTGAACAATAAACTAACAGCTAAGACAGGATCAAAACACTTCACAAGACTTCTCAACAGGTTACTCACAAATGAATCTTCACATAAAGATTGGCAATGAACCGGCACAGGACAGCAAACACAAGGGGATTAAATAGGGAGAAACTAATGAGGGAAACAGGTGACGGCGATGATACAATAAAGATAACAAGATGAGATAACAAGGGGGCGGGGTTACATGACGAGACAACGCAAGCACACAGCCAAACAAATGGCCATGTGCTTACACACAAAACATGGGCCTGTCATGATCCTGCCTCAAGACCAGGGAAAATCAGAGACAAGAAGGCAGAATCATGACAGTATTAATGAAAATAAAATAGTACTATGATAAATTCACTTATTTTAAACATTGGATTTTTATTAACAAAATTGATAAGAAGGATGATATGCTATACTGTAACGGTCACCAGCTGGAGTGCCCATGAGAGCCACCAGAGGGCACACTCCACACCAGACTATTGTCCCTCTCACAAACTACATTTCCCAGAACTAGCTGCCCGGACTCATCATCATTGATTGCATTCACCTGTATCTTATAACCCTGTTAGTCTCAGCCTATTTATACCTTGTACACTCACTCATTCCCTGCGAAGTCTTGTATGTTGTTGCACTGCATTTCCGAGCGTTTTCCCTGGTTTCATGTCTCATTTTTTGGATTTATTGCCTGTTCCGTGGATTACTCTCTTGCCTCTGACCCCTGCCTGTTTTGTTTTGTTTGTTTGTTTGTTTGGACTGCCTACCTGTGTTTTGACCCATTGAATGTACTTTGGATTACGCCTGTGGATACCCCTTAAATAAAGCTGCGTTTGGATCTAACTTTCATGTCTCGGAGCAGTTCGTGACATACCCACATTGTAACAAATAAAATATCTTTGGATTGCTTAGTTTGTGGCTCATTATTATTTTGAATGAAAAACACAACAACAACAGAACAAAGACAAACTTACTTATATAAAACAAAGAAATGCAACTTTAATTCATAACTTTTAACATGTAAAGTTCTTAGGGGGCAGTCCAGGGTGAACAGGTGGACTAGGGGTCTTGGGTTGACAGGACGATGGCTGAGGACGAGGGGTCCGGGCAGACTTGGATGGGGAAACACGAGGAACAGTCTTAGGGGAAACAGACCGGGGTGAAGTGGTGACAGGGGTGTCCGGGGAAACAAACAGAGGTCGGGTGACAGCTGGTACGGGGCTGGACACATCTGCTGGGACAGGACTGGACACAGACATCCTCCTGTCTGCTGGGACGGGACTGGACACATCTGCTGGGACGGGACTGGACACATCTGCTGGGACGGGACTGGACACATCTGCTGGGACGGGACTGGACACATCTGCTGGGACGGGACTGGACACATCTGCTGGGACGGGACTGGACACAATAGCTGGGACGGGACTGGACACAATAGCTGGGACAGGGCTGGACACAATAGCTGGGACAGCACTTGCAGTGGCGGGCTCAGGAACAGCGCTTGCAGTAGCGGGCTTCAGATCAACACTGGCTGCAGCTGACTCAGGAACCGGATCTCTTGCAGCTGTGGATTCAGGACTAGAGGACTTGACAGGACTGACAGGGACCTCAAGGATCTTGACTAGACGTGACAGATAATTAGATAAGGTCTTTGCCGCGACAACAACAGGTAAGTCTTGATGGGCTGATACGGCTTGAAGAACTGCTTCAGCAGCTGAATCGGCCGCAGCTTTCTCCTCAGCACTCACGGCAGTGGGCTGAGGAACAGCGCTTGCAGTAGCGGGCTCTGGGACAGCGCTTGCAGTAGCGGGCTCTGGGACAGCGCTTGCAGTAGCGGGCTCTGGGACAGCGCCTGGGACAGCGCTCGCAGTGGCGGGCTCTGGGACAGCGCTTGCAGGAGCGGGCTCTGGAACAGCGCTTGCAGGAGCGGGCTCTGGAACAGCGCTTGCAGGAGCGGGCTCTGGAACAGCGCTTACAGTAGCTAGAGATGACGAGCGAGAGGCTCCCTTTCTCCTCTTTCTCCTTGAACGCGAAGCCGAATCTGTAGCTGGGCTAGCGACCAGTTGGAGATGTTCAGCTGGAACCGTAACAGGAGCAGGGATGGCGTTCTCGGGCAGCGCTGACTCGGTCGAGGAAGACTCAGACGGGGAATCCCAGGAAACTCGTCTCCCTCGTTTACCATGGAGAACAATGGGAACAGAAGAGGCCTCAGGAGAAGAAGTGGAACCAGCCTTATCACCAAGGGCAACAACGGCCAGGACGCGACCCTCTGGGATCACAGGAAGCTTGGCAGAAGGTGGAGAGGACAACCACCATTGTTCCCGGAGCTCCGACTGCCACTTGAGAAGAGACACACTGTCTGCTGGGTTCAATGTTGGCCGGTTCATTCTGTTATGGTTTAGAAGGAGAGAACCCAATCGCAGACCATTTGCAGACATCTCTAGGGTTTATTACAGAAAAAAACAGGGAAAACAAAACCCACGAGGGGGCAAAACAAGACAGGATTGACAAACAAGACTAGACTAAGACTGACAGAAAACTGAACAATAAACTAACAGCTAAGACAGGATCAAAACACTTCACAAGACTTCTCAACAGGTTACTCACAAATGAATCTTCACATAAAGATTGGCAATGAACCGGCACAGGACAGCAAACACAAGGGGATTAAATAGGGAGAAACTAATGAGGGAAACAGGTGACGGCGATGATACAATAAAGATAACAAGATGAGATAACAAGGGGGCGGGGTTACATGACGAGACAACGCAAGCACACAGCCAAACAAATGGCCATGTGCTTACACACAAAACATGGGCCTGTCATGATCCTGCCTCAAGACCAGGGAAAATCAGAGACAAGAAGGCAGAATCATGACAGTATTAATGAAAATAAAATAGTACTATGATAAATTCACTTATTTTAAACATTGGATTTTTATTAACAAAATTGATAAGAAGGATGATATGCTATACTGTAACGGTCACCAGCTGGAGTGCCCATGAGAGCCACCAGAGGGCACACTCCACACCAGACTATTGTCCCTCTCACAAACTACATTTCCCAGAACTAGCTGCCCGGACTCATCATCATTGATTGCATTCACCTGTATCTTATAACCCTGTTAGTCTCAGCCTATTTATACCTTGTACACTCACTCATTCCCTGCGAAGTCTTGTATGTTGTTGCACTGCATTTCCGAGCGTTTTCCCTGGTTTCATGTCTCATTTTTTGGATTTATTGCCTGTTCCGTGGATTACTCTCTTGCCTCTGACCCCTGCCTGTTTTGTTTTGTTTGTTTGTTTGTTTGGACTGCCTACCTGTGTTTTGACCCATTGAATGTACTTTGGATTACGCCTGTGGATACCCCTTAAATAAAGCTGCGTTTGGATCTAACTTTCATGTCTCGGAGCAGTTCGTGACATACCCACATTGTAACAAATAAAATATCTTTGGATTGCTTAGTTTGTGGCTCATTATTATTTTGAATGAAAAACACAACAACAACAGAACAAAGACAAACTTACTTATATAAAACAAAGAAATGCAACTTTAATTCATAACTTTTAGCCTCCGGGATCGTCCTGTCAGTCTTTGCACATTACTTTAGTCATGTGACTCCTGTGGTTCAACTTACCTCAGTATCTCCAATTTACACTTTATATTCTTCAGTCCAGTGCAGAGCAGCTTCACTCCTGAATCCTGCAGATTATTATTGTTCATGTTCAGTTCTTTCAGATTGGTATCTGATCCAAGAACTGCAGCCAGAGCTGAACAGCTTTTGTCTGTTAAGTTACAATCATTTAACCTACAATAAATCACAACACAGAATTAGATGGCACACATACAATACATGTTCTATATACAAATATTAAATACATTTTCCATTTATTTTTTACATAAAGCATATACAGCAAAGAGGCTGAGTTAAACTAACATTCATCTTCAAAAACTACTATTTCTTGTACATTAGTGTTTTTTATTCAGTGACAAATTTTCTAGATAAAATGAAGCATGTTTGAAAAGATATTTGTGTAAAGCTTTTATAACTATAGGATTTTTTCTCTATTTCTGTCACCTGATGGAGTTTGGGTTTTTGCCACTGTTGCCTCTGTCTTGCTTAGTTGGGGACACTTAATATTCATCAAGATTATTGACTTGACTGCACTGACACTATTAGATGAGACAGTTCACACTTTTATGGCAAGTTAAAGGCCTTTCACTATAATTCTAAAAATGCCTTCATTCACATGTACATGTATTTTTGATATAAAATCTTTAATGATTTAAGTAAAGCTAAGATTACTTAAACCTAAGAAATTGTATTTGTTTTTAATATTTCAAGATTAAGTTTAGTTGATGGCTGATGCCGTTATCTTAGAGAGCAGGCTTTTGATAAATGTTTGTTTGTAAATTTCTCGATCTACATATTACATTACATTATTACTACATTAAACTACAGCATTACTGATAAAAATAAGCATTTAAAATGTCTAATTATTGGGACATACAGAGGGACTGTCACGGTGAGGTGCAGGCAGAAGAAGACGAAGGAGAATCAAAAGTTCCAATGCAAACTTTTACTCACAATAAAAATAACACGTACATAGAAGACGGGTAGAAGGTTCACACACACTAAATACAACAGAGATCGGACAAGGACTGAATGGAATTTAAATACAAACGCAGATTACACTTATTAACAGAACACAGGTGAGATAGATGATGATGATGATGACTAAACAGGTGATACAACTGAACTGATAATTATGGCAAACATAGAAACAAAGGAGTGGCGGGAAAAGAACAAAAGCAAACAGGAACCAAGCAAAACTCAAACTGAAAGTCCAAACAAACGCTGACACGTGACAGGGACAACTAAAATATTATGTGGTATTATATGTACTTTATTTAAGAAGCTTGTTTTATATAAATCTCAATGTTTTATTTTAGAACCTTTCAGAATGTCATCTTACTTGTTGGCAATATAAATAGCATCTGTACCAAATTACATTATTTCACCCCAGTTTGGGCATATGAATAAAATATTTTTTTTTTTTTTCTTCCTCAAGTATGAGCATGAGCTAATATATAATTCTATATAAGTCATAAAAGTCTGGTGTATCATATGATAAAAAACAAACATGCAAACATTTTTACATGGTCTTTTATATTCTGTCTAAAGGTTTGATAAACACTTGTCAAAAAAAAAATCATATGTCAGGCTTTATAGGGATAAGTTCATGTTCATGATGAGGAATCACTATAGAGTAATGTAGATAAAGACATTTTTCAGATGAGAGCAAAATATATTAAAAGACTTACAGAGCTCTTCTGGAGGTTTTGATGACTGCCGATAATCTAATGAGACACTCGTCTGATTTCTTGAATTTCTGAAGCTCAAACTCCTCCAGCTCTTCCTCAGATGTCAACAACACAAAGGCTAAAGCAGACCACTGGGCAGGTGAAAGGTCACCAGATGAGAGACTTCCTTTGCTAAGGTGGGTCTGAATCTCTTTCACCAGAGTTTGGTCGTTCAGTTCATTCAGACAGTAGAACAGATTGATGGATCTCTCTGCAGGAAGATCATCTTCTAATTTCTGCTTGATGTACTGAACGATTTCCTTGTTGCTCTGGTCATTGCCGTCTTGCTGTGTCAACAGACCTCGTAAGAGTCGTCGATTGGACTGGAGTGACAGACCGAGGAGGAAGCGAAGGAAAAGGTCCAGGTGTCCATTGTCACTCTCGAGTGCCTGGTCCACTGCAGTCTTGAGAAAATCAATCATGGTTTCATTTCTGTTTTCCTGTTCTGTAGACTCATGATCAAACACACTTGTCTTGTTGATGTCTAGAAACAGATGTGCATAAAGGGCTGCAATAAACTCTTGAATGCTCAAGTGAACAAAGCAGTACATGGTACCAAGAACGATCCCTGTTTCCTCCTTAAAGATCTGGGTACACATGCCTGAGTACACTGATGCCTTATAGACGTCAATACCACAGGCTTCCAGGTCTGTGTCATAGAAGATCAGGTTACTTCTTTCCAGCTGATGAAATGCCAGTTTCCCCAGTGAAAGGATGGCGTCTTTATCCCAGGAAACATCTGGTGTGTATTCTCCATCATACTTTCGGCGGCTCTGCTGGATCTGAAAGCGGAGGAAGTGTGTGTACATTTGTGTCAGAGTCTTGGGAGTGTCTTCAGTGTTTGATTCCTGCAGTGTTTTAGAGATCTCATCAGCCTGAGTGTTTTTCACATCATTATTTCTTTTCTCCTCCAGAATGTTCTGGAGAACCGTGGCCGAAATCCAGCAGAAGACTGGGATGTGGCACATGATAAAGAGACTCTTTGATTGTTTAATGTGATCTATGATTGTGTTGGCCAGATCCTCATCCGTGAATCTTTTTTTTAAGTACTCTTGCTTTTGTGCATCACTGAATCCTCTTATCTCTGTCAGCCGGTCGATACAGTCAGGAGGAATCTTACTGGCAGCTGCTGGTCTGGTGGTGATCCAGATGAGAGCAGAAGGAAGCAGATTTCCCTTCATGAGGTTCGTTAGGAGAACATCCAGAGAGGCTGGTGACGATACATCACGCCACGTCTCATTACAGTCAAACTTCAGAGGAAGGCGACATTCGTCCAGTCCATCAAGGATGAAAAGGACTTTGAATTGATTCCTTCTTGCAAAGTTTAGTCCTTTTGTCTCTGGAAAAAATTTTGTTACAAGATTCATCAAACTTAGTTTTTCTGTCTCCATTAAGTTCATCTCTCTGAATGGAAGAGGAAATATGAAGCTGATATCTTGATTTTCTTTTCCTTCAGCCCAGTCCAGAACAAACTTTTGCACAGAGACTGATTTCCCGATGCCAGCGACTCCTTTTGTCAGTGCATTTCGGATCTCCTTGTCTTGTTCAGGAGCTTCAAACAAATTTGTGCATTCAACCTGTATCTCTTGTGCTTCATGACGCCTGGAAGCAATTTCAATCTGTCTCACCTCATGTTCAGTATTGACCTGTTCACTGCCACCCTGAGTGATATAGAGATCTGTGTAGATGTTATTCAGAAGTGTGGAGTCACCTTGCTTCGCAATTCCTTCAAACACACATTGATACTTCTTCTTTAGGCCACATTTCAGCTGAGGAATGAAGAACAGCTCATCTAAACACAGGAACAGAAAATAGTTTTAGTCTTCATTTTCTCTCCTACATTTATAAGAGACAATCAGACAGATGATCATGAGTCTCTAACCTTCTAGAGCATCAGCAGCTTCATCTTGCTTCATCTCTCTCAGGTAATGTAGTGTGAGATCAAGAGCTGATTCTTTGATACTGGATCTGTTCTCAATAAAGTCCTTCACAAAGTGTTGTGTGTTCTCTTTTTGTAATATTTTCTTAAACTTCTCCAGTTCATTTTTCAGACATGTGATTATTTTTCTCTCAAGATTCTACAAACAAAAGTAAGAGAAAAGACACAATTTAAACCAAATTGTACATCTACATTTGGTCAACACAATTTATTCAATAACTATAATATCTATTGTCAAGTTACTCTTTGGATTTCACACATCAGTTCTGCCTCTAACTTGAAAAAGGGCTTAGTCAACCACGGACACAGGAATCATCTAAAAAAATTGCTTTTACTTTCTCTTCAATAAAGTTGTTGCAATCTTGATTTGCAGTCTGTTGATTTCATTCATATCACAATAGATTGGAACAGATGAACTCTTTGCAGTTAGATTAGTCTTGAAACAGTTATTCCTTTAGTAGAAAAGCTCAAGCTCATATTAGGTTGATAACCTTTAAAGAAGAAGAAAGAAGAAAGAATACAATTCCTAATTACAATCAAATATTTGACACCCTATGCATTAACAATATACACATTTTTAACATACTTTTAAATTCATATATGAATCGTATGCACTCTAATGCAGCCTTATCATACTCAAAGTAAAAATGTCTCAAAACATGTAAACATTACAAATAACACACAAGATGGCATTTATCTGAATATAAATTAATTGAGCTTCAAACAGTCATCCTACCAGCAGCGTCTCGGGTTGATTAATCACTGATGCGCATCCAATTTCTGTTGTACTCATTTACTCATACCTCATAACTTTTTCCAGTCACAACGTTTTTTCCTCAAAAGGAAATAAGCTGGATAAAACCGCAGGACAAGCGCTCTCACTGACGATTGTTTCTGCCCGTGTTTGGTGTTTAATGTGCTCTAAGTACAAGCGCACCTGATAGAGATTCATCACAAGTTGAGTTCGGCTTGTTCCGACGGATGACGGATGACGTCATCTGGATGACGACGCTCTTCGTGGCTTTCCGTAACACCTATGATAATCAGTTCGGCATACAAATCTCTTTTCTTCTTCAGTCGTCCCCAATAATGTTTAAACTAATATAAATAAATGTGTTTAACTTCACATCTATAAAAAAGAATCCAGTTAAAAAACTAACATGTTAACCAGCTGATATTTTTAACAAATAGAAAAATAAAAAATATATAAGTGCTTCAAAGGAAAAATTGTGATCTGGAGGAATTACATTAACTTTGTTATATGTTTGCTAACATATTTGTTTGATGTAAATATTAAACTAGGGGTGTCCCCGACTATGGATTTTCATAGTCGAATCAGAATCGTCAAGTCTTGCCTATAGTCGACTAATAGTCGAATCATGTGTATGGGGGCGGGGCTTTAACATTTCAAAGCCGTGAAGTACAGAAAATCACACAAAGATATAGAATAAAATGTATAAAAACATTTTGGATCAATAAAACTAAGAAATAACATAAATAACTCCAGAAAGGCCACACTGCAGACAGGATTTATATTTCACATGCAAATCAAATTAAATCGGCTAAATGACCTATGCGAGCAGGCTCTAAGTAGCCTACAGCACAACATCGATGCACCGAAAAAATAAACAATTAATTTACTGAATTAAATTAGAACAGAATATACCTTTCTTATAAATAAAAATACAAAACGAAATAAATCAGAATCAAGTCACAAGATGAGCAGCAAATGTGTGCAAAATGCCTAAAGTGCAGGGGAACATATATTCAAAACACAAGCCACAAATAGTTAGATTAGATAACCCTGACAGATCAATAAATAAAATTAAAATAAAGAAATTATTAAAATAACGATAGTAACCAGAATTTTCAACTTTGTCTTTTTAACTGCAGAAACAACAATAAATGCTAAACTGTCTTTTTAGCTAAAAATTTTCACAGCATCCAAAAATCTAATTAGAACCGGCTGAAAAGTTTTGAAATCACTTGTACCCTACCTGATCAAGCGAACAAATCCGCACTCTGTCTGTGTCCGTTGGAGTCTTTTCAAATTGTGCGTGCGGATAAAATACATTCTAAAACGTGAAAAGCGTTTACGGCTTAATCTCCTAAAATAGTTAAATTAAAATATGAAAACGCTTTACTATAGGAGGAACGCATTGCGTTCATATTCTGGGTTCATCTGCTTATCTGCACATAGTGTGGTTTCTTAATAAAGTGTGTAAGTTACTGTGTACATTAAGCCACGTTAAAGTGCCTTTTAGGGGTGACCCCGAATAGTCGAAGATTCGATGCTTCGATAGGAGGAGCCTGATTCGACTACCGATCTCACGGTCGAATCTTCGCAGAGGTGTTATTAAACGAGGATCATGCCACTTTGGCTTTATGAGGGCGCTCAATGTCTGATTTCACATAGAACTAGCTTTTATGTAAATACGTTAATATTCAGCCTATTATGATAATGCTGTAGGCCTATATAAAAATGTGCAAAGAAAGAAGCTTTTAATAAATATTTTTTAACGTGCGTGAATAAATCCAAACACCCCGTGACAGATTTAAGTTTCACTTTCAATCCGTGACCGACAGAGCGTCTTCGCGGCAAGGATTTAAATCTTTAACAATGTCTGGGACAGGAAAATCTAAAGTGTGGATGTACACGATTAGAAAGGATATTCTCCAAGGCTGGATTTAGCATCAGGAAAACCATGATCGCACTTCTGCCGGCCAACGTTAACATGTTTCACGCATAGACTGGGTTTCACGTTAGAATGTATTTTATCCGCGCGCACAATTTGAAAAGACTCCAACGGACAGACAGAGTGAAAGACGTTCAGGATTTGTTCTCTCGATCAGGTTGGGTAGGGTACAAGTGATTTCAAAACTTTTCAGCCGGTTCTAATTTTATTTTTGGATGCTGTGAACATTTTTAGCTAAAAAGACTGCCTCTCCAGTTTAGCATTTATTGTTGTTTCTGCAGTTAAAAAGACAAAGTTGAAAATTCTGGCTTCTATCGTTATTTTAATAATTTCTTTATTTTTATTTTATTTATTAATCTGTCAGGGTTATCTAATCTAACTATTTGTGGCTTGTGTTTTGAATATATGTTCCCCTGCATTTTAGGCATTTTGCACACATTTGCTCCTCATCCTGTGACTTGATTCTGATTTATTTCGTTTTGTATTTTTATTTATTAGAAAGGTATATTCTGTTCTAATTTAATTTAGTAAATTAATTGTTTATTTTTTCGGTGCATCGATGTTGTGCTGTAGGCTGGCCTGCTCGCACAGGTAATTTAGCCGATTTAATTTGATTTGCATGTGAAATGCAAATCTGCAGTGTGGCCTTTCTGGAGTTATTTATGTTATTTCTTAGTTTTATTGATCAAAAATGTTTTTATACATTTTCTTCTATATCTTTGTGTGATTTTCTGTACATCGCGGCTTTGAAACGTTAAAGCCCCGCCCCCGTACACATGATTCGACTATTAGTCGACTATAGGCAAGACATGACGATTCTGATTCGACTATGAAAATCCATAGTCGGGGACAGCCCTAGTGCCTTTTAAGCGTTTTAAAAGCTTTTTTCACGTTAAGCATTTTAGAATGTCCCGTGGAAAACCAGCTTGTTAACGTTGGCCGGCAGAAGTGCGATCATGGTTTTCCTGATGCTAAATCCAGCCTTGGAGAATATCCTTTCTGATGGTGTACATCCACACTTTAAATGTTCTTATCCCAGACATTGTTAAAGATTTAAATCCTTGCCGCCAAGACGCTCCTCTGTCGGTCACGGATCGAAAGTGAAACTTAAATCTGTCACGGGTGTTTGGATTTATTCACGCACGTTAAAAAATATTTATTAAAAGCTTCTTTCTTTGCACATTTTTATATACAGCATTATCATAATAGACTGAATATTAAAGTATTGACAGAAAACCGGTAGTTCTATGTGAAATCAGACATTGAGCGCCCTCATATAGCCAAAGTGGCATGATCCTCGTTTCATAACACCTCTGAGAAGATTCGACCGTGAGATCGGTAGTCGAATCAGGCTCCTCCTATCAATTTTCCTACCTGGAAGATTCCTAGTAGATTTTCTTTGAAATTCTCCTGTTTGAATCTCTTCCTGTGAGTCTGAATGTCTGAGTCTAATGTCTCACATTGAAGCCTGTAATCAAATAAATAAAATAAATACAGATTTTCCGGGCAAAATATCACATAAAGAGAAAAAAACATTAGCTGTGAATACTCTGATAAATATTTATAACCCTAACCCTAAATATTTATCAGAGTATTCAATGAGAAATATCATGATAAATGAATCAGTGATAAATAATGATAAATATTTGATCTAAAAATGTTTCATGATTGGTATTCGCTGATACAACTTTTAAACACAGTCAACGTGTGACAAAAAAATGTGAAACTCATGAAATACCTTTTATTAGATGATGGTGTTTTCTCACTGAAGTTTGGTACATGACCTTTAGACTGATCACTCTTCAGAGACACAGAGCTGGACACATGTGAGCCTGATCTTACACTGATGACACAAAGAACAGAGAGAAAACACTTTACTACAGGAGATACTTTAGTCTCATTTGAAAAGGTTTAATATTGCAAATAGTAATTAAATGCAGTATAGCTGTGCATTTGTCCATTTATGACTACAGTCGGATGGATAAACATATATACATTTAGTTTCATGATCTATTTTCCATAGTGTATTTGTGTCTCCTTGTGGCTGCCTGTGTAATTGTATTACTTGAATGAGTTTCATAAGGTTCCCAGGAATTGAGTTTTATTGTGACTTATAGTTTTATTCAGACAAGTTCATTCACATAAACCACTGTAGAAAAAATAATACAACCCTATAATGTAATGTAAACACACAAAATACCTTTTATTAGATGATGGTGTTTTCTCACTGAAGTTTGGTACATGACCTTTAGACTGATCACTCTTCAGAGACACAGAGCTGGACACATGTGAGCCTGATCTTACACTGATGACACAAAGAACAGAGAGAGAGAGAAAACACTTTAGTAAAGGAGGATCAACTGTGTGTGAAACACATCTGTGTCTTTATCTAATCCTCCACAGAAATACACACACACACACACACACACACACACACACACACACACACACACACACACAATTTACTGTTTTATAGTTGACTACTATTTTATTTTACTGGCTCACATTAGTTAAACAATTTTTTTAATATACATGAGAGAGATTAGGCTAAATATTTAAAAAAATACTCCACTCTAATTTAAGAGAACATGTCACGTTTTTGTTTATTGACAGAAATAGAGAGCAGAAATGTCTGTGCGACACGGTTGTGTTATCATACTTGAATTAAATTAAGTGTATAGTTGTTTCCTAATGTCTGCCAATACTTGTATGATCTAAAAACTAAAGTTATCTATTTGGAGTAATTCAGCATCTAGAAGGTTATCAACAAATTATTAACTGTGATATTTTCTATAGAGCAAACAGGGCTTTATAGACAATGTCTGTGTTAATTTAAGAAGTTCAAAATTGAAGTTGTGCAAAGCATTTGCAAATCTAAACCAATGCTTAAAGTTTTGTTATTGACAGGGAAACACAAAGTCCAGTGGAGTTTAAACTGCTGGAAACAGACGCAGTCTTACCTGTGTTTCTCTGAGAGACTCATCTGAGAGAGAGAGTCCTTTCCTCTTTCCTCTGACATACTGCAGCTAAACTGACACTGAAAACTGATCAGCACTGCTTTCTGAAAACACTCAATCCTTCAGCATCACCTGGAAATGACACCATTTTACACAGATGAAGAACATCTTATTTAAGACAATAATGAAGAATGCTGAGTTATCATCAACAACAGCAACAGCAAAAACTATCTATAGAATAAAGTGAGTAACAGACAAAGATATTGCCATGTAAAATAACCGAATGGTCTTAATCATTTCTGATTGTTTAATGAGTTTAACTGACTCTAAATATTAATTCACTGGGGAACAGAAATTGTGTTTAAAACTATGAGTGGGAAAACTACTAATCATAATTGCTATATATGAACTGAAATATTCAGTTTAATAACAGCAGATTGTTGTTCATTGACGTCAGGCTTCATCTCTGTCTACTGTAAATGTCTGCTTCAATAATACTTTCGATTTCACATCACAAAAACAACAGCCTAAAACTGAAGAGGAAACGGGAGAAAACTTTCAAAAACATATTTGTTTTAAATAACTCTTTCTCAATAAAACTTTTTGTGTTTTAACTTTAAAAGATTGTAATTTCTGGCAGATTCTTCGTCTGTTCGGAGTAGCAGAAGAACAGCCTTCTGTAACTTCACATTTAAATCTCGCTTAATATACAATATAAAGTTCCTAATAATTACAAATGACTGTAATGGAGAATGTATTAAACTTACTTGCAGTCTTGTCCACTAAGAAGAGAATGTATAAGTATGTTAAACTCAGTAACGATTGTTGTCAGTCCGCACGCGTCGTTCTCAGAATCTCTTGCTGGTCTCGATGGATTGTGGATTAAACACATAAATGGCCGCGAGTGTTATTAGATTTGGAGGCATTGTGCTAAATTGACATCTGTAGAAATGTTTTCTGGATCATAGATCAGATCAAATCCAGTGAGCAACAGGTTTAGGTGTTGTAGGTGAGGTCTACAGGTGCTGTTACTTCCGTTTTCCTCTTCTTCGTGTGTTTTACAGGAGGGTTTGGAACAGCTGAACAGTTGCACACCGACACCTACTGCACTGGAGCGGGATATTATACCACATATATCTCTAAATCCTGTTTAATACCTCTTAAATAGACATTTCAACAGTGCATCTGTTATATTCCCTGTTTCTGGACTATTATCTAAGATGCTGGATATTGTAAATGACTGACATCCTGAGGTTTGTATTTATTATATTCATTCCTTTTGTTTTGTGTTAGGATAAATACAGAGGCAAGATGGCGGCGCGCACAGACGATTCCGCTCTGAAACGGAACTGTATTTTGTTGTTATTTTTTATTATACTCTGGAAGTTTAATCTGGGTACTTCAGAGTCTATTCGTTTCACCCGGGAATCATAGATTTATATTGGGACGACACAACAACATCAGTATTGGCCACCGTTGTGTGTGTCTATACAAACAACAACTGGTGCACAAACACTGCCATTATTGACAGACATTGTTCTCCAGACCTGGAGTTGTTGGCAGTTAAATGCAGGCCCTTTTATCTGCCACGGGAGATGTCTGTTGTTGTTGTTACAGCTGTGTATATTCCACCAGACGCGAACGCTAATGCAGCACTCGGTTACATGTTAACAGCTATAAACAAGCAACAGAACACTTATCCTGATGGGGTATTTATTGTGGCTGGTGATTTTAATCATGTAAACTTGAAGACTGTGCTTCCAAGGTTTGAACAACATGTTAAATGCTCCACCAGAGGGGAGAACACATTGGACTGCGTTTATTCTAACATCCCCAAAGCTTTCCGAGCGTCACCCCTTCCTAATCTTGGACAGTCTGATCACCTGTCACTTTTTTTAACTCCAGCATACTGCCCCATCATTAAGAGACAGCAAACTGTTATCAAAACGGTTAAAACCTGGCCGGAGGAAGCATCCTCACAGCTGCAGGACTGCTTTCAAAGCACTGACTGGAGTCTGTTTTCAACTCAGGACCTAGACGAATATACATCTACTGTGCTTTTTTATATCAGATGCTGCGTGGAAAGTGTAACCATCAACAAACGCATTCGTGTCTACCCAAACAGGGAGCCATGGATGACTAAGGAAGTCCAACTTCTTCTGAAAGACCGTGACGCAGCTTTTAGATCTGGTGATAAAGAACTGTACAGTGCTTCCAGACACAACCTCAAGAGAGGGATAAAGCTGCATACAAGGAGAAGATCGAGGAGCACTTTACTTTTAGGGACACGACACACATGTGGCAGGGTGTGCATCATATAACCAACTTCAGGGGCAGCAGAGAACCACTGACAGCATGCAGCACCATGTTGGCCGAGGAATTAAATTGCTTCTTTGCCCGATTTGAGAGAGAACCGGACAATGCAGCATCACCACAGCTGGACTCTGCTGATACTACGCTTACCCTCCAAACACATGAGGTCTTACGAGTTTTAAAAACTGTGAATGCCAAGAAGGCTGCTGAACCGGATGGGATCCCAGGCAGGGTCCTCCGGGATTGTGCCCATCAGCTTGAAGAGGTTTTCACAGATATTTTTAATCTCTCACTTGCACATACTGTCGTACCAGATTGCCTGAAAACTGATACCATTATTCCAGTGCCAAAGCAGTCCAACATCACTTCCCTTAATAATGACTATAGACCAATAGCATCTGCACCAGTGGCTGAGCCAGAAGGGTGTCCCAGTGTGGAAAAACCGCATCATCGTTTGTTGAATTATTTTTATTCTTACCATAAATTAAATCATGTGATAGTATTTTTAACTTGAATTGACAATTAATTAATTTAGTTTGCAAATAAAGTCTTTCTCCATTCTCCTCTACCTGGCGAACTGCTGTTTAGGTGAGCGCATTTACATTTACATTTATTAATTTAGCAGACGCTTTTATCCAGAGCGACTTACAAATGAGGAATACAACAAGCAGTTTTTCTTAAGAGAAAGCAGTAGCAAGAGAAGTGCTAGCTATACATGGTTTCAATCATTGTCTTGAACAGTAAAAGCAAGGAGAGCACTTTTTGTGAAGATGGTTTGTTGTTATTTTAACAGTCGTTAGGAGAATACAGTTAAAGAGTTTCAGAATCAATATAGACAGTTTCTAAAGGATGTTATCGTGTGTGGAGGCCTCGTATCTATAGTTTGGTCTCACTTAAGACAAGCCTCACTTCTTTCAAACCTATTTTATTTATTTGATCTCCTCTCAGAGGGTACAAATAATATCTGTTCTGTTGATTACAAGGTCTTGTAGGCCTAATAGTGTTTTTTTTTTTTTTTATGAATATCAATCTTTTTGTGAGTTGTTTAATAGTTCCAAATTGGTTCCATTCATTAATGTGTTGTTTTTTAATATTACATTTTATATTAATGTCTTATAACATCTACATTTTGTCATTTTATTTGTACTTAAAAAAACAAACAAAAAAAAACATTATATCTTAATTTGAGCAGAAAATGTATTTATTTTATAACAGCATATAGCCTATACACTATATTATCAGAGCATATGTGTTCATACATATTATTTTAAAGAATACAAAAACCGCACAAGAAAGAAAAAAGCGCGGGTAATAAATATAGCTATATATAGGGGAGCGCGGGGCACTACGTAACACGGGGCTAGTTGTAACATACTTGTTTTAAATACTTCCACACATGCTAGCATGACGAAACTTGGTGTATTTACTAGTTGCCATATCATCACTATATAGAGAAAAAATTGTGCCAAAATTAAAACAATTTGGGAAGATATCCACAGACATTTATTAAACCATAGCAAAAGTAAATTTCTTACTTAAAGGGATAGTTCACCCAAAAATGAAAATTCTGTCATCATTTACTCACCCTCAAGTTGTTCCAAACCTGTATGAGTTTCTTTGTTCTGCTGAACACAAACAAAGATATTTGGAAGAATGTTTGTAATCAACAGATCTCGGTCCCCATTGACTACCATAGTATATTTTTTTCCTACTATGGAAGTCAATGGGGACCGAGATCTGTTGATTACAAACATTCTTCCAAATATCTTTGTTTGTGTTCAGCAGAACAAAGAAACTCATACAGGTTTGGAACAACTTGAGGGTGAGTAAATGATGACAGAATTTTCATTTTTGGGTGAACTATCCCTTTAAGTTAATTTTTCATCTCTATTTTTTGTGTTTATTTAAAATTAGACAAATCTGATATTATTTTAATCTCCAATATGTTATTTAACAGTTGAGATAGGTCTTTAATGCTTTGCTAACTAGCAGAAGACACTAGCCGGGTTTAAATCCCAGTTGTGCAGGCGGGGCATGTTGTCACACTGCGTTACAATGTGCCCCTATTAGAAATATGCTATTATATTCTATACTTTTATTAATTCTATTGAGAAAACATGAGAAAAAGGTGAATAAAGACTGAGAGTCAATTTTCAGAAATTACTAATTATTTATTTGTTTTGAACTATGTTGTATAGCTGTGTTTTCCTGTGTTCGTAGTCAAAATTCAATAATGAGTTTATATTTAATTATAAAAAAATGCCATTATTTTATATGAAAAAGTTAATAATTGTATTTTATTGAGAAAATATTTTAGTTTGTCTCGTATATTTTTTTTATTAGATCAGATAACATTTGATGGAAACATTTGATGTCATATGGTCATGTTACAATGTGCCCCACCTATGGGGATGTTGTCACATTTCACTTCCATTCTTTTGGGGTATATCAAGAAAAAAGTATATACTGTATTAAAGGGATAGTTCACTTTGAAATTAAAATTTGGTATGTTGTAGCTTACCTCAAGGGCATCCAAGATGTAGGTGTCTTTTTTTCCACAGTAGTTTCAATTTTTATATTTTTAAGTCAAACCGTTCTTGTCTGTCAGTCATATAATGCAGGTCTATGGTCACCACCTCAAAGAGCATGCACAGAGAAGTCCAAATTAAACAATTCCCCATTGTAAGTACACATTGATGGCCTAAGTCCTAAGACACGAAACGAGCGGTTTGTGTGAGAAAACGAACAGTATTTATATCGTTTTTACCTCTTGTAGCCTACACGTCCGGCGCTTTCCGGCGCTTGCGCAGACTAAGCCAGAACGCGCATACACGTCACACACCAGGAAGCACGCGCGCCCTCAGATCACTTGGACGTGGCTGTGTTCAAGAGGTAAAAACGATATAAATACTGTTCGTTTTCTCACACAAACCGCTCGTTTCGTGTCTTAGGCCATCAATATGTACTTACGTTGGGGAATTGTTTAATTTGGACTTCACTGTGATCACTCTTTGAGATAGTGACTATAGACCTGCATTATATGACTCACAGACAAGAACGGTTTGACCTAAAAATATCAAAATTGAAACTACTGCGGAAAAAAAGACACCTACATCTTGGATGCCCTTGAGGTAAGCTATACCAAAATTTAATTTCAAAGTAAACTATCCCTTTAATAAAACAAACCCACATAATTGTACTAGACATGTGGGAAATTAATGTGGGAAAAAATAAATACTATGAACCATAAGTAGATTTACACAAACTGAGAAAGTCAAAAAGCGTTACTTTGTGCCCCGCTCTCCCCTATTTATAATGCGCCGAGTGAGTGTCAGTAATGGCTGACACTATGGGAAGCCAAACAAACCAAAAGTGGGACGAGACAGTGGGGGTTTACAGAGCTCGCGCCGCGCTGACATGTCATCTGCGCGGTTCAATGGTCCGAGCCGCGCGGCCGACACCCAATGGGCAGCGCGGCGCGAACAATCCTCACCAGCGCTGCGCTGACCAATTTAAACAGATACAAGTTCATTTGGCGGCACTCAATTACATTTTACCCATAAACCTCTGCTATTATTAATGTAAACGAGTGAGGTAAAATGGCTAGGCGCATTGTAGAAACAATTTTAACTAGAATAGAATTGAGGAGGCTCTAGGGGACAGAGACATTCATTCAGAAAATGAGAGACGAAGACTTTTTAACCGTTTGCCACCAGACCCACTCCAGCATTCCAGTTCGCACGTAACTTCAGTGGTGAGGCCTCACGGGGAACTGTAAACATGAGAAGAAGGTAAAATAGTGAATAACAATATGCTATTCGTCTAACAAAGTATTTGCATTTAGTCATAGACAGTAGTTAGCCTATAATTGAGTATTTAACTGCCTGAAGTAAGATATGTTATTTCTGAATTAGATAATGAAAATGCAAGTGCACAATTGCATTTTCTTATTTCCTTTAGGTGCCAAAGAAACACAGGTGGTCCCTTCATTAGAGAAGTGTGTCTATTGACCTCCACAGAAACCACAGTTGTTCCAAAGGGAATGGCTAGAGTCCAACTCCTAAATAATGGTTACATTATTAGTGGAGTACAATTCCAAAAACGTTGGAATGTTCAGCAGGTGTTGCAGCATATTCATTCTATTTATGAATCAAAACTTCAACTCAACACTGAGTAAGTAAACTAAAACTCTGAGATTAGTTGTTTAAATGTTTTAATACTGCATTTTAATAATATATTTTTCATAACAAATCCCTTACGAAAATGAACCATGGTTTTATTGTTGTAAAAGTGTAGTAACCATTTTTGATTGATTACCATTTGTATAACCACAGTTTTACTACAAATACCATGGTTAAACTATGGTTAGTGTAGCAAAGCCATGGTTATTTCGTGGTTACCATTGTTTAACTGCAATAACCATGTGTTTTTGTAGTGAAACCGTGGTTAATTTTTGTAATCAACCATTTAAAAATTAAAGGGATTATCACCCAAAAATGATAATGTCGTCATCAACCACTTACTCACCTGAATGAGTTTCTTCCTTCAAAATGGATATCTTCTCATTTATTTAATTTCCTGTGCTTCCATAATCCTTCCATAACCCTTCCATGACCCTTCTCAGTCAGCATTCACTTTTCACATTATCCGGCCCTTTTGAGAGATTCAATGTCACAAATTTGCAAGGCTTTGATTAGACGTTGTGCAGAGTCTTAATTATTTCCTCAGTTAATGTCACATGTTTTCTTTTTGAATTATTTAACTTTTAATGTGGTCTCAGGCTTTATGACCCCACAGTGCACCAGTGAGTGATTTAAGATGTTACATTTAAACCCACTTATTCAGTATTTATTTTGCAAGTAATTTACCTTCTTTTTTACATTTAAGATTGGAGATATTGAGAGCTTTAAACACACAGCTGGTCAAACCTACGCTGGAACCTGGAGTTGAACTGATTGGAACCATACTCTGCAAGCTTTTTAAAGACAGAGTCATCTATGTACGCCCTTCTGTTGACCTGTCTCAGCCTGATCAGGTAGGGTCATTTATTCTATGTGGACAGACTGTTAAACACAGAAAGTGTGAAATTTTGTTTGACATATTTTGCTGTATTACAATCATATTTGTTTGCATATCTATGAATTACAGAAATTATATTTGACTATGAAAAAAACTGACAATGAATGGGCTTTTAAAAAGGAATCTGAAAATATTTAATATAAAATCAGGCTGTGTAATTATAAAAGACCATGCAATCTAACCAGTTTTAGATTTTAATATTGCTAATAGCCATGCATTACTCTTTAAACTTATGTGTAGAGCATATAGCGCTAGCCATGCTAAAATCATAGGTTTGATTCTCATGGAATGCATGAATGTGGTCAAACCTTGATTGCATTGTAAGTTGCTTTCAGGGGCGGAGTGGGACCAAAAAATCTAGCGGGAGATGTCGTAGACCACCAGCCCTCAGGATGGCATTATGTGGCGTTATTTCTAGCTACCTAGAACATTGTGTTTTAATAACGTGTTTTACCTGCTAGGCAGCAGCTTAGCCACATATATAAAAAAATATACAAGCAAGCGTCATAGAACCCTTGCAAAATTATTTTAATTAGATTAAGAAAGCCACAGCTACTGGTCACATCTATGGTTAGATAAATTAAATATGAACGCAGTTTTGGATGAAATAAAAGTACAGTCAGTCAAGTTAACATTACTTAATGCGTTATCTAACATCAACACATTGGGTGAACAATATATTTTTTACATGTATGCCCGCTGGATGGTGTTGCTAAGAACTTGCAATGTATAACTATTATCAGACCAGCCCTCGCGGCCTCCAAACACTACCGGTCCACCGGGAAAAGTCCAGACCCTCCCGATTGCCACTCCGCTACTGGTTGCTTTGGACAAATGTAACAAATTAATAATAATGTAAATGTTCTCTTTAGAATTTATCACAGGTTCAAACTTCAGCTGAAGCACCATTACTAGCCCAGACAACTGCTGCCTGTCCAACACATGCCCTGCCACCATCATCAGCACAGAGACCTGAAACAGTAGGTGTAGTCACATCCCAACTCCAAGAAACAACATCGCCTGTGTTGTTTCAGGCAACAACTAGTATGCCTTTGGAAACTGAACCAATTTCTACCTATTTCTCCTCAGTCACTGTCTGAAGCTGCAGCTGTTGCCACAAGAGAGTTCCACTCTACTGCCACAACATCATCATGGGAGCAAAGTACACCCCAGTGCTCTCATAGTACTACAGAATCACCATTGGTCCCACTGACATCTACCTCTCCACTTCCAATCCAGGTAACTGCGTGTTAAGTTTGTAGCAGTTCTTTTTGTAATAATACCATTGGTCCCACTGACATCTACCTCTCCACTTCCAATCCAGGTAACTGCGTGTTAAGTTTGTAGCAGTTCTTTTTGTAATAATACTTTTTATAATGATATGCAACAATTATAATATTTCTTGAACGTTAATGAATAATTATGATATTTTCATTATTAAATTCTGAAAGTAATTTTTTTTTTTAGGGCAATGAGAGCCCTGTGATCTATGAATGGGTGAATGCTGGAACTCCAGATGTGAGTATTGTATATTTTAATTTCGCACAAATGAAAATCTGGTTCCCTTGTAGTCCTTTGTATAGATATAATATAATGTACAAAAAATGTGTCACTCAGAGGTACACTATGTAACTTTTGGCTCTCTAGTGTGGTGGTTAATAAACAACACTGCACGTGTCTTGTGGAATAACATTGTTGCCGGAGGTACTTCTCTGTTTATGATGAGTCAAGCAAGTATTGGGCTATTCCCCAGTGGTTACATTTTTATAGTGTACCTTTAAAGGTGATCTTACAATGTCTCTGCTGTGTCTGTGAAAACAATAATAATAATTACTAAAGCATTTTTTTAGGTGTACTGCAGGGTTATACCACCAGCAAATGAAGAACATTCAAACTCCGAAGTTCAGAATGGGTTTGTTATTATTATTATTATTATTATTGCATGTTGCTATGGAATACTTTATTCTGATTGTCAATTATAGCATTCAGAAGTCAAAAACATTTTGTTGAATTAAAATGAAATATCTCCTATTGGACAATAGGAAAGAACGTCATACAGGTTTGAACCAACCTGACAGTGAGTAAACAATGACAAAAAATATATTTTATTTTTATTTTTCAATTTCTTATTTTTAAGGGAGGACTTTGTGGTTCTAACAGACACAGAGGAAGAAACTGTTATGTTGGGCTCTCCCAATTACACCAATTCAGACTCTGTGAGTATATACTAACCAGACACTTTGCATGACATGTATAGCTAATAATAATATTCTGTTAAATTTCTCAACCTTTATTTAGGAAGAAGCAGATTTGGCTGACATTCTGAGATCATTCCAGAAAGACCACCTTGACACTCAAAATTGTGCCATTGTTGTTGCAAGACAGTCAAAAATTCTTCACAGTGCCTGTCAAGCTCTGTCAAAGTCCTACTTTGCTTGGAACAGAACTCCACAAATTGAGTTTGTTGGAGAGTCTGCTGAAGATCATGGTGGGCCACAAAGAGAGTTATTTAGGTTGGTATAAACACTTGTACTGCTAGACTGGGGGTACAAATGTTGCATCTTGAAAAACTGAAACAAAATATTAAGGGCTAAACTCATGGGTACAAGTCAGACTTGATATTGTGAGGTATGATACTAGGGATAATCAGCTTGGGGGGAAGTTTTCTGTTCTGAAAGTTACAGTACATTTTTATAGTACAATGAACTTTTATGTCAAAGATCCAGAAATATTGAATTCCCTTTCTAATATTCAGAAATGCTCAAACTAAAATAAATGTACTTATTCTGTGTACTACAGTTCGTCCACAAACATTTTTACTTGGTATATACATTTTAAACTAATTCTAACTTTATTTGAAGTAATAAACTGAAACAACTAGTAATTGACTACTTTGAGTTGAAAATGTATATAATGTTATAACAAATATAATTTTCCTTCCATCAGGCTCTTAATGATAGAGGCACAGTCAGCACTTGGAATTTTTGAAGGAAAGCAAGGCCAGGTTTTTTTTTGCCTACAACCAGTCAGCCTTAGAACAGAACCGGTTTTACACGTGTGGAAAACTCATTGCTTGGTCACTGATTCATGGAGGCCCAGGCATTAAAGCCCTTCATCCGGCTTTGTATTTGTTGATGTGTGGACAGGAAGGGCAGTTGGGTAGGTTTGATTTTCATGACTTGCCAGATGATGAAGTGCAGTTAAAGTTGCAACAGGTAGCCTATTATCACCTATATGTTTAACCTGATGAACAATTAAATGGTAATCTAATATTGTCTAAAACTGGTCTTTTTAGATTAAGCAGTGTAAAAGTGTGGGAGACCTAATTTCACCGAAGGCCTCTCTTGGAGACTGGATTGCAGAATGTGGGGTACCCTCGATCTACAATGCTGGCCTTCCTGAAATGCCCAGAGGTCATTAAACACTTTATTTATCTTAGGTAAAAGAAGCCAACATATCTTAAGTCAATATCAAACTGCAATTTAGTAATCAAACCTAAAACAATTTTATAACAGTGCAGTTAAATGTAAATAAACACCTTTATTTTGATTGTTATCTGTTTGTTACCCCAGGCCTGCTAGCATGATTTCACAGTTTAAGGCAGGAAGGAATTCATGTGGATCAATTTGGCAGACAGTGGAAAACAACTGGATGGCATTCAAGCCTCTGTTCACTAACACTCAGAAGCCACTGACGAGAAGTGAGTTCAAAGACCTTCTTGTTGTGAATTGGAGTGATGAAGGCAGCAACCACAGACAGATTGAAGAGGACACCATCTTTGCTTGGGAATGTTTACTCAACAGCATTCAGGGTAGGTTGTAATATAATTAATGTATTTTCATTTATAATGTTGGTTTAAGAGCTTGGTTATTTCACTTGGGCCTGGGTACATAAACAGGGTTCAGATCAGGGGTGGGGAACGTTGATCCTGGATGGTTATTGTCCTGCAGAGTTTAGCTCCAACCCTGAAAAAAACACTCACCTGCCTGTAACTTTAGCAATCCTGAAGACCTTGATTAGCTTCAGGTGTGTTTAATTAGGGTTGGAGCTAAACTCTGCAGGACAATGGCCCTCCAGGATCAACGGCCCTCCAGGATCAACGTTCCCCACCCCTGGTTTAGATAAAGCCAGGATTAGGCCTTTGTTCCTTTAGGGCAGTGGTTCCCAAACTTTTAACAGGCATGTACCCCCTGAGACATTATAGATCTTCCGGAGTACCCCCAACACCACCAATTGTTAACAACAATTATTTTATTTTTTTTATTAATATTTATTTTGATCAATTTTGTCGAGAATAGTGAATAAAATCATAAACATATGATACAAATCTCATCAAAAGTCAACATATGATACAAATGTGCTGAATATAATGATTTAAAAAAGATAGGCACCCAATCTCACACACAATAGGCCTACAACACATATCCAACATCTTATTAAAGCTATTTGTTAACTTTTCACATACTGATAAGTATTGCTTTTCACATATGATAACATTGTATATTTTCTTAACTTCTCTGCTGTAAAATAATAATAAAAAAGAGAACACATTAACAATAGTAAACTAAATAGTAAACAGTAACTAAATTGTAGTAAACCACACAGAATAGGCCTACCACCTCTCCATCCACATCACCAGTTTAATCAATGTGAGGGATGTGCCTGGATGTTCTTACATAATGCAGCGATGTTAGGCTGAATCGGGGACAGTTTCAGTCTTAGATAATTTTCCACAAACAGTCTGTGTACCTATACTTGGTCTTAAGAAATCGAACCGACGCCTATTTTTCACGCGACATGCAAGCGTGTTGGAAGCGTTTCCAGGCAAAATAGAGTAGGAAAAGATGTATGTTATATATGTTGATGGCAAAATAGGCTATAGAATATATTTCGTTCTGTATTGACAGGTGCAGTATTTGAAAATCGATAATATTTTTTACATTACATTTATATTTGCATTTATGTCAAACCCTAGACACTTTCAAACATCAAAATGACATGATGTATTAATATGTATTCGTGTCAAAATGACATATAAACATCTTTTCCTATTCGATTTTGCCTGAAATGCTTCCAACACGCTTGCGTGTCGCGTGAAAAATAGGCGTCGGTTCGATTTCTAGCATGCACGCGTTTTCACGCGGCTTGGGCCGCGCCTGAGACGCACGTGTCACGCAGGCAGTGTGCAAGCTCTAACCTGTTAACGGGAGCCGAAATAAAAACGGACACGCCACGCAGCTGAGACACTCACACCACGCATCCAGTGTGTCTCCGTCCTTAGATCTTTTTTCGCGTACCCCCTGAAATCAGTCCACGTACCCCTGGGGGTACGCGTACCCCAGTTTGACAACCGTGGCTTTAGGGCATTTAAGTAGATTTAATAAATGTGCCTTAGAAAAAAAAAAAAATACTGTTGTGCATCTTCAGACAAAACAATGACACTGACATATTTTAAGAGATGTAAGTTTGAGTTGCTTTCAATTAAAACAGCTCAAACATTTAGTCCAGGACTAGGCTTAAACCTTGTCTATGAAACCGTGAATTTATGTTTTATCATGTGATTAACAGAAAAAGAGACCTCTCTGATGTTTGAGGATCTTCTGACATTCATGACCGGTGCTGATGCTGTCCCTCCTCTTGGCTTTCCCAAAAAAGCTGAAATTGACTTTTACACTCAAGAAGATGGTGTTGCAATTTCTAAGTTGAAGTTGATTGACACTGAATAATTATAACTAAGGTTCAGATTTATAGAAGGTTATAAATAATTATAATTGCTTTAATGTTTCTGATCGTTTTGTTGTTAACCTTTACAATATATTCAAACAAACTACATTACCCATGAGCAGCGGCGCGAGTGAGCAGGAAGTGGGTGGAGCCGGGGCGAGTCTGTATTTCATCTGCTCTACGGCTGTTTATTATGTTTGCTACGTGATTTGTTTATCATCCAAAATTCTTGTTCAGTAAATCTTCCTGCAAAGCTGAGATGACGCCTGTTTCATTATTTTGTTCCAAACTATTTCATGGTGCCGAAACCCGGGAATATGGACTTTATTAACGAACTTTTACAAGAAGTTTGGAGCTAGCTCGCGGCTACGCGAGTGAGTTAACGTTAGTGAAAATGGCTGAGCACCACGAGCGAATGAGACGGAAGCGGGGAACGATTAGAACTTCGACCACAAAGCTTTTAACTCGTATTGAAGAGGAGATTAACAAGGACAACGCGGATTGTGAGCATTTACGTGAACTGTTGTCATTGTTGAGTACAAGAGAGGAAAGCTTATCAGAACTGGACAAGCACATAGAGGATGAAACGCCGACAGACGAACTCGAGGACGAGGTTGAAAGCGCGCAAGAGTATAAAGACCGTATTGTGTTATGGAAAAGACGTGCTACCAGGCTGATTCAGTGCAGCAGCCGAGATTCAACCGCTCGTCAAAGTGACGTAAGTGCCAATGCTGAACGATCGCATAACAGACAGTCAGTTAAACTGCCAAAGTTGATAATTGACAAATATGATGGAGAAATAAGTGCTTGGCAAGAATTTTGGAACCAATATGAGACTGCCATTCACTTAAATGATGCACTGTGCAAAAGGGAAAAGTTTACCTACTTAAAATCCTACTTAACTGGAGCTGCAGCTAAGGCGGTAGCAGGGCTTACATTGAGTGATAGTAATTATGATGCTGCAATCACGTTGCTCAATGACAGATTCGGAAGGAAGGATCTCGTAGTGAACGCACATATGTCCAAACTGCTGAATCTGACTCCCGTGAAGAAATCATATGACATTACAGCATTAAGAAAGCTATATGATGAATGTGAGATACAGATTCGCAGTTTAGAGTCTGCTGGAATTCACTGTGACACTTATGGTAGCCTCCTTTGCCCAATATTGATGCAGTTAATTCCAAACGACATTGCACTCAATTATACTCGTCAGACTGGCACAAATGATGTATGGCGCGTACCTGAGTTCATGGCATTTTTGCAACTTGAAGTTGAGAGCAGAGAAAGAGCACAGCAGCTCACGAGACCCAATTGCGTACAAAGAGATGCTGTTCAGAAACCATTCAATAAGATGGTGCCAGGCAGTGAATCAAGACCTAAGAGACTGAGTGCTCCATCAGCTGCTGCGTTGCACACAGCGTGCCCTACAGTTCCAGCAAATTGTGTATTCTGTGACAGCACAACCCATAAGTCAGAGTGTTGTCCCGATTATTCAGTATCTGCACGCAGGGAGAAATTGAAAAAAATGGGCAGATGTTTTGTGTGTCTTGGCACGAGACACATAGCAAAATTCTGTAGATCAAAAGGTGCTTCATGTCCGCTCTGCTGTCGTCGCCATCATCAGTCTGTGTGTGAACAAAGTGAAGAGAAGCCAGAAATGTCTATGAAGATGGACACTGTGGTTTCATCTGTATCAAGCACAGTAAATATTAAATCAAAGAAACCAAACACAGTGTTGCTGCAGACAGCGAAAGCATGGACTGAGGGTCCAGGAGGGAGAAAGATTGTACGGTGTTTGATAGATGGAGGCAGTCAGCGAAGTTTTGTTCACGAAAGGCTGGTGAGAAGTTTGCAGCTACCAGTGCTGAGACAAGAGACATTGAACCTCCACACCTTCGGCTCTCCCAATTCTTTGATGACCAAGCGTAACACTGTAAAAATGATCTTAGAAAATGTGTGGAACACACAACAGAAAATTGAGATTGAAGCGATTGAAACTCCACAAGTGTCCTCAGCTGTTATGAAGGTGCCTGATGATCAAATTCAAAGACTGATGAAGGACAGGGGACTGCAGCTCGCAGATTTTCCACTTGAGGGTGATAAACCAGAACTTCTAGTGCTCATTGGAGCAGATTTTTATTGGAAAGTGGTATCTGGGAAGATCGAGAGATTAACTGATTCCCTCGTGGCTCTAGACAGCACCTTTGGCTGGGCCATTCAAGGTATTGTTTCAAGCTCAAGCGAAATGGAAACCACATGTATGCACATTAGTGTAGCAGAAGATGATCAAATATCAAAGCAGTTACACGCGTTTTGGGAAATTGAATCTCTCGGAATTGTCCATGACAAAACACCCAGTGCAGAAGAAGCTGAAGCTTTGGAGATTTTTGAACAGACAGTGAGCTTTAAAGATGGACGCTATTTGGTTGAGTTGCCATGGAAACATGACAGAGACACATCAGAGCTCAAAGACAACTATAAAGTTGCAAGGAAAAGGTTTGAAGCAATAACGAAAAGATTCAGAACTGATAATGTGCTCTATGAGAGATGCAATGATGTGATTCAAGAATATCTGCAGCAAGATATATGTGAGGAGGTAAAGGATACGCCAACTACAGAGCAGGCCAGCACGGTGAAGTATTACATGCCACACCATCCAGTAATCAGAGATGACAAGTCAACAACTAAATTGAGAATAGTGTTTGATGCGTCTTCACACGAAGAGGGTTCACCCTCCCTCAATGACTGTTTGCTCATCGGACCTAACTTAAACCCAGATTTACTTCATGTGCTTATCAAATTCCGCCTTCACAAAGTTGCCTTCACAGCTGATATTGCAAAAGCTTTTCTGCAGATAGGATTGAAAGAGAGGGATAGAGATGTTGTGAGGTTCTTATGGACTTATGATCCCTCGTCACAGAATTCTGAAAGTGAGTTTCGCATCATGAGAATGAACAGAGTTGTGTTTGGAGTTGCATCTAGCCCCTTTCTGTTGGCAGCGACCATTAGAACCCATCTCAACCAGTATGAGTCTGAACAGCCTAAAACTGTAGCAGTACTCCGGGAATCACTATATGTGGATGATCTCATTGCGAGCTTGCCGGATGTGGATGAAGCTTGTTTTATCACAGCACAAGCAAAAGCTATCTTATCTGCTGCAGGAATGGACCTGCGGAAATGGACGACCAACTCCTCGGACCTGAGAGCGAGATGGATGAAAGACCAGGTTGAGAGTACAGCAGATTCAGAGACACAAAGCATTGCATTGAAAGTGTTGGGATTGATATGGAGGCAAGACCACGATGACTTTGTGTTTGACTTGCGCAAAGTGCTAGATGTTTTGAAGAGAAAAGAGAGTACTAAGAGGAGCGTGCTTCAGATTTCATCACGCATCTTTGATCCAATAGGTTTTCTAACACCCTATACCATCCGTGCAAAATGCCTGTTCCAGGAAATGTGGGAGCGAGGTCTCAAGTGGGATGAGGAACTGCCCCCAGATTTAGCCCGCAAATGGAGGAAGTGGTGTGATGAGTTGCCACAGTTACACAATGTGGCCATACCTAGATGGTATCACATCTTGACGGATCAGCAAGGCGAGACTGTCAGACTCCATGTTTTTTGCGATGCGAGTGAAAGAGCTTACTGTGCCGTTGGATATCTGCAAGGCAAGAACGAGACTGCGGAAATGATCTCAACTCTGGTAGCCTCAAAGTCCAGAGTTGCACCTCTAAAGAAAATGACGCTGCCTCGACTGGAGTTGATGGGAGCCTTGATAGGTGCCAGGCTAGGCCATAATCTGCTAAAGGCTCTTAACATTGGAGAAAACCAGCTCAACATGTGGACCGACTCAATGATAGTTTTGAGCTGGATCCGCAGTTCAGCGCAGAAATGGAAGCCCTTTGTTGCAAATCGAGTAACTGAGATTCAAAGCCTCACTAAACCAGAGTCGTGGTCACATTGTGACGGAAAGCACAATCCAGCAGACCTTCCTACAAGAGGACAATCTGTTGACAGTTTGATTGATAATCAGTTGTGGTGGAATGGACCTGATTTTCTCCTGTCAATGAATCCAGTGGTCTCAGCTGATGTAGAGTTTCCAGTGGAAGAGGTAAAGGTAGAGCTCAGACCTAAATTCCAAGTTGCAATGCAGTTCATTGGCACAGACAAAGTTGAGCCTCTGCTTGATCTAAGCAAATACAGCAAACTCAGTACTGTTCTCAGAATAACAGCTTGGATACAGATATTCCTCACCAATACACGCTCAAGTGTAAAGAAGCATGGAGAGCTTTCAGCTGAAGAGTTAATGACAGCTGAAGTGTATTGGATCGGAAGGACTCAGGAAGAGACATTTGAAAGAGAGATGAGTTTGCTCAGGGAAGGACAGTGTGTACATAAAGACTCAAAGATCAAAGAACTTAAACCATTCCTTGATGAGCAAGGCTTGATTAGTGTGGGAGGAAGGCTGCAGCAATCTGATCTCACCTTTAGAGAGCAGCACCCATGGATCTTACCTGCTAAACACAGGTATTGTGAACTTTTGATTCAAAACTGTCATCAGAAGGTTTTGCACTCTGGTACAAGAGATACACTCATGCAAGTCAGAGACAGATTTTGGATTTTGAAGGGTAGACAGCTTGTTAAGCAGATAGTCGGAAGGTGTCCCATCTGCAAGAGATTTAAGGCTAAGCCAGCGCAGCAGGCTACTGCCCCCTTACCGAGGGATAGAGTCATTGAATCTCCTCCTTTTGAAACTACTGGTGTGGATTTTGCTGGCCCGCTCATGGTAAAGACCAGTAATGGTACGAGTAAAGCATACATAGCACTTTTCACTTGCGCTGTCACTAGGGCCATTCATTTGGAACTAGTCTCAAGTCAAAGCACAGAGAACTTCCTTTTAGCAGTAAAGAGGTTCATAGCCAGGAGGGGACTTTGTAAAGTCATATACTCAGATAATGCGAAGACCTTCAAACGAGCAGATCGAGATCTGAAGGAGCTATGAAAGTCAATCAAAGAGCCTGATCTCAGAATTTTCTTTGCTGAAAGAGGAATAACATGGAAGTACATAGTCGAGAGAGCAGCCTGGTGGGGCGGGTTTTGGGAACGCCTTGTGAGGTCAACAAAGTCATGCCTTAAGAGGATCTTGGGCAAAGCCTCATTGAATTTTGAAGAGTTAACCACCATCTTAACCCTCTGGGGACCAAAAACGCGCCCACGCGTTTTGCTCGTTTTTTTTTTTAGCAATGAAAAATAAACACAAAATGCTCTGTTAATTTTGATCTTTCATTTTCGTGTAATACATCAATCGATCCTGTTCAGTTTCTATTTTTTTTCTGTATACTCACAATACAAATAAAGTGTTTTGCTTTTTGACAAATAAAGAAAAACTAACATGATGCTATTTCTGCCTTCTCTCTGTCAGTAAACTCCCATTTGAAACGCGTTCGAAAATTATCTATAACTCCGCGAAAATTCAGTCAAACAGGCAAACAGACCCACGGGCATAAAGCTTGAGATCGCAGCTTTTAAATGAAGTAATTTATATAAAAAACAAATATTATCAGCTTCTGTAATCTGTATAAAAAGAGAGCGACTCCAGTCGAGCTCATTAGGAGCCATTCAAAAGTAATGTGACCACTCCCCGGAGAGCGCGTGCTATTCAAACGCAAATTCTGAGAACCATTTCAGTCTGTGAAACGCCCCCACATCAGCTGTAAACAAAGAGGCATAATATAGCCTACCTTATGGAGAAAATTTTCCGTGCTGATATGAGGAGCAGATCCCGCTGAGGAGTGAGGTAGGCTAAGTTATCCTTTCTCAAGTGTTAATGTGGAATAACGTTATGGAATAACGTTGTAGGCTTATGTAAACAAAAAGATGAATCGCGTTTCTATAATATGAATCGCGCGTCTATTTGTAAAGAGTGTTTAGCCTAAATATGAATCGCGCGTCTGTGTGTGAAAGAATAAACTGCTTTTACAGTTACAGTTACTGCGTTACAGTCAGGCGAAGTATGAAAGACAACATTTTGTTGACTAGATTTGGGTACAGTTTTTACTGTAGAATATACTGTCACATCAAATAAGCTTTTCTGAATATATATAAAATACTATTTTGTCAAAAATAAAGTCATAGACTAAGATGTTCCAATGTTGGCTATATTCAAACTAATGAATACATATGATAAAATGTAGGCCTATAATCTTTTTTTTTTTTTTTTTACAAAGAAAGAGTACTTTTTTTGCAGAAATATTGCTGAAATTGTAATTATTGTTGTAATTGTAACCTTTTTAATAAAATAGCAAAACATATTTACAAGATAGATGTAAGCAAAATCTTAAATGGTCAATATAAGTCTTCTTCAAAATATATATTTTGTCTTTGCATTGTGGCTCAGTCAGTGTCACACCTGAATGAATGGCTAATTATGCAGAGTCATTATGCAGAGTGGGTGGGACTAAGGTGTAAACTACTCCTCCCCCTCGCATATTGGCTTTCCAAGCAAAACCTGTTTTACACCATTTAAATCAATGTTTTTTTTTTTGTGAACGATAAAGCAAGACTATTTTTACATAATTTTGAAGCTAGAACTGAAAGGGACAACATCCATTAGTCAAAAGTCTTGTGGGCACATATTTTGTATGAGTTTTGTGGTCTTATTTCAGCAACTTTCATTTTTATTTTTTTAAATAACCACGCATAAACATTATTCTCTTAAAAATACAAACATCTACATACATGTTGCTCGCATATTATGGTAGGCCTGTTTGTGCTATATAGAGTGAATTTACACCTTTGCCATTAACATGTTTATAAATAACTGAAAAAAGCACAAATGTCAGAGCATGTCAGAACATCTCAAGGGCCCCAAAAACAGCTTGGTCCCCAGAGGGTTAACTGAAGTAGAGGCTGTGCTAAACTCAAGACCTCTCACTTATGTTCACAACGAATTGAATGAACCTCAGCCATTGACACCTGCTCATTTTTTGGTCGGTAACCGACTTACATCTTTACCACCAAAACCCATTGCATCTAACACTCAGCCAGCTGCTCAGAGTCGAGAAACCTTGACAAAGAGATGGAAATACAGTCAGAGGCTGCTGAACGAAATTTGGACTCGTTGGCGCAGGGACTACTTAATGAATTTAAGATCCGCTCACCAATGTGTAAACACCAAAGCTGAGGCACTGAAGGTGGGAGAAGTCGTCCTTATAGGAGAGGATAAGATGCCACGGCAGACGTGGAAGACAGGAAAGATAGAAGGGGTTTTCCTGGGGAGAGATGGATTAATACGCGCATGTTCCGTGCGCACTTCCCTTGGAACGATGTTGAGAAGACCAGTACAGTTACTGTATCCTTTGGAAATTAATAAGTAGAGATGAATAAATTCATCGGGGGGGAGGATGTTGCAATTTCTAAGTTGAAGTTGATTGACACTGAATAATTATAACTAAGGTTCAGATTTATAGAAGGTTATAAATAATTATAATTGCTTTAATGTTTCTGATCGTTTTGTTGTTAACCTTTACAATATATTCAAACAAACTACATTACCCATGAGCAGCGGCGCGAGTGAGCAGGAAGTGGGTGGAGCCGGGGCGAGTCTGTATTTCATCTGCTCTACGGCTGTTTATTATGTTTGCTACGTGATTTGTTTATCATCCAAAATTCTTGTTCAGTAAATCTTCCTGCAAAGCTGAGATGACGCCTGTTTCATTATTTTGTTCCAAACTATTTCAGATGGATGCCGGAGACTGCCTTAGGCTATGTTCACACTTAGCGTCTTTTTTGACAAGAAAAAGTTGACAACAGCGTTTTTTTTGCAAAAAAAAAAGCTGGCAGCGTTCGGTTACAAATAGCAGCCGAGCGCGTCTTTTGTTGCTATAACAACAGCTGCAACAGTAGCCTAGTGCTGTGTGATGCAAAAAATGTCGAGAAAGAGAAAGTTGGCTCTTGCGTTGGCTTTTGAAGTTACCGGGGAGGAGAATGTCGGTTCACAAAGACGTTTGTGGGTGCACGACATTATACGGGGAAGGAAACTGTATGGTGCTTACAACAATTTAGTCCAGGAGCTCCGGTTGGATGATGCACGGTTTGTGGCATATTTTAGACTACACAAAAGTCAGTTTGAAGACCTGCTACAAATCATTGCACCATCGATTGCAAAAACGCAGACAAAATTCAGGGAGACCATCAGCGCGGAGGAACGTATCTGCATTTGTTTAAGGTGAGTCGCTTGACTTTTTTTTTATTTTTTTTATCCCTCTTTTAACAGGTGGTACTAGCTACATAACGTTCGTTACTTAGTAAAATTTGAAATGCTAGGTTTACATGAAAGGACATTAAATATATACTTATGTATACTTATATAAGGATGTGTGTATGTATGTGTGTGTGTGTGTGTGTGTGTGTGTATGTATATGTATATATATATATGTATGTGAGTATATGTATGTATGTATGCTGTGCGTTTTGTAGTCTCTGTAAATGATAGAATGTTCTAGTTGTTGACAAATAAGATGGATAAATATTAACATAAGACCATGTTTATAATAGTTTTAAATAAAATCTCTCATCTGTTTTAAAGGTATTTGGCAACAGGCGATTCTTTCCGGTCTATTGCCTTTGGCTTCAGGGTAGGTGCCAGTACTGTGGCTGGAATAGTGAGCCAGGTGTGTGAGGCAATCTGGAACTGTCTACTGTCTGATTGCATGCCTGTGCCTGATGCAGCAGAGTGGAGAGGGATAGCTGCTGAGTTCCAACATCTTTCGGCTTTCCCCAACTGCCTTGGAGCAATGGATGGGAAGCATGTAGTCATCGAAGCCCCTCCATCCAGCGGGTCCCTATACTACAACTACAAAGGGACATTTTCAATAGTTCTCCTTGCAGTTGTTGATGCCAGGTATCGCTTCAGGCTTGTAGACATTGGCGCTTATGGTAGAAACAGTGATGGAGGAACACTGGCTGCCTCTGCCTTTGGATCTGCCCAACGCCAGAGCAGCCTGAGGATACCTGAAGACTCTCCCCTCCCTGGAGCAGAGCATCTTGGAGCCATGCCATATGTATTCCTCGCAGATGAAGCATTCCCGCTGTGCCGTAACATCCTCCGCCCTTACCCTGGACACAACACTGGAGAAAGGAAAGTTTTTAATTTTCGTCTTTCCCATGCTCGAAGAATGGTGGAGTGTACATTTGGCATACTTGCAGCACAATGGAGAGTATATCGCAGGGTACTGGGAGGCTCAAGCCTTCTTAATGCTGGTGCAAAACTAAGCAGAAAGTGCTCATGCTCAACTACATCTTGCTGTATAGACTGCAGCACTTGTTGTTGGTACGGGGTGAGACCTGGGGCTACCTCCCTCCTTTTTCCCCTTGATGCTGGAGAAGGATTTGGCTGAGGTCGAACTGGAGTAGATTCCTGTGTTGGTGCTGGTGGTGGTGGTGGTGGTGCTGGCTGTTGTCCACCAGGGCTTGGTGGATCGCTGACCACTGAGTCACCCATTGCACCCTGGGGGGAAAAAAAAGAGAAGACAACACACCAATAAATACACTACCAGTCAAACGATTATGGACAGTAATGTTTTTTAACGAAGTCTGTTCTGCTCACTATTTATTTGATCCAAATTACAGCAAAAACAGTACATTTTTGAAATATTTTTACTATTTAAAATAAATGTTTTCTTATTTGAATATATTTTAAAATGTAATTTATCCCTGTAATCAAAGCTACATTTTCAGCACCATTTACTCCAGTCTTCACTGTCACATGATCCTTCAGAAATTATCCTAATATTCTGATTTGCTCTTCAAGAAACATTTTATTATAATTATTATTATTATTGTCATCAACATTTAAAACAGTACTTTTTTTTTTTTATTATTCTTTGAATAGAAAGATCCAAAGATCAGCATTTATCTGAAATAAAAATATTTTGTAACATCATAAACTGTACCATGCAAAAGCTTGGAGTCTATATACACATATAGGTATATATATTATTAATTATATTATATTCTTTTTGGGGGAATTATATTTGGGGGATTATAGAAATTGTATTTAGCAAGGATGCTTTAAATTGATCGAAAGTGATGATAAAGACAGTTATAAAGTTACAAAAGATTTCTATTTCAGATAAATGCTGTTCTTCAGGATTCTATTAATTCTACTTTTTACATAATAATAATAAATGGTTTTTGAGCAGCAAATCAGCATATTATTATATTACAATAGGCTTACACTAGTACATGTCACAGACTACATAGCTTGTTACCTCACTCTCTTCTCCTGCACTTTCACACATTGCATTTAAAATGCTTTCTGGTGTTTCAAAATTTGTAGATGTCGGCCTATCCTGGACATGGGGATCCAGGAACGACATGACCCCCATGAACTTCCATTGCCGTTTAAAGCCTCCCTCAGAACCACTTCTCCTGTCTTTCTCATTTCTCCTTTCGCGCTTGTACTTATCTCTCAAGTACTTCCATTTCCGACGGCAAGCATCGCCTAAAAGGTTACAGTTGTTGACAGCTGCTGTTACCAGCTGGTTACGGTATTGATAACTATTGCTGAGCGAACATTAATGCTAGCTAATAGCTAGGTGATAATTTTAACGACAAGTAGTAGATGATAACCTTACCTGAATAACCAAGGATCCGTCCAATCTGTGCCCACACAGCCTCTTTGTGATGTATGTTATGATAGAGTTGTGTACTCATATCAAACAGCTCCTTGTGCTCCGAAACAAGGACGATTAGTTGATCTACCGGCACCGTCTCCATTTTTTCTTGTTGTTCTTGTTGTTATGGAAACGACAGGTCTCGCTACTCGCTTGTCATTGGTCAGCTGTCAAAAAGGCGCTTGACGTAGGGCGTTCTTTTCAGAAAAGTTGAACTTTTTTCAACTTAAAAAGACGCTCTGAGCTGCAGAAAAAGACGCCGGCGGTGGCGTCTAAAAAAGCGATCAGGACTTTTTTGAAAAAACAGTTTACTCCATAGGGTTATAATGTAGAACAGACGCTGGCAGTTTGAAAAAAGACGCTAAGTGTGAACATAGCCTTATGCATCAACTTGCTCAATGGTGCTTTTCCTTCCAAGAGGGGTACTTGATGAATCAGAGTTAGAAAACCTGCTGATAGATGCAGTAAAAGGCTCAGTTGGGTTTGGAAAAATTTAGATCTGGTATAATATTCTGAATCTTGCTCTTGATCATGTTCTTGATCATGCTGCCATGGTTTTCCAAATGTTCAATATATTAGAGTAATAGTTGACCTCAAAATGAAAATTATCCCATCATTTATTCACCCTCAAGTCATCCTAGTTGTATATGACTTTCTTCTTTCAGTCGAACACAATTCTATTAATATTAAATCAAATTCTTAATAAAAATAAGAAAGTCCTATACAACTAGGATGACTTGAGGGTGAGAAAATTATGGGATAATTTTCATTCTGGGGTTAACTATTCTTTACAAATATAGACATGTTTGTCCAAAGGCTATAGTTCACCTCTAACGAAAATGGTCATTTTTCAATTCAGTTTTAACTTTAAAAATGAGTTGTAGTGACTGTTCTGATAAAAAAAAAGACTACATTTGCCTGAAAGTACAAAAACATTTCAATAGTTTATTGTTACACAATTTACAGAGGACATACTGAGAACACAACTGTATTTGTCTATAAAATACTTGGACTAAATTGACTGTTTTATGGATTAATTTTACTAACCTAAAAGGTTCAAAATATATCTAATGGATTTTGAAAATTACAGTATAAAATTAAAGTTTGTAGCTTGTGTCATGTGTGTAAATTTGTATTATGTGTAGCGTGATGATATATAGTTAAATACAAATAAGTAGTGCTGTATTCCATAGTTTCCATCATCTGATAAGGGATCCAGCAATGTTTGAAGGTTATCAGAATCTGCAACACTAACTCTTAAAGTGCTTTCTGGAACTGTGATGGCCCGTGTGTCAGTCTCATATTCCCCTACAAAGTCAATGCCATAGTCTTCAATGTCAGATGCATTAAGGACAAGGTTTGGCTCAATAATCATACCAGAATTCCACAATGCCAGTGGACTCAGGGCACCCTCCGTTCTTAGATTGTGATAATTCCATTGTCTGACAAACTCATCACAGGACCGCTGAATTCTCCCAAGAAAGACATAGTGCAAGGTCCATAAGTGCATCTCATTTTCTGGGTGTAGAATGTCCACATGCTCCATGTATTGAAACAGCTGCCTATAAAAGTCCGATACAACCCTGTTTACATCCCCCCAGAGACGCTCAATTCTTTGGTTGTGCACACTTCTTCCCACAATAAAACTTCCTCGGTCTGCGCCTCTTCTTTCTATCATGTTCTGTGCAACATGTACATTTTCCATACCTCTGTCTCCCCTTACTCTTAAAGGTAAACCAAACTGAGAGACACCGTTTTGAAAAAATGACAGTACTGTGTTGGCACGATTGTTTGTGGCATATCTCAAATAAATAAACGTTCTGCTGAATCCATCGATGCAGCCGTGAAGAACAAATCTCCATGAAATCAGTTTGTGGTTAGAGTCAATATGCCTTTAAAATAAATAAAAAAGAGGATTAATTTGACAGTAGAAGAAATTGAAGCATAGGTACTGTGTAGAGATAACCCTTTAAGGTAATAATTGCAGGTTACCTCTTTTTACAGTGAATAAAAAAAACATGATTTTATAATCAAGCTCTTGGCTCCCCAGAACTGCAATTCAACTTAATACTTACATAAATGTAAACGGCATCATTTGTCAGGCAACTTTTATTATTAACAACCAATTATTTATTGGTTGTTAATCATAAAAGTTGCCTGAAAAATTGTTGTTTATAAATGAAATTGAGACAAATACTGGTAGGCTACACGCCACAATATGAACAATTAAAAAAATATCTTGATATTGATTTGTCAGTGGTACAATATTTCATTGTCCAGTTTACATACCATAAATGATTTGATCCTCTCACATTGTACACTCTTCTTCTAATGAGCCGTCTTCTTCGAATCAAAGTTCCTGCTGGGTCCATAAGACGGATCCTCTCTCCAACCCGATGCCTTTGGACTCTAAACCCCATTCCTCTAATGCTTCCTTGAAATTAACAAAGAAAATGAAAACATAAAAATAAAATACATTTCTGAAATATAATGTATAAACATTTTATTGAAAACAGATTATTTAAAATAGTATAAGTAAATAATGTGCAGCCTACCTTGTACTAGTCTTTCACCAATATTTGAAGTGTGTGCAGTGATGTCTCGAATTATGTCATCCAGCTGACTGTTTGGAATGGCATCATAATTGTTGAGTAGTCCAAAGACAGCTCGCCTTCGAGAAAGGGTCAACAAACCAATGCCAAGGACATTTGCTATGGAAACCCAGGACATACCAGTTGTCCTCAATTATAAAAGTTGTTCAGCTGTGATGTGATATCTGGAAGTTAGAATTAAAATGTTATGGTTTCACTATTCTTAAGACAATAACAAATTTGTTTTACCTTTATAGTTCACCCAAAAAAATGAAAATTGTGTCATCATTTACTCACCAGTAGTTGATACCCTATGGCAACTGTCAAAAATGATTGATTGACAGGTACCCCGCCCCTTCCGGTGACAGGTGCCCGCCCCTTTTGGCATAGGATCAAAGGGATCATCAGAGAACAAAGAAGATCAAAGGAGATCAAAGGGTTAACCTTTGACCCAGTTAGCCCTTGATCATGTGGTTATTGACAGCTAGTTTCGGGTTTTGAAGCCTTTTGAAGTCTTTTGAACATGACAGAAAGTGATATAATAATTACGTCATGGCTATATGACAGCTAGTTTTAATTGTTTGAAGCCATTTGAAGCCTTTTGAACATGACAGTTAGTGTTTTTGAACTTGGTAGGCTATCACACGATCCTCCTATTCCTGAGCATATCTGGGGTGTACTGTGAAACTGATAAGGATAAACTGTGGAAGTTTATCTCACACACAAATGTTGAAAAACCATTCAGTTCTTTTAAAAGAATATAAATGTTTATAAAGATCTTACTAAAACCTCACACCAAAAGTTTAAATAAAAAATGCAACGACTCTCTCAAAGCACTGTCTGTATGGGCCGCACGCGCGTGTCTCTCTCTCTCTCGGTGTGTGTGTGTGTGTGTGTGTGTGTGTGTGTGTGTGTGTGTGTGTGTGTGTGTGTGTGTGTGTGTGTGACGGGATTCCCCTCTCTGACATCTGAAATGTGCTGTTCAGACACTGTGATTAAACAATGTCATACAAAAAAACATTCTATCCTTTAAGATAATGATCGTGCCAATTAAACTAAAGTAAAAACAACAACAACAAAAAAAACATACTGTTCTCATGCTAATTTAACTAAGGTTGAAAAACTGTGGAAGTGTATCTCACACAAACGTTGAAAAACAAAATGATTATAAAATAAAGATCTTACTAAAACCTCACACAAAAAGTTTAAATAAAGTCTCTCAACCAGAGGGCCCAGCTCGTGTGGTTCTAAAAAAAATGAACTAATCTCTATGTGCATCATGTCACAGCGTATGTAATGTTAGTCTGCTAACGCCTTTCCAGAGCCAAAGTTTTGTTCACACTAAATTTATTTTAAAAGCATAATCGTAAAAGTTTAAATATGATCTTTTAAAATGAAAGATTATTTTAGTTTGAAGTTTAAAGTTCTTAACTTTCTTTCTTAAAAAAATCTTTAAAGTTTGAATACATTCATATCTTCTATTTATCTTTTAGAAGATTACTGAAATGATTTTGTTTAACGGTGACCCTAAAGTATAATTGTTATAATGTGAGACAACTTTCGATGGTTGAAAAACTGCACTTATTCGTCTTATATCTCATTTATATGAAAATATTCAATCATAATTTTTTGTCCATGCAGGGTTTCAATTTTTATGGCTTTCCATAGCCATAATGATTTTTGTACCGTAACTGCATATTCTATCCCTTACACCTAAACACGACCATCACAGAAAACTACATTTGTACATTTTCAAAAATGAAATAAATAAATAATTTAATAAAATTAAGCTAAATAAATATATCAATAAAAACACCTTACAGTTCCAGAGAGGTGAAGTAGTTCTTTATGCAACAATCCAAAAAGCAAATAGTTTAGGTTGTCAAACAAAACAGCCCCAGATCCTTCAGAGATAAACTACAGTGCGAAATAAATCATTTAAAAGCATAACCTTAAAAGTTTAAATAAGATATTTTAAAATTAAAAGACTGTTTAAATCAAATCTTTAACGTTTTATTAAAATCATATCTTCTATTTATCTTCTTAGAAGACTTATGTATGATGTAAATGATTTTGCTTAAATTTAACCTAAGGTATAATTGTTACTAAACAGCGTCTGTTCAAAAACTTTAGATTGTTGAAAAACTGTGCTTAGGCGTCTTAGATCTTATTTATACAAAAATATTTCAAACAGTATTTTTGTCCATACAACATGTTGTCAAAGGTTGTCACAATGTTTTTTGTTGTTGCTGTTTTGTTTTAAGAAATCCGAGGACTCTACATTGCTCTTATTTAGATTAAGTTGTATCTTTTAGAAAATCACCACACATTTTTCAGAGATGCTGGAGGTCCGTGGCGCCACTGGCGCGGCACAAGTAAAGTTTGTCTTGAGCATATATTTAATTTTACTTAATTCAAAGCATGACCTTACTTGTAGCTATGATCTTTTACACGTATAAGATAATGTTTTACTATCTCCCGAACTATCCTTAATCAGTGTGGAAACACACAGGGTGAAACCCTTTACTGAGAATATACTATCGGTTATCTACTCAAAATATATGTAGAAGTTTAAAATGTTAGCATTTGTTGCGCGTACATTTACACGAAGGACATGTATTTAAGAATAATCTTTATTTAACCCCCTGAGGTCTACGGTATCGCCGGCGATACCAGCTCGCTTTTTTTTTATCAATGTAAAAGAAACTCATAAATACTCTGTTGACTTTGATTTTCCATAGGAGTTTCATACATCAATCGATTCTGTTAAATGTGTATTATTTTTGTGTATACTCACAATAAAAACAAAGTGTTGTGCTTTTTGCCAAATAAAGAAAAATAAACACGAAGCGAGTTTTGCCTTCTCTCTGCCAGTGAAGTCCATTCTGAAACGCGTCCGAAAATGAACAATAACTCAGCGAATACTCAGTCAAACAGGCATACAGACACACAGGCATGAAGCTTGAATTCTCTTCTTTTAAATGAAGTAATTTATATAAAAAACAAATATTCTCATCTTGTGAAATCTGTATTAAAAGAGAGCGATTCCAGTCGAGCTCATCTCAGCTCATTACGTTTTAATCGGCCACGCCCACGGAGAGCGCGCGCTATTCAAACGCAAATGACTGAGACGATCCCATACAAACTGTGAACGCCCCCATATCAGCTCGAGAAAACACATCAAGTTTATTCAGATAAGTGTACTTGTCTACACTGTCTCGCAGCGCTGTGAGGAATAATAATAATGGAAAAACTTACCTCAGAAGTGCTGGTATTTCGAGGAGCAACGGATGGAATAATGTAGTAAGTTTTTTTTTTCATTCTCAAGTAAATCGCGTTTCTGTGTGAATGAATGAACGGCAGAGATGCGCTGTTTACCACAACTCGCAAAAAGACGGTTTAAATTTGAATTGCGTTTCTGTGTGTGAATGAATGATCTGCTTTTAGCAAACTATTTAGCTATACTGAGTAAAATCTATTGAAATATGTTGAAATAAAATGTATTTGTATAAGCAACGTATTAAACTGCAAATTAACATTTATATTCCTTATAATAAAAACGAAAGACCTATGTTACAGACATATGAAAGACAACATTTCGTTGATTAGTTTTGGATAGATTACACATTTTTACTGTAAAATATCTGCCACCTCAAATAAACTTTTGTTTGCCAATTTTTGCTAATATGTTAAATATAGTATGTTTTGTCAATGTAGGCTATATTCGAAGTTTGAAATATGTATGATAAAATGTATACTTTAGTTTTTACAAAGAAAGATTACACTTCAATTGTTGTTGTAATTGTAACCTTTTTAATAAAAAAATATATATTTACAAGGATGTAAACAAATTTTAAAAGGTAAATATAAGCATTTTCGTTAAATAATTTTTATTGTGTTTTATTATTGACAAATTTGGGGAGAGGATACATATTCCAAAACTGAAAATACAGTATGAGAATTAACTGCACAATTAATAGACATGTTTTCCTTGGATATTATACAATTTGCAAGCAAAATTTGTGGAAAAAAAAAATGGACATGCTTCCAACTGTGAACCAATTTGGTAGAATATATATATATATATTAGGGCTGGGGGAATTAACGCGTTAATCTTTGCGATTAATTTGAAATGTTTAACGCGTTAAAAAAAAATAACGCAATTGACGCAGCACTTTTTTTTTTTGCCTCGTTTTAATGATTTCCTGTTGCGTCTGCTATTAAAAAGGCCGAAATATGCCGTCCCGCCCCTCCATGTTCGGCGGTCAGGTTTCATTCTCGGGCAGCTTTCATGAGCGGGTCTTTTCCGCTCGGTATGTGCGTCGCGCTCTGTGCTCCGCGCGCACGCGCGCGTGAGTGTGTGTGTGTGTCGGTCGGTCGGCGCGCTCTGTGCTCCGCGCGCGCGCGCGCGTGCGTGCGTGCGCGTGTGTGTGTGTGTGTGTGTGTGTGTGTCGGCTCGCTCTGTCGTTAATGGCCCAGCAGCGGCGAGCTATCCCGTGTGTGTGTGTGTGTGTGTGTGTGTGTGTGTGTGTGTGTGTGTGTGTGTGTGTGTGTGTGTGTGTGTGTCGGCGGCTCTGTCGTTAACGGCCCAAAGGCTTCAATCATGTACTAAGCACTGGAAAAGTAAAGTCCACTCAAGTAACGTGAAATTTCTCTGTTGACTTCTGTTTGCTGAGCTGGTATAGCCATGCTGGGCAACAATGGTAAAATGACCTGCTCTGATCACATGCTCTGGTAATAATAGCTTTGTAGGACTATATTTTGTTTTAATAATTAATAAAATAATAATAATAATCTGTTAAATTGATTATGTTGATTGATTATTGAAAAAGAATAATATATTGATATATTGATGTTTAATATTTTAATATAGGGCTATTTTCTGTTCCCTTTTTTTCCTGTGTTGTTTAATTAGGTGATTCTAAGTTTAAATATTGATGATTACAAGCTTGGGGGAAGCGCAATTAATTGCAATTAATTACAGAAATTGTGCAATTAATTAGTTAATTTTTTTTAATCGATTCCCAGCCCTAATATATATATATATATATATATATATATATATATATATATATATATATATACTGTATATATATTGCTCTTGCATTCTTTCTTGTGGCTATAGGTGACACACCTGAATGAATGGCTCATTAAGTATGCAGGCCCCATTGTCTCCTCAGGTGTGAACCACTACATATGCATGATGCTGTTGAATGGTTGACGCCCCTTGCGCATATTGCCTTTACAAACAAAAAGTGTTTTACAAGATTTAAATCAATGTATTGTGTTGTGTGAATGATAAAGGCAGGATGATTTTCACATCATTTTGAAGAAAAAACTCTAGGCAAAGACATCAATTAGTCAAAAGTCTTATTGTCACATATTTAGTATGTGTTTTGTGGCCTTATTTCAGAAACTTTAGTTTTTAGTTTTTTCAATAACCATGCATAAACATTATTCTCTCAAAAATACAAACATGTACATGTTGCTCACATATTATGGTAGCCCTGTTTGTGCTAAATAGAGTGTAATTATACCTTTGCCATTAATATGTTTATAAGCAACTGAAAAAAGCACAAATGTCAGGGCATGTCAGAACATCTCAAGGACCCCAAAAACCCCTCAGACCTCAGAGGGTTAAATTCTTATTTATTCACATTCATTTGATTCAGTATAATGATGGATTATAAGAACCACACAAAACAATATTAATTATTTATTGTTAGGTTTTCATATGTTTACATTTACAGCACATTTTTATATACATTGTTACTGATTTGAAGTGCACACAAATTAGTTACGTTGTAAATGTTACTTATATTTGTTTCTATTTTGAGTTTAAGTTTACAGCGATGAACTTCAGACATGGTCCGCTGCAGGATTAGAGTCCGGACAGGAACAAAATTTTAGCATTATTGGTTCTGCCCGGACATACCATTTGCTGGGAATTGCACGGGGGAGGAAGAAATGTTAATGTCTTTATTTAGTTGTACATTTATGATACTTGACTACATTTTGCTGTCCTTATATTTATTTACTATATACCTCTGTTTGATTTGATTTATTTAATGTTATAAATATAACATAACAGATTAATATAACCTGCTAATATAAATATACAGTTTAATAACAGTAAAATATAATATAACAGTTATAAATGTATAAATTACAAAATACAATTTTTCAACCGAGTGAATCTAGGCCTTCAGAAGTCATAACTTCAGGGGTCAACGGTTTAGGTCAGTCGGCGAAAACACTGCGTGTGTAAAAATCAAATACTGTATTACACTTTTCAAAGGATAATCTAGCTATAAAGTTAGAATAAAAAGTTAAAAACCAAACATATCTTCATACCTGTTGTGTTCTGATACAAGGCCATTAACTTGTTCTTTTTGTTTTATAAATGTATTTTGCTTATTTCTACAAATATCAACCTGATAAATATGGTAAACAAGATAATCATGCTACCCAATACGTCTGACACAACATCTTAAGAAAAACAGTGTTTTAAAATACAACTAAACCATGATAACAGATGATTTTTTGACAGTCCTACATAAATGCATGTTGATTACTGAGTTTCAGGCATAGTGCAAGCATGCAATGTTTGAGAAATCTAATATTGGTGTAATCTTTGTGAGGTCTCACCCTCAACGCACAACTTTGTGTTGGGTGATCCAGGCATACTTTTACTAAATAAAATATCATGGAAGTCATTTTCAAACTGTAATTATACCATATTTTATTTATTAATATTATGGCTTCATGATGATTTAAAGTTTTTGTTTGTTTGTTATTAACTAATACCTTTATCTTTTAACTAACACTTCAACATCCAGCACAAAATTAAAGAGATATATGAGCTAAGGATGTCCTCTGACCCCAAATAAATTGATAGTGGAATGTTCACAATCTACAATATACAGTTAGATATTCTCCTACTTAGTATGTGTGTGTAAATAGTTGTGCTTAAATCTTTGGGTGTATTTTTACACACCATAGTGATGCAAAGTTCCACATCCTATGGACTAACTTTAAAACATCATCTTATTCTTTATCTTTAAGATTCAAAAGACCAAATCACTAAGAAAAGCTCTGTTTATAATAAAAAGTGTCCAAATGATGGTTTTATTACTCCGCTAGATTTAGTCATCGTGTTCAGACGACACTGTTTCACATTTTGTATGTTGGACTGTATGTGTTTTAGGTGAAGACGTTTCTTTGAGAGCCGTCAACATTCAGTGTTTATAGAAATAAATGACCATTAAAGGTGCCGTAGAATATGGAAGCAGATTAGTCTCAAATATAATTCACGCAAAAAACATGATTCACAAATGCGTAGACAATTTCACATGCATGAAACCTAATTCACGTGCACACAAAAAAAATCCACGTGCGTGAAAAAAATATATATTCACAAAAAGCAATTCACATGCGCAAAATAAAATTATATACTCATAAAATACATTTCACAAATGCAAAACACAATTTGTAGATATACAACTGTGCACAAAAACCTTTGAATGTTTAAAATGTACGAGTGTATCCTTGCATTTGAATGTGCAAATCGTCATTCACGTACGAATCGCCTTAGATATGTGTGTGTGTGTGTTTTTGAGACTTTCCTGGCAGCATAACACTCGTAACACAGAGCAGTCGTACTCTTTAGCCAATCAGATTTAAGCTTATCAATCGACCAATCAGTATCACGTGAGGGCGGGCCTACCTACATGTTACGTCATCAGCTTTCGACCAGTTCATGGCTGAGCAGAGGTAAGTGCAGTTAATCGTTCATTTCTGTGTTAACTGAAGTTAATAAAGTTTGAGATCAGTTGAAGCAATAGTTTATTAACTGCTGTTTAGTCCACATGTGAATATAAACATTTATTTTTAGTATTGATGGATTTTCATGTCCTGTCCACCACACATTCAACCTATGATAATGTATGTAATGACGTGCATATATTATGTAGTTTTATTGTTTCAGATTTCCAAGACAGATGATGTATGAAGTTGCAGACAACCAGTACTGTGATCTTACCATTTCTACTGTAATTCTTTGAAAACAGTCATGTTGCAAGCCATCCATTTTGACAGTTGTTTCAACAAGTGGTTGAAAGTGATGCATTGTTACTGTATTAATTTGTCTCCTGCGGACTATATGTACACACTTTAGGAATAAAGCCTTGCTATGCATGCATTATTAAATGTTCTTGTAAGAATTAAAAGATTCAGACATAGTTCAATTTGATGTGCACGTTTTATTAATTTGAAAGTTTCTGAATCCTTTGGGAATAAAATATATAAAATGACTTGATCATGATTAATGTTCCTGTTACATATGAAGATCATGAACTGACAGTCTAAACTGTGAAGCACAATATTCAGTACAGAGAAATATACGTCTCTTCAGGAGTTGTGAGATCCAGTCAGAGTGTACTTTGCTTTTAGAGTATATAAATATAAGTGCAATACATCAAGTGAAAAGTAAAAAAATGAATTGTGTTCAGTCCGGTCATCAGTAGACCTCTCTGTTAGGACATATAAGATTTTGTCCTGATATTTAAAGTACTAAAACCCTATAGTACAAGAGTTGCAGACAGAGGACGTGGGGAATTAAGTGATGGTATTTGAATAGAGTTTACTGAGTAATCTTAGTCGCATAATCTTAATTGCCTCTCTATGATAAGTACCTTTGTCTCATCAGCATAAAATCAGATTTGTCTATTTTACTATAGGCAAAGTAAAATTAATGCTTCACAATATTGTCCTGAGACCTTAAGATGACAATAAAAAACCTTATTTAAAAACCTTGCGATGACAATACAGCACAAAACATAAGGAAATGCATGATGAATATATTGCTAACACTCTACAATAAGGTACAATAACTTAGTTAACATTAGTTCATGTATTAAATAACCATGAGCAATACATTTGTTGCTGTGTTTGTTAATCTTTATTAACGTTAGTTAAAAATACAGCTGTTCATTGTTAGTTTACAGTGCATTTACTAATGTTAACAAGATTTTAATGAAGTATTAGTAAATGTTAACATTAATAAAAAATAATAAAGGCTGTTCACGTGCAGTTCATTATTAGTTCATGTTAACTAATGAAACGTTTTAATAAACTGTTACCAATTAAGACATAAATAAAAATAAAAAATAAAGTATAAAAGAGAATTAAGAAACAACATGAATTAAGATGTTCGTGACTGCTATCCAGATGTCACACCAAAGGTGAGTAATCCTGATAAAATGCAGGGAAACAAGTGTTAATAATAATTTAACATCATACACAAATGGCAAAAACACTGGGTGCTCATTAAAATAGGTCTATTCACTATTTAAAGAACAATCTCGATGGGTATTGACCATAGATGATTGTTTTGCAATCATTAGCTTGATTGTAGCTGTACTGTGAGAGCTGTCTGTACCTTCATACAACAAAACAAGCATCATTCTTCTTCATTTTTGACACGATATGGGACATCTGATTACAACAACACTTGCTTACATCAGTTAATAGTTCATAAACTATTGCTTCAACTGATCTCAAACTTTATTAACTTCAGTTAACACAGAAATGAACGATTAACTGCACTTACCTCTGCTCAGCCATGAACTGGTCGAAAGCTGATGACGTAACATGTAGGTAGGCCCGCCCTCACGTGATACTGATTGGTCGATTGATAAGCTTAAATCTGATTGGCTAAAGAGTACGACTGCTCTGTGTTACGAGTGTTATGCTGCCAGCAAAGTCTCAAAAACACACACACACATATCTAAGGCGATTCGTACGTGAATGACGATTTGCACATTCAAATGCAAGAATACACTCGTACATTTTAAACATTCAAAGGTTTTTGTGCACAGTTGTATATCTACAAATTGTGTTTTGCATTTGTGAAATGTATTTTATGAGTATATAATTTTATTTTGCGCATGTGAATTGCTTTTTGTGAATATATTTTTTTTTCACGCACGTGGATTTTTTTTGTGTGCACGTGAATTAGGTTTCATGCATGTGAAATTGTCTACGCATTTGTGAATCATGTTTTTTGCGTGAATTATATTTGAGACTAATCTGCTTCCATAGTAGAATGGATTATTTTATTATTTTATAATGTTTCCTGGGGTGCCCTTATAATGTTAGTATGTTTTTTAGATCAAAATTGGTTATAATTTAGAAATAAAAGGCATATTTCCTAGCCTGATTTCATCTATTGATTTGAACACTCTGTTTGAAGGGGCGTGTCTGCTGTGAGACTTCAGTGTTGTTGCCCACTGCTGTGATTGGCTGACATGCTTGCATAATTATGAAATATCTGGCATTATGTAGAGCTATCTGGAAAACTTTTACTATTACAGCTTTTATACGTTTTTACTATTACAGCTATCGGGATTAACGAATCATGAGAAGTTTTTTAAGTATTTAGATCTATTCCCATCACATAAAAGGTTGCAGATGAGCATTGAGCAGATGACAGCCTGTTGATCGCGTGAATGAAGATCTTATCACTGCAACGCGATTTACTGATGCATAAACAAGTGTTGAACGACTTTGTCTTTGAGAGAAAGATTATCTGTCTGAACTTGAACAATTACACATCAGAAATTCACATAACCCACTGGTTCGTCAGAGGCACGGATGAAGGAGCTAAAAAATACTTTTGTGTTCATTTGTACATCCAAACACTGAGCAACTGCCATGCTTCGTTCGCTCGTTTGCAAGCCACGATGTCTCTCGAGGAAAAAAACAATATCGCGCTGGATCTAGATAACACAGTGTAAATTATCGTTAATAAAATCACTACTTACCGCTTGCGGGAATATAACGTTAGTTGAAATTGCCCCCTTCGTCCGTTTGAGACGCCGAGAGAAGCCTGGCTGCTTGATATTGTTCCAGGTTAGAAAAACAGTCTGTGGTGAAATGGGCAGAGCAACTAACAACTTCGAATTAAACTGTAGCGGTATCCGATTATAGATAGATCTGCCATTTTCCCTATGATCCTCCTCCTGCTTGTTTCTTCACCTGCAGAACTTCTGATGATTCGGCTGCGCAGTTCCGCCTGGCACTGAGCATGGGCTGGCATATGCAAATTTTTAGAGGCGTACATATTAATGATCCCGACTGTTGCGTCACAGTTGGTGTTATGTGGAGATTCGCCTGTTTTTCAGGGGTGTTTTTCAAAAACGAGATTTAAATAAGAAAGAGAAAACTATGGTGTTTGAGACTCACTGTATGTCATGTCCATGTACTGAACTCTTGTTATTTAACTATGCCAAGATAAATTCAATTTCACATTCTAGGGCACCTTTAAGAATTTAAGTGATAGTCTTTCTGTTTGACTAAATTGATACTTCATTTAGTGCATGCTGTTTTACAACAGAATCACATCCGACTATGGCACCGAGAGAGGTATATTCATCAAAGCTTGAGGCTGTTAAACAAAGTTCCACACTTTGGTAAAACATGCTGATAAAATTGCACAAAAGTAAATTCTACAGGTCAACTGGGTTAAAAGTAAATGAGCCATTTAAAACAAATACAGAAAAGCCACTATAGTGATCAGTTTTAGCTTTTGAATGTCTGTAATTGATCTTGTTTTTGTACAGTTTGCAAAAAGTATATAGTCTCCGAGCGTGGTCAAACATGTTCATATAGGAATGTATGAAAAACATGTACATGCATAAAGAGAATTAAATGACGGTCCTTCTACATGAGTGTTTAAGACTAAACAAAATATATTTATTTTAGAACATCTTTCTACGAAACATCGACGTCAAAGATGAGTATTACACTTCAAACTCGTCTAACTATTACACTTGTGCATTTCGCAGCACAGTCATAGATACACAGTTATTTTGTGTGTCACTAAACAACAGTTAAGCTAATGAATCACAGTTGATACGTGGTATTTTTACGCGAAAGGAGGGTTCATTCATTTTTTATTCTGTCCACACCCGAGTTTTAGGCCCGATCCAGAAAACAGACGTTGTGTTTTATGTCTTAATAATTGTTCTTCTTTTTATGAAAACGTGGTAAGCAGTTTTTGGCCTCATCGGCAATATTTTAACATATCGTAAGTTTCAATGGTTAGATAAAACTATTATATCTAGCAATCAAAAGTTATATGTGAAACAAGCTCAGTCGCATTAGAGTCGGATTCTTGTTTATATTGAACATTGTGATTGAACCGCATGTTTAACAGTGCTATTGTTCTCGGCCTCATCAAAGTTTTCACCAGAGCATACCGACTCTGAAACAAGACCAAATATTAGCACGTAACATTTTGGACACCTTATTAAACATGGTAATGATGTGTTTAATGCGATATTGATATCACGTTTTAATTTTAACTCAAAGCTAAAGGTCTATGAACTTTAACATCTTCATAGTCGGTAAAATTAACTTAACCCCCTGAGGTCGGAGGTATCGCCGGCGATACCAGCTCGCTTTTTTTTAATCAGTGTAAAAGAAACTCATAAATACTCTGTTGACTTTGATTTTCCATAGGAGTTTCATACATCAATCGATTCTGTTAAATGTGTATTATTTTTGTGTATACTCACAATAAAAACAAAGTGTTGTGCTTTTTGCCAAATAAAGAAAAATAAACACGAAGCGAGTTTTGCCTTCTCTCTGCCAGTGAAGTCCATTCTGAAACGCGTCCGAAAATGAACAATAACTGAGCGAATATTCAGTCAAACAGGCATACAGACACACAGGCATGAAGCTTGAATTCTCTTCTTTTAAATGAAGTAATTTATATAAAAAACAAATATTCTCATCTTGTGAAATCTGTATTAAAAGAGAGCGATTCCAGTCGAGCTCATCTCAGCTCATTACGTTTTAATCGGCCCCGCCCACGGAGAGCGCGCGCTATTCAAACGCAAATGACTGAGACGATCCCATACAAACTGTGAATGCCCCCATATCAGCTCGAGAAAACACATCAAGTTTATTCAGATGATCAGTGTACTTGTCTACACTGTCTCGCAGCGCTGTGAGGAATAATACTAATGGAAAACGTACCTCAGAAGTGCTGGTATTTCGAGGAGCAACGGATGGAATAATGTAGTAAGTTTTTTTTCATTCTCAAGTAAATCGCGTTTCTGTGTGAATGAATGAACGGCAGCGATGCGCTGTTTACCACAACTGAAATGTGTTGAAATAAAATGTATTTGTATAAGCAACGTATTAAACTGCAAATTAACATTTATATTCCTTATAATAAAAACGAAAGACCGATGTTACAGACAAATGAAAGACAACATTTCGTTGATTAGTTTTGGATAGATTACACATTTTTACTGTAAAATATCTGCCACCTCAAATAAGCTTTTGTTTGCCGATTTTTGCTAATATGTTAAATATAGTATGTTTTGTCAATGTAGGCTATATTCGAAGTAATGAATCCTTAACTTTGAAATATGTATGATAAAATGTATACTTTAGTTTTTACAAAGAAAGATTACACTTCAATTGTTGTTGTAATTGTAACCTTTTTAATAAAAAAATATATTTACAAGGTAGATGTAAACAAATTTTAAAAGGTAAATATAAGCCTTTTCTTTAAATAATTTTTATTGTGTTTTATTATTGACAAATTTGGGGAGAGGATACATATTCCAAAACTGAAAATACAGTATGAGAATTAACTGCACAATTACTAGACATGTTTTCCTTGGATATTATACAATTTGCAAGCAAAATTTGTAAAAAAATAAATAAAAAAAATTGAAATGCTTCCAACTGTGAACCAATTTGGTAGAATATATATATATACAGTGATGGGAATAACGGCGTTATAAATAAACGGCGTTACTAACGGCGTTATTTTTTTCAGTAACGAGTAATCTAACTAATTACTGCTTCCTCCATTACAACACCGTTACCGTTACTGTCAATAAAAATGCGGCGTTACTATAATTGAGCTCACTGAAGCGGTTTTCATCCGAGTAGGCTCTCTCTCAGCCATAGGAGCTGCAATGTTTTTTCTCTGGTGTGTGAGTGTTTATGAGGCGCGGGACTCGACAAAAGCGAGGCGAATGCCGCGAGCGTGCTCGACAGTGCGCGAGAGAGACCGAGTGTGTCTGAGAACGCGCTCGACAGTGCGCGAGAGAGACCGAGTGTGTCCGAGAACGTGCTCGACAGTGCGCGAGAGAGACCGAGTGTGTCCGAGAACGCGCTCGACAGTGCGCGAGAGAGACCGAGTGTGTCCGAGAACGCGCTCGACAGTGCGCGAGAGAGACCGAGTGTGTCCGAGAACGCGCTCGACAGTGCGCGACGGAGACCGAATGTGTCCGAGCATAAATACTTTATTTATAAATAAATTACACATATCAGCATTTGAATAATCTCTGTAGCATATTGGTATCATATGCAATGTTTTAATTAGTTTATATAACATAAACTCCAAAATAACCTGCAGGGAACGTTCAAACATATTTGTTTGACGGTTGTGAGCACGTGCGGCAAACACGACTAGAATTTGGCTAAAATAACCTCTGATGATGACGTTCTCTGTAGATTATGAAAATAAACCCCCAAAATATTATATTGTATTATTATTATTTATGTTGATACATTGTTCAGTATTATATTGAAAACACTTTTTGTTAAACTTACTATTGTGAGGAAGAAAATACTTCAAGTAGGCTATACAGAATGTCTACCAGTTGTAAAGGTGTGTGAGTTTTATCATTTTAATTATATGCACTAGTGTATGTGTATGTATATTTTTATTAGGCTACTATTTATTTATTTTTGGTACATTTCTTAAGAAGCATCATTTATTTTTAGACTTAATTGTTGGCCAGTTGTGGTCTGTGCAATAAATATTAAAAGTTCTAAACCATCTATTGTTTTATTGTTGCACTATAGTAATGATAATATTTTAATATTTAAGTTAATAGGTGTCTCTCACATTGTCCCACAGCAACATTAAAATAGTGTAGATTAGTGTACAATGTTTTATAATAATAAGATGTTCTATTTAGTGTCAATTTCATTCATTTAACATTTCATATTGGGGGTATCCAAGAAATTTCTTATATTTAAACTTTTTTTTTTTTTTTTAAGTAACGCAATAGTTACTTTCCCTGGTAATTAGTTACTTTTGTAATGATGTAATTCAGTTACTAACGCAGTTACTTTTTGTGAGAAGTAACTAGTAACTATAACTAATTACTTTTTTTAAGTAACTTGCCCAACACTGTATATATATATATTGCTCTTGCATTCTTTCTTGTGGCTATAGGTGACACACCTGAATGAATGGCTCATTAAGTATGCAGGCCCCATTGTCTCCTCAGGTGTGAACCACTACATATGCATGATGCTGTTGAATGGTTGACGCCCCTTGCGCATATTGTCTTTACAAACAAAAAGTGTTTTACAAGATTTAAATCAATGTATTGTGTTATGTGAATGATAAGGGCAGGATGATTTTCACATCATTTTGAAGAAAAAACTCTAGGCAATGACATCCATTAGTCAAAAGTCTTATTGTCACATATTTAGTATGTGTTTTGTGGCCTTATTTCAGAAACTTTAGTTTTTAGTTTTTTCAATAACCATGCATAAACATTATTCTCTCAAAAATACAAACATGTACATGCATGTTACTCACATATTATGGTAGCCCTGTTTGTGCTAAATAGAGTGTAATTATACCTTTGCCATTAATATGTTTATAAGCAACTGAAAAAAGCACAAATGTCAGGGCATATCAGAACATCTCAAGGACCCCAAAAACCCCTCAGGCCCCAGAGGGTTAAAGCCAACTGAATACAGTGTTTAAGTCAGGGTTACAATACAGTAATTAAAATTGTCTAAATTTGTATTTTGTGAGAGTTTTTAAGAACTCTCAAAGAGGGGACTGAAGGGTTACAAATTTAAGAATCTATTTCAGATATGCTTCCTTACATAACATCATGGTGAAGTATACTGATTTTAGCATTTGAGGTTTTAATTTAGATTCCAATACAAACTGATAAAGTTTAGAAGACTGATTTCAGATGATTATTGAGTCTCCAGCAAGAGTCTCCTTTCCTGCCAGTCCTGTTTTCTCTATTGTATTTTAAATGAGTCAGATCACTGAGATTCTCACCTTTCAGCCTAGACGTTGAATCGTTAGGTTGATTGGATTAGCTGTAGGGGAGATTTTCACCTTTTGTCTTTAATGGCTCTGGGATGGCCCTTGGAACCGGAGTTCCTGGCCAGTATCAGCATTTGAATAGCTATGCTGATTCAATTGGACTGGTAGTGCTCTCAGACTAGGGTCTCCACCTTCAGAAGTCCCTCCTCCTAAAATGCCTATAAGACACCATGTACAGTTACATACTTTAGATTTTGTTGGACGAACCACAGCCGCGCTCAAATAAAGAAACTCTTCTGTTTGAACGTGATCCCAACGTCTCCTGGTCTGCTTTGAAGAAAGAAAAAACTTTCCAACACCTGCAAACGCTTTATATAAATACAATATATAGGTCTAAATACATTTGATCACTTATATCAATGTTATATAAATCATCATATCATCCAGCCCTAAAACTTGCATTTGTCAGTATTTATTTAAAAACATCAAATTATGCAGAATATAACGACAGTAAATATTTAATTGATGAGTTGTCAATACAATATAAAACAATACAATATATGGTATGATTTTACCTAAAATTTTTACATATTGAGACAAAATGATAACTGCAAATCTACATTTGTATTATAATACAATATCTAATTATTGCCTCTCTCTCTCGAGTACTGAGAATGAATGATAAAACGGGTGGTAATTGCTGTGTTAGCTGTTTAAGCGTGGGGGAAAACTGTTTTTGTGCCTAGATGTTCTAGTGTACAGAGATCTGTAACGCCAGCAGAAGAGCAAACAGGTCGTGTCCGGGGTGAGATGGTCTGTGATGATGTTCCTGCCCGTTTCTTCACTCTGGAGATGTACAAGTCCTGAAGGTTGGGCAGATGCACACCAATGATCCTTTCAGCCGTCCTAACAGTCCATTACAGTCTTCTTCTGTCTGATTTACTGGCTGACCCAAACCAGACAGTTATAGAAGAGCACAGAACAAACTCACACAACCCTGAGGAGCACCAATGCTGATGGTGAAGGTCCTAGATGTGAGTTTCCCAGCCTCACTCGCTGCTGTCTGTCTGAAGCTGGAGATCCACTGACAGATGAAGGTGGTACAGAGAGGTGGGTTAGTTTATTCAGGAGGATGTCCGGGATGATGGAGTTGAAAGCGGAGCTGAAGTCCACAAATAAGATCCTTGCATGAGTCCCAGATCTGTGGAGATGTTGCAGGACATAATACAATCCCATGATTTATCCTGTTCCACCTTTAATTAAAACAAAACCTCTTCTGAGTCTCTTCCACCTGTATGAATCACATTTACACATTAATCACACATTTATTTCTCCTCATAGACAGTAGTGAGACTCTTCTGTGGATCACCTGATGGTTTCTGCTCCTCTCATGACCATTTCACAGATTTAAACCATGATGTAAACAATCCACCGACGTTTGACGATCGATCTTCATAAACTCTGTAAAGTAAAACAGAAGAGAAAACAATCAGTGTTCAGTGGAACAAATTGCAAATTATAATATTTAAATTACTGTTTTTTGAGTAAAAATAAGTTAAATTGAATTCCTTTAATCAGATTAATTACTGACTTTACATGATGTTGCATAGATATTTGTGTTTTTAAATATAATAGATGTAAAGCATGAATCATGTTCATTTGTTTGTCAGTGTGTGTCGGTGCGACTCCTATTGAGTCTCTGTAAAGGAGAAACTAATGAGTGTACGGCGTATGGAATAAACCACAGGGAGCAAATACCAAATGTTATTTTGAGTTCAAACACAAACCTTTAGTTAAAGCCATTTGTCCTCTAGTTTAAACATGTTTGTAGGCTCTTAGTAAATAACTGAGAGTAAAGTAAGTGTAAAGTAGTGTGACGTGTTGCTTGTCACAGTAAAAACACACTAGAGACAGAGACATTTCTCATGTGAGCTGGACGCTGTGAGCTGAAGCTGGAACTGCACTGATTTTAGCAGGAGTGCAGCGTTTTCCTACAATCTGACCAAGTCTGTTTTCACACTGAAATGATTCACTTCTACTGACACAGTTAATAAAGCAGGTGTTGATGTATAAAGCTGTGACAGTGAGCTTTTCTTCTCTTTCCTCCTTTGTGTTAAACATTTCAATAACTTCACATTTTGTTCTCACACAAACCCTTTGTTGCAATTAAGCTTAATGATAATTTCCTAAATGAAGATCTCTTTAATATCTCAGTGATGTTTCCTCACCTCAGGACACAGTTTGAGTCTCGTAGCTCATCTCTGAGTCGCTGCTGTGAGTCTCCTATCTTATTGAAACTCAGATCAAGCTCTTTTAAAAACTGCAGTGCTTTTGAGTTAGTCAAAGACTGAGTTAAAGAAGAAACATCTGTAATGCCACAGTCCTGTAGACTAGAAAGGCACAAACAGAGGAAGAGAGGTTATCATAGAAACATATCATGAATGTGAATAATTTGATATAATGTGAACTCAGGCTAATTAAAGGAGACATATCATGCTTTTAAATTGTTCCTTTTTACATATAAATCATACATTTGTAGTCTATATAAAGCGGAACTGCAATGCTTGGGTCTGAATTCCTCATTATTATAGCTCCACAGGCCCCTTTTTCTACCCCTTTTCTAATGTGCTTCTGAAAGCAACTCGTTTTGGTGCGGTCTCTTTAAATAATATTGAGACACTTCATACCCCGCCCCCTCTCCAGGTTGTAGCGGTGACACTCGGTTCAACTCCACCCCGTTCGGCCATTTTTGTAGTCTGGTAGCAGAGATAGGATTATCTAGCGCACAGAAACTTTTATACACACGTTATTAACAAAATGTCAACAACGGAAGACTTGTCCAGCCAGCCTTACATGTTCGAGCCAGAGCCGGAGCGAGATGAAAATGAAGACGACGAACCTGCAGAACAACGTCTTCATATGGATGTATCGCAATGGTGTGTAAGTTACTGTATTTACACATGAAACTTTGGTCTTCCGACCTTTTACCACCGTGTCGATTTATTTTGATTAATATGTCCGAGGGAGAGAGAGCAAGACAGCGTCTAGTTTGGAGACGGTGATGTCTTGTTTACACTTTCGCCTGGCTCTGAAGAGAGAGAGTGAGCGCGCGCGCGACCGGGTCTCTCTCTCTGCTCGTTCTTTCAGTTAAACATGCTCCTGTCACAAGCGCGGCAGTTCATCTAAATTAGACGGTGTAATGAAGCGTGTGGGTTAAGTTACTACATCCAACAACCGAACATTTTAACTTACCCTCTCGTAACTTCTGCATCCTTTAGCTTGGACTACAAAATTGCAGCGAGAAATAATAATGGCGGATTGCTCGAAGTGTTGGGCCGGAAGTCAATGTCCTTATTTGGCAGTTCCGCTGCAAATACTGTGACGTGATAGTTCAAAAAACGTCATAGATAACAGAAAAATCTGAACCGGTTGAAAAATATGACCAAAACAGAATATAAAGATATCAACGAAGCACCTGAAGAGAATAATTTCATCTTTTCTGTACTTCTAAACACTCCAAATATACAACAAAATGCATTTAAGGGCTAAAAAAGTGCATTTAGCATGATATGTCCCCTTTAAGAGATATTGAGTATAAAGTGTTTTAGTTTAAACTGCTGAAGTGATTTTAAGCTATTTGATTCTTGTATGTGAATGTGACTGACCTCAATCTCTCCAGTTTACAGTGTGAATCCTTCAGTACGTCACATAAGTGCTTCATTCCTGTGTTTCCTAATTTATTCCCGCTCAGGTTCAGCTCTCTCAGGTGTGATGGGTTTGATTTCAGAGCTGAAGTCAGGATGAGACTCTGTTTCTCTGTAATACTGCAATCATACAGACTGAAGACAGAGAAATAACAATAGTTCAGATCTGTGATGATCATCTTATTGAAGAGCTACAGCAGCATTTAGCATTTAGTTTTTAGTTTTAAAACCCAGTCACACTAGTTCTGTGTGCTGGAAGTTGTGTGCTCTCTTCTTTATTCTCTGTTGTAGATTCAGATTTCTACAGATTTCTCTCAGATTTCTGCATATACACAATCACAGTACATTGTATCAAATCCTGGAAATTAAACAATTACTATCTAGATAAAAAATTAAAAAACACATACAAATGTGACCAATAGGGAAACCGTCTCTGGTTACTATCGTAGCCTCAGTTCCCTGAGAGGCGGGAAAACAAAACATTGCATAGCTACGCTGCGGGAACTCCTCCCTTCTCACTTTTGTTGAAATCTTATGGGCTAACGCCAGCTTGGAACAGCTGGCCAATTGTCGTGAAGTTTGCAAATACTGACAGGCTTGCGGGAGGTATAAAATGCATGGGTGCGACAATTGCGTCAGAATCACGACTAAACACTTGCACAGCTGATCAAACATTTAACACGACGGCTAACGCATTGTTCACGGAAAAAAAGTTCACGGAGACGGAGAGGCAGAAAGCACACATTTTCTTTATTTTACAAAAGCACAATGTTTTGTTTTGATTGTAAGTGGACACATTTACAATCAAATACAGCAACGCTGCGGGAACTGTATTAAATCCCGCCGTGAGAGTAGTGTAGATAAGCCCGGAGAAACAGGGTCAAGCTACACCAGCCACGGAAGAGACAGTCAGCAAAAATAGCCGCGCCACTAGGAGTGCTCGCATCCGATAGGTGGAACTAAACCAATGAGACATCAGCTCCGACCCTATTAAAATTTGCATATCCAAACGCAATGAAAACGAAGGCTGCACTGATCCAGGGCAGACACAACACAATGAGCACTCAGCATGAGGGTTAAACACAGTGTCAACACTGGTATCGGTGACAAGCTGTATTAACCCTTAGGGATTGACAAATGCGCAAATCGATTTGCTGGATTTTCTTCACATAGTAGCACAATAGACTTAAAATACTCCGTCATTTATGGTCATACAGAATAAATTTATATGAAAAAAGAATCTGTAAGATCTCTACTATTTTATGTGTCCACTTACAATCAAAACAAAACATTGTGCTTTTGTAAAATAAAGAAAATGTGTGCTTTCTGCCTGTCCGTCTCCGTGAACTTTTTTTCTGGAGCACGTCTGTAAACTTAACCAAAACTCAGCGAATACTAGTCAACCAGGCATGGGCAATATATATTTATGAACATTTAAGTGTCTGCTATTAAATTATCCAATGGAAACTCATTATCTGCTAATGTGAACACGCCTACGGAGAGCGCGCGCTATTCAAACGCAAATTATCTGAGGCGATCCATGCAAACCTGTCAACGCCCACAACAACTCGATAAAACACATCAAGTTTAATCAGATTCATGTACTTTACGTCGGCTTGTGACACTGTGAGGAATAATAATAACGCAATAGTAATAATATTCATGGAAAATTTACTTCAGAAGTGCTGGAATCGGTTTCATTTCAAGGAGCAACGGATTCAGCTGAGGATTGTGAATAGTAAGTTCTTTATTCTTAAGTGCTTTGTTCTAATCGGATCTGGAATAGTGTCTGTAAACCGCAAAAAGACTGTTTAAATATGATTTGCATTTCTCTGTGTGAATAAACGGCACAGATGCGCACTGTTGTTGCACGCACTTACATTAGGAAATATGTTTATTTTACATGAACGCATCTACCCAAACTATATTGCTATACTGAGATGAGTAAAAATCGATTTAAATATGTTGAAATAAAATGTATTTGTACAAGCAACATATTAAACTGCAAATGAACATTTATAAGCCATATATTAATATATCATATATGTTACAGATGAAATATGAATGTTTAGACAAGATTTTGTTGATTAGTTTTGGATAAATTATAAAGTTTTTACTGTAAAATAGACTACTGCCACATCAAACGAGTTTTTGTTTCGCCAATTTCTATGTTAAATATATAATATGGGATGTTTTGTCAAAAATAAAGTAGGTATATTGGCTTATCAACTAAAATGTTATTATAGTGTTTGTTCCAATGTATATTCAAATTAATGAATCCTTAACTTTGAAATACGTATGATAAAATATATGCTTTTTACAAAGAAAGATTACACTTGAAATATTGTTAAAATCGTAATTGTTGTTGGTTTACGTGTGAAAACTTTTTAATAAATAGCAAAAAAAAATGCAAAAAATATATTTACAAGGTAGATGTAAACAAAATCTCAATAGGTCAACATAAGCCTTCTCAAATTATTTATTGTGTTTTATTAGTGACAAATTTGGGGAGAGAATGAATATTCGAAAACGTTCTGAGAATTAACTGCACAATTACTAGAAGTGTTTACCTTTGATATTATACAATTTGCATGCACACAACATTTGTAAAAAAAAAAATAAAAAAAAATGTTCAAGATGTTTCCAACTCTAACTTTGATCCAATTCTGTAGAATGGCCCATATGGCCTATTTGAACAGGATTTGTTTTCAGGTATAACTGTGTACTCAAAATTAGCTTTTGACTTTCATTTATATTTGGATTATAATGTTAACTATATACTAAATAAAAAAAAATAAAAAAAAATAAAAAAAATATATATATGTACTTTAGGGATGCACCAATGTACTGCCACATCAAACGAGTTGCATGTCTGTTGCATATTCAACGTTTTTCTCTGGGTAAAATAATTAAATACTTAACAATACAAAATTAAATCTGTACAAAATAAAATAGTTTATATAAGAAAACAAAAAGAAAAAAGTTTGTCCGATGTGGATCGGGGTGGGGAAGTTGTAAATCACGTGAGTGATTACTCAGCATTCACGTGAGAAATGCGCGCTGAATAAGTCTCGGAAAAATATCTGCGGTCTGGGCCTTTTTCAAAATCTCTGATAAAGACCAAAAAAATCGCCATTTGCAACGAGTGTTCAGCAGAAATATCAAGAGGGGGTAGCATGGCTAAGAATTTCAACACATCCAATTTAATCTGCCACCTGAAAAAGCATCCTGAACAGCATGCTGCATTCCTCAGTGCTGCAAAGAAAAAACTGCCGCCTCCCAGTGTTCCGACACCCTCTGTGGCTCAGGTATTGGAAAAAGTAAAAGAAGTTTACTCAAGACAACATCAAAGCAAAGGTATTTCCCAGAAAATTATAGAATTTATTGCACTGGACGATCAGCCATTTTCCGTCGTGGAAGACGTGGGGTTTCGGAGGCTTGTTGAACACCTTGAGCCATGTTACTCCCTACCTAGTCTGCGATATTTTTCAGACGTGTGCCTGCCAGACATGTACCATGTTGTAGCCGTGCATATACACAAGCTCTTGGCCACTGATATTTCAGCCATCAGTTTTACAACCGACATTTGGAGCTCTGATGTAAGCCCTACCTGTATGCTCAGTCTCACTGGGCAATGGATTGATAAAGATTTCAAAATTAAAAAAATATTGTTGCACGCACAAGAATTTACGGGTTCACCGCAGAGGCAATCTCTTCAACATTCAACACAATGCTTGAAATGTGGAAAATCGACAAATTCAAGGTCCATTCAGTTGTCAGAGACAATGCAAGAAACATTACAAAGGCAATAGATGTCAGTGATGTCGCGAGTTTACCCTGCGTAGCACACACTTTACAATTAGCTGTCAACGAGGGCATGTTATGTCAACGGAGCATATATGACGTGATACCAATATACCGACAAATAGTAGGCCACTTTAAGCATTCAACTCTTGTGTACTCGCGCTTACACAGTGTCCAAATTCAGTTGGGTATGAAACCAAAAATTCTTCAGCAGGACGTTTCAACAAGGTGGAACAGTACTTTGTATATGCTGAGAAGCCTCTTGGATCAAAAGCAAGCAATCACGGCTTATAGTGCACATTTTGTTCTGCCTGTGACATTTACTGCCCATCATTGGTGTTTAACTGAGAACACAGTGTCTATTCTTTACCCAATTGAGCAACTAACAAGGGAGATGAGTGCATCTGGAGCATCTGCAGCGGATGTGATTCCATCAATTGTTGCGCTAAAGCGACTACTGAGCAAGGACCTTGAAACTGACAAGGGAGTAAAAACCAATAAAATTAAAAATTAAAAAACACTACTAGACGCGGTGACAAAGCGTTTTGCTAAAAATGACTCAGAACCTCTGTATTGTATCGCAACAGTGTTAGACCAAAGATACAAAGATAACTACTTCGATATAGACAAAAAGCAGGCAGTATGCATGATGCTGCAAGCACAGCTGGATTTGAATGACGGAAGTGGTGGAAAAGACACGGTGCGCCACCCAGAGGACAACCCCAAAAGCCAAAAAGTCGCTTAAGGACAATGAACATGTCTGTGTGACATGTTCGATGAAGTTCTGGAGGAAAATTTATCACATGGATTTAGGATTAACCCTACCATGCCACAAATGGATGCCTACCTCGCAGAAATCCCAATTGAAAGAAATGAGAATCCTCTTCAATACTGGTGTGTCAATTAAGGTCGCTTTCCGTCTCTTGCGCAAACTGCACGCAAGTATTTGTGTTCACCGTGCACAAGCACCGACAGTGAACGATTGTTCAGTGCTACTTCCAATGTCTTGGACAGTAAAAGAAACAGACTGTACTGTGAAAAGGCAGAAAAGCTTATTTTTATAAAGAAGAACTTGCCCCTGTTTCTAAAGCAGCAACCTTAATACTTGATAACAGCAAATGGACTGAATGAACTTGTTCATGAGTTTGAAGTTTGTCATGTAATATGTTAATCTTTATGTTAAACAGATCTATGTTCAATTGGAATGATTCAATGTTCTAGTCCACCATGCACAAGGACTGAATAAACTGTTCATGAGTTAAGCCATTTTATCATAATAGTTTTAAATATGATTCTATTGTTAAGAAGTAATGTTTTATTGCAAAGGTAAATTCTTTGAAGTATGTCATGTCATATTTGCATTTTTTTTTTATCTTTCTTAAACAGATCTGATCTATGTTCAATTAAAATGAATTGATCTTCTGGTGTGCACCATGCTCAAGCGCCAACAGAAAACCATTATTCAGTGCTGGCTCAAATGTCTTGGACAATAAAAGAAACAGACTGCACTTTAGTGGGGGAAAAGCAGTCAATCTTTTTCTGAAGTAGCAAAATTTATACATGATATATAAAGCAATAACACTGGCATTTGTTAAGTTTATTAACCTGTTAAGCTGCACCAGTGCGTCGGCGCACTGAAGCATTTTTTTATTTATTTAGTTCAAAGTTACTATCAGATTAAATGTTTTACCTTGACAAACTATACATCATTAAAAAGATATAAGATTCAAGTTTCAGTATTTGACAACTATTGTATTCTGAGAAACTTATAGTGACAGTTATGTCTTAATTTGTGTCAGGAGTTATGAAATGAAAAAATGCGTTGATCCCTTTAATATGAATTATGAGCGTCAGCTGGTCCATTCAGAAAAAAAAACTCCGTGCTGTTGTCATGACAGTGCTTCACAAAACAACGTCCCTCAGGGCTTTTAGCTCAACAATGTGCAGACTTGGAGAAATATTGATATATTCTCATAGATTTACATCATATTTCTATAGACAGGAATAATATTTCTTGAATTTATACCCAAATGCGTCGATGTAATCATTATGAGCGCTTCTTACTGAGATGTGCTGTGTTTTCAATTCATACCAATAGCCTGAGGGCGCTATATGCACAAAAATACTCCATATATGGAACATGAAGAAGAGACATAATCATGTGACCTTCAAGGACGTCACTGATAGCAGCTACACACAAAGCTAACACAGAGATCGCTGTAATATGCAGATATAGACGTTTTGAAGACAATAAACATGATTGCAAATGATATTTGATATTTGAGTGTTCTTCAAGCAATGCCAGGTATTTTTATAATAATAGATTATATTTATAATGTAATGCTAATCGATATAGACTTTATCATCGTGCATACTATAAATAATATATTTTCTTTCAGATTTTTTTTTTATCTGAAGCCAAATTAGATCACAGAAGATTATTTAAAACACTCGACTTGAGTTATGAAATAAGTTTGAAGCACAAACATAGTTTTAATCTCATAAATGGTCGTGTATTGATGGTGTGCTAAGCTAACATGCTAGCTAGCTCAGGTGCACCTGTCACCTAGAAGTTATTCTTTTATGGGGTTTTTTCTAAATAGTAATGCTTTTCTGAAATGTTTTAGTGCATTTGATACAGTTTCAACATGTAAGTGAGAACTTTGATAAAATAAATTAGGGACTGAAACCCTATGAATAGCCTGTGAATAGCCAGTCGTTAGTAACTATAATGCAGACAAAAGATATGCATATTTAGAGCCATAACCAGGCTGGAGAGGTGTGTGAATGTGTACTGGGGAGACTGAGACTGAATGGGGCTCGTTTGCACCACAAAACAATAGAGACAATAGACTGAATAGATGACTTAGATGATGACTAAACATCAGTTGCATTTTTAGAGTCTAATCAAAATAAAGTAATTTGACATGATCTTGAAAAACATTTAACTAAATACAGAGTTTTAGACTTATCATTTTCAGATTTTAAATATAACATGGTCACACATATGGCTTTAGCTGCAGTGCATTTCTAGATTGCCCCAGGGCCAACTTCAATTTTATATTCATGAAGATGTTTCATAAAAATAAATTTCTAATAACTTTACAAAACTTTGAAGCTATTTAAAAAAAAAATTTTCATTATGACAATAATTAATTCTACATTTACAATAAACTAACAGGTGTCAGCTTTCAAATGAGATCATACTTGTGCTTTTAGTGCAAAGGGTTCATGAACTGTATGTGTTTCAGTTTGGGTATGTCATTTCTGGGGATTTTTCAAAAGTGGCGTTTCAGCTTAACAGGTTAAAGAAATATGTTCTATTATACGTCAAATATGAGTTCATGTTGTTAATTAAAGAAACATTGGATAGAAAAAAATCACCTCTGAAGGTTGTTATTGTATTTTTTTATCTTATTTTGTGCCCCTCTTATAATGTTGGTCAGATGAATATTAAATGGATCCAATCCATGTTCAGTGAGAATAATTTGATGAAGAAATAAACTAGCTAGCACTGTATAGTATTGTATGTAAGAGACAAATATTGGTAACAGTATCGGCCAGTAGTTGTTTGTTGAAATCGGTATCGGCCCAAAACAATCCTATCGGTGCATCCCTAATATATATATATATATATCGCATTTTTTTTCTTGTTGTGCCCTCTCAGTGACACCTGAATGAAAGGCTAATTATGCAGGTCATTGTCTTATCAGGTGTGAATCACAGCATTATTCATGATCATTCACGCCCCCACGCATATTGCCTTTCTAAACAAAAAGTGTCTTACAAAGTTTAAATCAGTGTATTGTTTTATGTGAATGATTAGGCAGGATGATTTTCAGATAATTTTGAAGCAAAAACTCTAGGCAACAACATACTTTAGTCAAAAGTCTTGTGGACACATATTTAGTATGTGTTTTGTGGCCTTATTTCAGAAACTTATTTTATTTATTTTTTTAAATAACCATGCATAAACATTATTCTCTCAAAAATAAAAACATGTACATACATGTTGCTCACATATTATGGTAGCCCTGTTTGTGCTGAATAGAGTTGAATTACACCTTTGCCATTAATATGTTTATAAGCAACTGAAAAAAGCACAAATGTCAGGGCATTTCAAAACGTCTCAAGGACCCCAAAAACACCTTAGACCCCTAAGGCTTAAACACTAGTAGCCATATACACAGAGTCAACAGCATAGCGGTAACCACTGCATACATCTAGAAAGTTCACAATACACGAGTAAGAAACTCAAAGCTCTTGAAAGCACGTGCGACGCCATAGACGGTACATCCAGCTTGTAAAATCTGGCGAAGGTGTTCTGAGAAGACCAGCCAGCAGCAAGACATAAATCCTGGATAGACATCCCTCTAGACCAGGCCCACAAAGAGGCAAACGTCTTCGTCGAATGAGCTCTGATGTTAAAGGCTCAATCTTTCCTCTGACATTCTTAGGCCAATGCGACAGCGTCCACAATCCAGTCAGAAAGTCTCTGTTTTGAGAGAGCACGTCCCCTAGTACATCCACCAAAGCACACAAAAAGCTGGTCCGACCGAAGAAAGGCACTGAGCGTTTCACATACATCTACAAAGCCCTGACAGGGCCAACAACGCTCTGAGCGTCATGCGAGGATGAAGGCTCAGCAGATAAAGCAGGCATAGAAACAACTTGTGCTTTGAACGGTGTAGAGAGTGACTTAGGCACGTAGCCCCGTCTTGGCCGGAGAGTAACGCTGCAGTCGCCAAGTCCGAAACAGATACAATCATCGTTCACCGAGAACGTGTATAAGTCTCCAATGCGCTTCACAGAGGCGAGAGCAAGGAGCAAAGCCTCCCCAGCAAGGCTAGAAGCACTGGCGGGGAAACAGCTCGTGGAGGATAGGCTGGCAGCCGAATATTGGCACTCTCTCGCCCTCGAGAGGCCATTATGGGCTGCGACTCTGCGCTGCTCTGGGGCAGGGCGAGTGACACAGTGTTGGGTGTAAGAGGAGGAAAAAGCTCTTTTTGTGAAGGGATACGTGTTTTTATTGTGGAACTCACACAAACAGATACAGCATTTACACAAACATTGCATTTGTCGCCTGCAGGAACATAGGGGATGTAGCCGTGGGCTTCCGCCCCGTCCATGTGGGCAAACATAGCCTGCGTGGAAGAGTTTTGCACGCCGATTGGGGTGCAGACCACGACTTCACCACATGCTCGTGGACGTCCGGTAAGAATGGAGTCCTCCTCCTCGAAGCAGCCTGGAGGCGGCCCGACTGGAGGTACCACAAGTCCAGCTTGCTCTTAGTAGGCTCGTCCGGAGCGTTCCACGTCAACTCCAGATCCTTGACAGAACTCATGTTCGTCGGGCAGGTCGATGGGGCCCGCACAAATCTGGCAAGTTAAAGCCATCGGATGCATGGAGAAAAAGGTTGCTAGTCCTCCAGGTGCAGCTTCCATGATGGCAGCGTGAAGAAAGAGATTCAGACGTAATTGTCGCGCCCATACATTTTATACTGCCCGCGAGCCTGTCATCAAAATGTGCATACTTCGCGACAATTGGCCAGCTGTTCCAAGCTGGCGTTAGCCCATAAGATTTCAACATAATTGGAGGAGGGAGGAGTTCCCACAGCGTTGCTACGCAATGTAGAGTTACCACTCTCGAAAGGGAAGCCAGAAAGTGCACTGCTATAAACAATTAAACATAAGCCCTGCTGTCTTCAAATACATAAACTTCAATAACATTGTAATTGTTGTACAGTATAATGATACTAACTGTAGTTTCTCCAGCTTGAATTGTGGGTTCATCAGTAGATCACTGAGGTTTTTCACTCCAGAGTCTCCTAGTTTATTCCCACTCTGGTTCAGCTCTCTCAGATGTGACGGGTTTGATTTCAGAGCTGAAGTCACATCAGAACAATCTTCATCTGTCATATCACAGCATCTCAACCTACATTAGCAGAGAGAGAGCAGAAAATAAGACAGAAGAAAAGAAAACTCTTTATTCTGTAAAGTCAATACTATTCTGTAGTCACATCATCTTCATAATAAATAAAACAGACAGAGGAAGATAAATCTTCATCTTTATTTCACCAGATCCCAAAATACTAAGGTGAAAATGTTTGCACAAATATTATATGAACTCTGACTCATTTTGAGATATTGAGTATAAAGTGTTTTAGTTTAAACTGTTGAAGTTATTTTAAGCATTTTGATTCTTGTATGTGAATGTGACTGACCTCAATCTCTCCAGTTTACAGTGTGAATCCTTCAGTACGGCACATAAGTGCTTCACTCCTGTGTTTCCTAGTTTATTCCAGCTCAGGTTCAGCTCTCTCAGGTGTGATGGGTTTGATTTCAGAGCTGAAGTCAGGATGAGACTCTGTTTCTCTGTAATACTGCAATCACTCAGACTGAAGACAGAGAAATAACAATAGTTCACATCTATGATGATCATCTTATTGAAGAGCTACAGCAACATTTAGTTTCCAGTAGTCTGTTTTAAAACCCAGTCACACTAGTTCTGTGTGCTGGAAGATACTGTTTCTTCTCTTTCATTTTAACTATTTATTTGACATCTATCTTCTTTATTCTCTGTTGAAAAGGCAGATTTCTGCATGTACACAATCAGTACATTGTATCAAATGCTGGAAATTAAACAATTACTAACTAGATAAAAAACACATAAAAATGTGACCAATAGGGAAAACCCAGAAAGTGCACTGCTATAAACAATAAAACATAAGTCCTGCTGTCTTCAAATAAATAAACTTCAGTCACAGTGTAATTGCTGTACAGTATAATGATACTAACTGTAGTTTCTCCAGCTTGAATTGTGGGTTCATCAGTAGATCACTGAGGTTTTTCACTCCAGAGTCTCCTAGTGTATTCACACTCAGGTTCAGCTCTCTCAGGTGTGATGGGTTTGATTTCAGAGCTGAAGTCACATCAGAACAACCTTCATCTGTCATATTACAGGAGCTTAAACTACATTAGCAGAGAGAGAGAAGAAAATAAGACAGAAGAAAAGAAAACTCTATTTTCTGTAGTCACATCATCTTCATAAGCAAATAAGACAGACAGAGGAAGAGATATCTTCAGATCACAAAATACGGGGTGAAAATGTTTACAAAAATATAATGTGAACTCAGACTCGCTGTCAGATATTGAGTATAAAGTGTTTTAGTTTAACCCTCTGGGGTCTGAGGAGTTTTTGGGGTCCTTGAGATGTTCTGACATGCCCTGACATTGGTGCTTTTTTCAGTTGCTTATAAACATATTAATGGCAAAGGTATAATTACACTCTATTTAGCACAAACAGGGCTACCATAATATGTGAGCAACATGCATGTACATGTTTGTATTTTTGAGAGAATAATGTTTATGCATGGTTATTGAAAAAACTAAAAACTAAAGTTTCTGAAATAAGGCCACAAAACACATACTAAATATGTGACAATAAGACTTTTGACTAATGGATGTCGTTGCCTAGAGTTTTTTCTTCAAAATGATGTGAAAATCATCCTGCCCTTATCATTCACATAACACAATACATTGATTTAAATCTTGTAAAACACTTTTTGTTTGTAAAGGCAATATGCGCAAGGGGCGTCAACCATTCAACAGCATCATGCATATGTAGTGGTTCACACCTGAGGAGACAATGGGGCCCGCATACTTAATGAGCCATTCATTCAGGTGTGTCACCTATAGCCACAAGAAAGAATGCAAGAGCAATATATATATATATATATATATATATATATATATATATATATATATATATATATATATTCTACCAAAGTGGTTCACAGTTGGAAGCATTTTCTTTTTCTTTTTTTTTTCACAAATTTTGCTTGCAAATTGTATAATATCCAAGGAAAACATGTCTAGTAATTGTGCAGTTAATTCTCATACTGTATTTTCAGTTTTGGAATATGTATCCTGTCCCCAAATTTGTCAATAATAAAACACAATAAAAATCATTTAAAGAAAAGGCTTATATTTACCTTTTAAAATTTGTTTACATCTACCTTGTAAATATATTTTTTTTATTAAAAAGGTTACAATTACAACAACAATTGAAGTGTAATCTTTCTTTGTAAAAACTAAAGTATACATTTTACCATACATATTTCAAAGTTAAGGATTCATTACTTCGAATATAGCCTACATTGACAAAACATACTATATTTAACATATTAGCAAAAATTGGCAAACAAAAGCTTATTTGAGGTGGCAGATATTTTACAGTAAAAATGTGTAATCTATCCAAAACTAATCAACGAAATGTTGTCTTTCATTTGTCTGTAACATAGGTCTTTCGTTTTTATTATAAGGAATATAAATGTTAATTTGCAGTTTAATACGTTGCTTATACAAATACATTTTATTTCAACATATTTCAGTTGATTTTTACTCAGTATAGCAAAATAGTTTGCTAAAAGCAGATCATTCATTCACACACAGAAACGCAATTCAAATTTAAACCGTCTTTTTGCGAGTTGTGGTAAACAGCGCATCTCTGCCGTTCATTCATTCACACACAGACAGAAACGCGATTTACTTGAGAATGAAAAAAACGTACTACAGTATTCCATCCGTTGCTCCTCGAAATACCAGCACTTCTGAGGTACGTTTTCCATTATTATTATTCCTCACAGCGCTGCGAGACAGTGTAGACAAGTACACTGATCTGAATAAACTTGATGTGTTTTCTCGAGCTGATATGGGGGCGTTCACAGTTTGTATGGGATCGTCTCAGTCATTTGCGTTTGAATAGCGCGCGCTCTCCGTGGGCGGGGCAGATTAAAACGTAATGAGCTGAGATGAGCTTGACTGGAATCGCTCTCTTTTAATACAGATTTCACAAGATGAGAATATTAGTTTTTTTATATAAATTACTTCATTTAAAAGAAGAGAATTCAAGCTTCATGCCTGTGTGTCTCTATGCCTGTTTGACTGAGTATTCGCTGAGTTATTGTTCATTTTCGGACGTGTTTCAGAATGGACTTCAGTGGCAGAGAGAAGGCAGAACTCGCTTCGTGTTTATTTTTCTTTATTTGGCAAAAAGCACAACACTTTGTTTTTATTGTGAGTATACACAAAAATAATACACATTTAACAGAATCGATTGATGTATGAAACTCCTATGGAAAATCAAAGTCAACAGAGTATTTATGAGTTTCTTTTACACTGATAAAAAAAAGCGAGCTGGTATCGCCGGCGATACCGCCGACCTCAGGGGGTTAAACTGTTGAAGTGATTTTAAGCATTTTGATTCTTGACTGACCTCAATCTCTCCACTTTACAATGTGAATTTAAAAAGCAAAGTGGAAGCGCCGTCACGGTATCTGAGGTACAAGCATGCTTTCGGAGCGTGTGATTGGCTGAATGTGAGGTAGAAGCGTGCTTTCGGAGTGTGTTATTGGCTGCCGGGGCTGGAGAGAACGATTCTGTACATCAGCCGGTTCTGAGCGACTCTCTGCATTTATTAATGAGAAAGAGCTCGTTCAATCCAATCACTGCGCTGTATCACGCATGAGATCATCGCATCACAGCGGAGAATTCAACAACATGCGGAGTATGAGAGCGGTTTGATCATATAGTTCATATATGGACCAGAGCAAGTGATTTTCAAGTTTTTATGGATATATTTCACATACTCTAGTGCAGGGTTTCTCAACCTTTTGCCTACTGCGACCCACTTTTTTTTAATGCCAGTCATACAACCCACTAACATTTTCAATAATTAGGCAGACTATGAGGCAAATGTTGTTAATGTTGCATTAAAATGGCAAGAGAAACTTCGTTGCAGGATCTACGAGTTGTGGATATTTGTATCTGGTTTGAATCCAGAAGGAGCTCAGGTCTTTCTTGCGAAAAGCAAGCTGCAAGCTGCCATCAGATGCAAGTAACACTAACTGTGTTTGCAAATTAATGGGGAGTACAACATCCACATCACTTGGGTCTACTGAAAAAGGATCGCGAATTCACGCATTCCCAACTCTTTGGTCGTTGGGAAAATAATCAGAGAATTTCTGTGTTAATCTGGTCAGGTGGTCCTGGACAATTCTCTGTTATGTCAGTGCTGATGTGAGGGAATTCCTGCAGAACATCAGTGAGGTTAGCTAACATGTCAAAAATGTTCTCCTGCACTCTCTTCTCCCACATTGCCAACTTCCATTTGAATGCTTCAGTTTTATCAGCCATCAAGAAAACACATTGTTTTTCCCCTGAAAGGATAGGTTTAGCTGGTCAAAGATATCAGACATGTATGCCAGTTTCCCAAGAAATTCAGCCTCCGTATAATGCTTTGCCAGGGGAGACCGCTTCTCCTTCATTAATGTGTGCACCTGCTTGCGCATTTCAAAAAGACGATTAAGAGCTTTTCCTCATGACAGTCACCAAATTTCACTATGATATAACAACTGGCGGTGGTCTGATTCCAGCTGGTCGCACAAAACTGAAAACAGTCGGGAACTGAGTGCACTGTTCTTCACTAAATTAATTGTTTTGACAGTGTCCATCACCTCATTTAAGGGCACTGACATTTCTTTGGCTGCGAGGCTTTCATGGTGTAAAAAGCAGTGAACCCACGTCGCCTCAGGTGCTCTGTCCAAAATTTTCCTCACAACCCCACTATGTTTGCCAGTCATTGAGGCTGCGACACCCGTGCAAATGCCTACGCAATTATTACAATCCAGACCATTCTTTGTGAAATAGCCATCGAAGCAACTGAAACACTCATCTGCTGTTGTCCGTGTTGAGAGCTCATTGCACATCAGTAGATCCTCATGTGTTGCACCTTCCCAGTTGTATCGTACAAATGCAAGCAATAATGGCATCTTTGAAATATCAGTTAATTCGTCGATTTGAATGGCAAACAAGGGGCTTGCTCGCAATCGATCCAAAAGTTGCGTTTCAATGTCATCACTCATGTCTATAATCCGTCTGGAGACAGTGTCGTTGGAGAGTGGGATTTCTTTTATTTTGCTAGCACTTTCCCCTAGTACCTCAAGGCACATGTCAACTGCACATGGGATAATAGCACGGGCGATATGGCCAGCTGCCAGATAACTTGCCTTCAGGGTGCTTTTTGAAGCTATTGTGAGCGACACAATACTACTTTGCTGTCTTTTAAGACCTCGTATTTGAAAATACGATTCGTTGGAGGACCGGCTACGTTTATATGCACAACTTTTGTTTCAATCGGACTGAATTCATTCCGATTGATGAATCTGATTGTAGTGTTTAAATGAACGCTAAACGTGATCGGGTTAATGTGCGCGTTTATATGTCACAAGCTTCAAATCTGAATATATTTATGACATGCGCACACTGCACGAATATACAGAGTTTCCCACTGTTTGTGCATACTAACTATTATCTTACATTGGTTCTTTATTTGTTTTAAACAGCAAACTTAACCCTCTGGGGTCTGAGGTTTTTTTTGGGGTCCTTGAGATGTTCTGACATGCCCTGACATTTGTGCTTTTTTCAGTTGCTTATAAACATATTAATGGCAAAGGTATAATTACACTCTATTTAGCACAAACAGGGCTACCATAATATGTGAGCAACATGCATACATGTTTGTATTTTTGAGAGAATAATGTTTATGCATGGTTATTGAAAAAACAAAAGATTCTGAAATAAGGCCACAAAACACATACAAAATATGTGTCAATCAGACTTTTGACTAATGGATGTCGTTGCCTAGAGTTTTTTCTTCAAAATGATGTGAAAATCATCCTACCTAATCATTCACATAACACAATACATTGATTTAAATCTTGTAAAACACTTTTTGTTTGTAAAGGCAATATGCGCAACGATTCAACACCATCATGCATATGTAGTGATTCACACCTGAGGAGACAATGGGGCCCGCATACCTAATGAGCCATTCATTCAGGTGTGTCACCTATAGCCACAAGAAAGAATGCAAGAGCAATATATATATATTCTACCAAATTGGTTCACAGTTGGAAGCATGTCAATTATTTATTTTTTTCACAAATTGTGCTTGCAAATTGTATAATATCCAGGAAAACATGTCTAGTAATTGTGCAGTTAATTCTCATACTGTATTTTCAGTTTTGGAATATGTATATTCTCCCCAAATTTGTCAATAATAAAACACAATAAAAATCATTTAAAGAAAAGGCTTATATTTACCTTTTAAAATTTGTTTACATCTACCTTGTAAATATATATTTTTTTATTAAAAAGGTTACAATTACAACAACAATTGAAGTGTAATCTTTCTTTGTAAAAACTAAAGTATACATTTTACCATACATATTTCAAAGTTAAGGATTCATTACTTCGAATATAGCCTACATTGACAAAACATACTATATTTAACATATTCGCAAAAATTGGCAAACAAAAGCTTATTTGAGGTGGCAGATATTTTACAGTAAAAATGTGTAATCTATCCAAAACTAATCAACGAAATGTTGTCTTTCTTTTGTCTGTAACATAGGTCTTTCGTTTTTATTATAAGGAATATAAATGTTAATTTGCAGTTTAATACGTTGCTTATACAAATACATTTTATTTCAACATATTTCAGTCGATTTTTACTCAGTATAGCAAAATAGTTTGCTAAAAGCAGATCATCCATTCACACACAGAAACGCAATTCAAATTTAAACCGTCTTTTTGCGAGTTGTGGTAAACAGCGTATCTCTGCCGTTCATTCATTCACACACAGACAGAAACGCGATTTACTTGAGAATGAAAAAAAACTTACTACAGTATTCCATCCGTTGCTCCTCGAAATACCAGCACTTCTGAGGTACATGTTCCATTATTATTATTCCTCACAGCGCTGCGAGACGGTGTAAACAAGTAATGATCTGATTAAACTTGTGTTTTCTCGAGCTGATATGGGGGCGTTCACAGGCTTGCGTGGATTGCCTCAGTAATTTGCGTTAAATAAATTGCAGTAAATAGCGCGCGCTCTCCGTGGGCGGGGCAGATTAAAACGTAATGAGCTGAGATGAGAACGACTGACATCTCGCTCTTTTCTTACAGATTACATGAACTGAGAATATTTGTTTTTTATATAAATTACTTCATTTAAAAGAAGAGAATTCAAGCTTCATGCCTGTGTGTCTGTATGCCTGTTTGACTGAGTATTCGCTCAGTTATGGTTCATTTTCGGACGCGTTTCAGAATGGACTACACTGACAGAGAGAAGGCAGAACTCGCTTCGTGTTTATTTTTCTTTATTTGGCAAAAAGCAAAACACTTTGTTTTTATTGTGAGTATACACAAAAATAATACACATTTAACAGAATCGATTGATGTATGAAACGCGTTTGTAATATCAAAGTCAACAGAGCAAAATGAATCTCTTTTTAACTGATGAAAAAAAAAGCGAGCTGGTATCGCCGGCGATACGGCCGACCCCAGAATCAATTTCTGGTCATAATTTGGAGACAATGAGCATATGAACCATTGTGCTGTGCTGCTTATTTATCACGCATTAAAAATGCCCCTCCCCGCGCCCAAAACCAGTCGTCTGTGGATGAGAATCTGAAACAAGGACTGGTGAGCCGTTGTCCTGCTCCACTTCACATACGCAGTGAAAGGAGAATTTTAGAATGACGGGACGCTCATTTATATGACACTTTATTCAACAGGAAGAACAGCTCGTTCAGCGCGTCATACATCGTTATGCTATGCGCAGTCCTTTCAGTTTTGGTTTTCAATCCGATCAAGTGTTTACATGTACATGAAAAGGAATAAACCACCCCTTTCAATCCGATCGAAATTTCATTCGGATTGAGCTCAGTCGGATCGATTAAGGTGTTTACATGAAGGCTTTTTAGTCAGATTGAGCCATCAATGCATTTACTAACAGATTATTTGGTTGCATGTAAACATAGCCTGTTGCAATGAGCCTTTTGTGAAGCCCACTTATTGGCTGTGCCGGTGAACACAGAGAAATGATCAACAACCCACTGGTTGAGAAACACTGCTCTAGTGCTTGTAAGAACGGATTTTCCTGCTAAGACAAAACTCACCCTGCAATAAAGCCATAAGACGCACCCTGGACAGAAGATAGCAAAGACAGAGCACAGGACATTGTCCTGTCCAAACTTTTCTCTTTCCTTATCTCTGCATCCCCCTCTCCCTCCACCCTTCCTCTCCCCCTGAGTCAAGTCACCAAAAGTTCAAAAAGAATGTCTATATTTCACATATGATGTATCTTGTGAATCTATTGTTTTTCCTTTTCATGTTTGGTATCATTTTAAGTGTCTCAGTGCGATTGGTAAAATGGTCTTAATTTCATTGCAGTCATTGGTTTAATGAGAAAGATTGAGAACTTAGGAGAATCCTGTTCTCCTCGCTGGGTGATGTCTCTTCAAGATATCTCCCGAAACCAGGTGCTACCCCCTGGGGTACATGAATTGACCCAAAAATATTGGTACAACCCTTTTGTTCTGGTCTGGGTATTTAAAGTGTAAGTTGCAGGTTAACCACCACCACCAATTAATGTGTAAATTAAAGTGCTCTATATGTATATATTTAATTATTTCTGTCTTAAAATGCGTTAAAATAACATTTATTGGGGTTTCTTAAAAGGTAGCGTGTTTTTTCAGTAACTGGTGATGACGTCATAAGAGGAACTCGCAACCCATACTCTGCTAGATTCTTACTGTATTATGGCTATTTGGAGAACGACTGAGGATGTGGGAAACCATCAAATTCTTTATGGACCACAGCCCTACAATTTTATTTATGCTTGGTGTGAGGAGAATGAGTGGAGGGTTCGCCAGGTGTCCTGGTGAGTAGTTACGTTAGAGCTAGTCTAGGCTAGCCTGGTGCAAACTTAACCCGGATAATAAAAGGGAACAAGCCAGTCTTTTCAAAAGTTTGCCGTCATGTAGAATAGCAAGGAGGGACAACGACTGAAGACATTATTTACTTACATGGTGTCAGTCCAAATCAGAGCTGTAGAGATGCACACACTGCACAGGCACCAATCGCTAGTCTCATCAACGCCTCAAACGTCATGTAATACCCTTCCTCAATCCACGCTATTTCTCACGATTTAATTAGCGATGTTTATTGTCAGAAAAGAAAAAGAGAGATCGATGTCCCCATCACTGTGTTTGTGTGGGCTATGCCACCCAATTGAATCAGCAGTGGAGAGTATGTGCTGCCGTGAGGTGAACGCGTTTGTTTTGCGAATAGCTTATTCTCATTTCAGGCAGGATCACGGTCCCCTTGAAGTCAGCACACACGAGTATGTTTACAGCTGAGTTATTTTATCCATAATTTTTTTTATCATATAAAACATACAACCAACTTTTCTGTAGTTATGTAAGGCATCTATAGCTATGACTATGCCGGTAACTAACCGGTAGTGAGTTCCTCTTATGACGTCACGCCCCATCTAGTGGAAGGGAGCGGTTAAAACCACTGTTAAAAGTGCCAACTTTTCATTTATATTCAGCATTTTGGTATAAAAAACAATGGTGGGCGGTTCTTATCTTTATGTTTAATAAACACATTGCATTATCTTCATGAAAAATTTAACCTGCAATTTACACTTTAAGGGTAGGTGACAGAGCAGTCTTTGGGAGCCTTTAACCAGGAACATCCCCCATACATTCCCCATGGAAAACACTCACACACCACTGTGTGTCTCTGTCAGGAATGCATTGCTTACTTTTAGAGTCATCTTTGAGTAAATTATGTCATGTATTTATTATTTCTGAATTGGCTTATAATCATTTACTTGTGTAATTGGCATGATACATTTTTGTATCAGAAAAGACAGGTGTGTGTTGGTGTGGCGCAATGGATAAGACACATGCCTTTGGTGTGAGAGACCCGGGTTCGAATCCACTGTGAGACACCAATGTGTCCCTGACACACCCAACACAGGTGTGTGTTGGTGTGGCGCAATGGATAAGACACATGCCTTTGGTGTGAGAGACCCGGGTTCGAATCCACTGTGAGACACCAATGTGTCCCTGAGCAAGACACTTAATCCCTAGTTGCTCCAGAGGCGTGCGACCTCTGACATATATAGCAATTGTAAGTCGCTTTGTATAAAAGCGTCAGCTAAATGAATAAATGTAAATGTAAATGTAAAATTTTTACCTGACAAATAAATGTTACATCTTGATTTATTCTGAAGTTTTCTGAAATCATTATTTTACCTCCACAATGTCCCGAACAGTCTCAGTTGGATGATTCGTTTCTCGGGGCGGGCCACACTGGTTCTTAGCCCGCCACCCCAGTGCCTTTCTTTCCCAAAGTGCATGGAGAGCATACCAGGTTGCGGACGACACCTTTCTCTGCCAGAAACTGTCAGAATAGCTCCTCCCCCCTCACTACCCTTGACGGAGGATCGGTGAAGGGTTATGAGGCTATCCCTCCAGTGAAGCGGTCAGTCGCGACACACCTGTGTCTGGCGACCGCTACCTCTTGGACGGGGGATCATCGTCTCCCCTCTAAGGCCTGTGAGTTCTCGTCTGTTCTTACGGACAGAGCTTACAAAGCCTGTGGGCAAGCCGCTTCCTCTTTGCATGCCATGGCGTTGCTACAGGTCTACCAGACCAAGGCACTCATGTACATGCACGAGGGTAGCCCAGCCGACCTTGCCTGGCTGAGGGTTGGGTGACACCAAACACGTTCGCTAGAAAAATAGCCTATGTGTCGAGTCAGTTGCTTCCCTTGTGCTCCCTTCACATGAAGCCAGTTACACTGTAAGCCCGGTTCGAAGTGTCGGCTTGCTTCCCCTCATATGGACTAGATATGTGCGCCATTCTTGCTCCAGTAGAGGTCCTCTTAGCCGAACCCTGTCGAGTTCTTCCACACCCTTCGGCAACGGACGTGGTGGAGCGTCCGATGCCAGGCCTAACACTCGTATGCACTGGTGGAACCTGTGCTAGGCTGGGCCCATATATTTTGATCCCTACAGCGATCCCATATGTGTATTCTTCAATGGTACGGCTCCCTGCGGCGAGCCCGTGTCTTTCCCTTGGCAGTAGTCCCGTCGCCAGTATTGCTGGACCACCACTGACTCCGGGCTCCGCTCGGCTCCTCAGCGAAAAACAAGTGCTGCGTGCACCCACTTCCGTATTTATACCCGTGCTGCGGGGCGGAGCGTGAATGCAAAGCTTGCACGCCAATGAGTGCATTGGCTCGTTTTATCAATACTCGAAGATGACAGGCTCCCTAAGCATGATCCCAATCATTCGACACGTCGACTACATCTCCGATCCCTCCTTCAGGGAACGAGGGTTACATACATAACCGAGATGTTATTTGTGTTTATTATATTTTAATTTAATATTTTATTGTTTGTGCAACACTATGGTCAACATTGTTGTATTAATATGTGCTTTATAAATAATTTGAAAATGTCTTTATTCTTTCTGTGTTAAATTGTCTGTTAAATCTTTCTTAAATTGCACATGTGCAGATCAGGAAAATCGAAATTTCCCCCGAACCCCCCTAGCAACATCAATTTTGGGACCTCGGTTTTTATAAAATCCTGCGTACGGCCATGCCTTCATGTTACCATTGTCTTCTGTCTGGCTTTGTTCCCTGTAACTGCTGTTGGTGACGTTCATGTTTCTCAGCCAAGTTGTTTTTTTGTTTTTTTACATTTTCTTTACATTTATTTGAATAAAGCTGCACTTGCATTCAGTAGTGATGGAGAAACGAAACAGTTCAAAGCAATTAAGCCAATTTCTTTGCAAAATGTTTCACTGTTTCGAAGCATTCAAAATGACACATGCTGGCCAAAAACTACATAAAAACACCTACAAACCCATTGCAAATGTTTTATTGAAAGTAAAATCTATCCAATGCAACTAACTAATCATCTAATATGATTAAATATCAAGTGTCTGTATTTTATGTGCTCTTTATCAATTTTCAGTGCATGTTTTGTTTATTTTATGGATGGCAGCTAAACAGGCTAATAAGAGACTATTAACTACTACCATTCCTTTTAATTATGCTAATGTCTAATTAAAACGTCTATAAAATGTATAAAACTGATCAGAGACCAGGTAAAACCCACAGAAAATTAATCTTCATGATTCATGGGTTCACAGAGATCATTGCCTCCACTGGTGAACCATTGACATTTCCAAACAGTTATGACGTAACAAAGCCTCATTTACTGAAATCACGTGACTTTGGCAGTTTGATACGCACTCCGATCCACTGATTCGAAACAAAAGATTCGTAAAGTTTTCATAGCTTCATGAAGCGTGTTTCGAAAGCACCCATCAGTATCGTTCAGTCAACTTACCTTCAGTGGATCTTATTACAGGCAGATACTGATCACAAATTTTTAAAATGCAATTGTTGAATTTTTACAAGTTACAGTATATGCTGCACCAAAATGAAACATTTTACAATTTGTGACATACAAAGATTAAATTGAAAGTAGTTATGAACAGTTCTGATTCTGATGTCACAAACACATTGTTCTGCCTCTACAGTAACTGAAATAATTATTGACCCATGATCAAACTATCTGTCTGGAAATATTATCATCAGCTAACATTACAATTAAAAGTAATGTAATATTATAAATTATAAATAAACGAGTAATACTCACGTCAGTGTGTTGAGTTGACAGTGTTTATCCTGCAGTAGAGCAGTGATCTGATTCACTCGTGTGTCTCCTAGTTCATGTTTACTCAGATTCAACTCTCTCTGGAGTAACGGGTTTTTACCCACAACTCTATTAACATACTGACAGGCTTCATCTGCAGCAGGACTCAAAAACCTGCAGAAGAGTCAATTCAGTTCTCAACTAAATGTCTGCTGCTTTACAAAAATTATTGATATGATAACAATCTTAATTATTGTTCTAAAGACAAGTCTCACCTCAGTTTCTTCAGTTGACAGTCTGGATCCTGTAGTAAATCATTGAGCTTCTTCACTCCTGATTGTCCAGGATCATTTCCTGTGAGATCCAGCTCTATCAGGTGTGAAGGGTTTGATCTCAGAGCTGAAGCCAGAGCTTTATACCCTTCTTCTTTCACACTGCAGTTAGAGAGTCTAGAACAGAGAGGAAAACATTCAGCTGATTAATCAGTTAAACCTGAATAATATACATCCTTAAACTTGAAATTTATTTTGTAGTTTATTCAACATAATTTTCAAGATTACAATTATCTGAAATTTCAAGATAATTCGTCTGAAAGAAGAATTTCATATACACCTAGGATGACTTGAGGGTGAGTAAATCATCGGCTAATTTTCATTTTTGCGTGAACTATCCCTTTAAGTACCAGTGCAGGTGTTACCAATTACACCACACGTTAGATCTTTCCTTTTCTTGTAACGAAATAAATGCTTAATGTCACTTCAATGTTATTCAAAGAAAAAAATACAACAACAATAAATAATAATAGCACAATGACAAAATGGCTTATATTAAACATCAAACTTTTATCAACAAAACAACTGGGACTGATGGCATGATATACCCCCGTTGTAACACTAATAAATGTGAGATCTTTGGATTTTCCCCTTAATTTAAAACAAATGCTTAGTTTGTAGTTCATTATTATTAATTAAAATACATCAATAATAAAATAGTACAATGACAAATTTGCTTATATTAAACATTGGACTTTTATTAAAAAATTGAATAAGAAGGATGATATGGTATACCCACGTTGTAACAAATAAATAAAAGATCTTTGAATTTTAAAACAAATGCTTAGTTTGTGGTTCATAATTATTTTGCATGAAAAACACAACAACAATAGAACAAAGACAAAATCACTCATATTAAACAAAGAAATGCAGCTTTTATTCACAAAAGTTCTCTTGTGCTTTTGACTCCGGCATTGTCCTGTCAGTCATCGTGCCTCACTTTAGCCATGTGACTCCTGTGGCTCAACTTACCTCAGTATCTCTAATTTACACTTTATATCCTTCAGTCCAGTGCAGAGCAGCTTCACTCCTGAATCCTGAATATTATTATTGTTCATGTTCAGCTCTTTCAGATTGGTATCTGATGCAAGAACTGCAGCCAGAGCTGAACAGCTTTTGTCTGTTAAGTTACAATAATTTAACCTACAAGGAAAATAAATCACATCACAGAATTAGATGGAACACATGCAATACATTTATTTCTATATACAAATGTTAAATTTATGTTCCATAATTTTTTTTACATAAAAAGCATAGTAAAGA